>NW_021703784.1:32135622-32311901 GCF_005190385.1 Monodon monoceros
AAAGAAAGAAAGAAAGAAAGAAAGAAAGAAAGAAAGAAAGAAAGAAAGAAAGAAAGAAAGAAAGGAAGAAAGAAAGAAAGGAAGAAAGAAAGAAAGAAAGAAAGAAAGAAAGAAAGAAAGAAAGAAAGAAAAACAGAGAACTTCTGCTGCTAGTGTCCTTGTCCCTGTGGTGAACCACAGCCACCCACTGCCTCTGCAGGAGACCCTCCAACACTAGCAGCAAATCTACAAGGAAGCTATGATTCTCCATTAACAGATAAGATAACTGAGGCTTAGAAATACTCTTCCAAGGTCACCCAGTTTGAATGTCTCAGAGCTGGTGTTTGTGTCCTAAAGATCACCCTACATGCCTTGGAGGATAAGAGAACCCTGAACTGGGACCGTGAGAAGGCATCAAATTAGAGAAAGAGTGGATTTAAAAACTCAGACAGAGAAGCCCAAGCCGTGTGGCTGATAGTGTCTTGGTGCTCCGGCCAGGTGTCAGGCCTGAGTCTCTGAGGTGGGAGAGCCGAGTTCAGGACATTGGACAACCAGAAACCTCCTGGCTCTGCATAATATTAATCAGCGAGAGCTCTCCAAGAGAGCTCTGTCTCAACGCTAAGACTCAGCTCCACTCAATGACCAGCAAGCTCCAGTGCTGGACACCCCAGGCCAAACAACTAGCAAGACAGGAACACAACCCCACCCCTTGGTAGAGAGGCTGACACCCCAAGTTGTCACAGACACCCCAAAACATACAACTGGACGCGGTCTTGCCAAACGGAAAGACAAGATCCAGCCTCATCCATCAGAACACAGGCACCAGTCTCCTCCACCAGGAAGCCTACACAACACATTGAACCAACCTTAGCCACTGAGGGCAGACACTAAAAACAACAAGAACTGCGAACCTGCAGCCTGTGAAAAGGAGGCCCCAAAACACAGTACGTTGAACAAACTGAGAAGACAGAGAAATATACAGCAGATGAAGGAGCAAGGTAAAAAACCCCCAGAACCGAACAAATGAAGAGGAAATAGGCAGTCTCCCTCAAAAAGAATTCAGAGTAATGATAGTAAAGATGATCCAAAATCTTGGAAATAGAATGGAGAAAATACAAGAAACGTCTAACAAGGGCCTAGAAGAACTAAAGAGCAAACCAACAACGATGAACAACACAATAAATGAAATTAAAAATTCTCTAGAAGGAATCAATAGAAGAATAACCAAGGCAGAAGAACAGATAAGTGACCTGGAAGATAAAATAGTGGAAATAACTACCACAGAGCAGAATAAAGAAAAAAGAATGAAAAGAATTGAGGACAGTCTCAGAGACTTCTGGGACATTAAATGCACAAAAATTCAAATTATAAGCATTCCAGAAGAAGAAGAGAAAAAGAAAGGGAATGAGAAAGTATTTGAAGAGATTATAGCTGAAAACTTCCCTAATATGGGAGAGGAAATAGTCAGTCAAGTCCAGGAAGTGCAGAGAGTCCAATACAGGATAAATCCAAGGAGAAACACGCCAAGACACATATTAATCAAACCATCAAAAATTAAATACAAAGAAAAAATATTAAAAGCAGCAAGAGAAAAGCAACAAATGACACACAAGGGAATACCCATAAGGTTAACAGCTGACCTTTCAGCTGAAACTCTGCAATCCAGAATGGAGTGGCAGGACATATTTAAAGGGATGAAAGGGAAGAACCTAGAACCAAGATTACTCTACCTAGCATGGATCTCATTCAGATTTGACGGAGAGCTTAAAACCTTTACAGACAAGCAAAACTCAAGAGATTTCAGCAGCACCAAACCAGCTTTACAACAAATGCTAAAGGAAATTCTCTAGGCAGGAAATACAAGAGAAAGAAAAGACCTACAATAACAAACCCCAAACAATTAAGAAAATGGTAATAGGAACAGACATATAGATAATTACCTTAAATGTAAATGGATTAAGTGCCCCAACCAGAAGACATAGACTGGCTGAAAGGATAAAAAAATGATAACTGTATATATGCTGTCTACAAGAGACCCACTTCAGACCTAGGGACACATACAGGTTGAAAGTGAGGGGATGGAAAAAGATATTCCATGCAAATGGAAATCAAAAGAGAGCTGGAGTAGCATTTCTCATATCAGACAAAAGAGACTTTAAAATAAAGACTATTACAAGAGACAGAGAAGAACATTACATAATGATCAAGGGATCAACTCAAGGAGAAGAGATAACAATTGTAAATATTTATGCACCCAACATAGGAGCACCTCCATACATAAGGCAAATGCTAACAGCCATAAAAGGGGAAAACGACGGTAACACAATCATAGTAGGGGACTTTAACACCCCACTTTCACCAATGGAGAGACCAACCAAAATGAAAATAAATAAGGAAACACAAGTTTTAAATGACACGTTAAACAAAATGGACTTATAATTGATATTTATAGGACATTCCATTGAAAAACAACAGAATACACTTTCTTCTCAAGTGCTCATGGAACATTCTCCAAGATAGATCATACCTTGGGTCACAAATCAAGCCTTGGTAAATTTAAGAAAATTGAAATTGTATCAATTATCTTTTCTGACAACAATGTAATGAGACTAGATATCAATTACAGGAAAAAAACTGCAAAATACACAAACACGTGGAGACTAAACATAACACTACTAAATAACCAGGAGATCACTGAAGAAATCAAAGAGGAAATAAAAAAAATACCTAGAAACAAATGACAATGAAAACACAACCGCCCAAAACCTATGGGATGCAGCAAAAGCAGTTCTAAAAGGCAAATTTGGAGCATTACAATCCTACCTCAAGAAACAGGAAAAATCACAAATAAACAACCTAACCTTACTCCTAAAGCAATTAGAGAAAGTAGAACAAAAAAAACACCAAAGTTAGCAGAAGGAAAGAAATCATAAATGTCAGATCAGAAATAAGTGAAAAAGAAATGAAGGAAACAATAGCAAAGATCAATAAAACTAAAAGCTAGTTCTCTGAGAAGATAAAGAAAATAGATAAACCATTAGCCAGACTCATCAAGAAACAAAGGGAGAAGACTCAAATCAATAGAATTAGAAATGAAAAAGGAGAAGTAACAACTGACACTGAAGAAATACAAAGGATCATGAGAGATTACTACAAGCAGCTATATGCCAACAAAATGGACAACCTGGAAGAAATGGACAAATTCTTAGAAAAGTACAAACTTCCAATACTGAACCAGGAAGAAATAGAAAATATGAACAGACCAATCATAAGCACTGAAATTGAAACTGTGGTTAAAAATCTCCCAACAAACAAAAGTCCAGGGCCAGATGGCTTCACAGGTGAATTCTATCAAGCATTTGGAGAAGAGCTAACACCTATCCTTCTCAAACTCTTCCAAAATATAGCAGAAGGAGGAATACTCCCAAACTCATTCTATGAGGCCACCGTCACCCTGATACCAAAACTAGAAAATGATGTCAGAAAAAAAGAAAACTACAGGCAAGTATCACTGATGAACATAGATGCAAAAATCCTCAACAAAATACTAGCAAATGGAATCGAACAGTACATTAAAAGGATCATACACCATGATCAAGTGGGGTTTATCCCAGGAATGCAAGAATTTTTCAATATACATGAATCAATGTGATACACCATATTAACAAACTGAAGGATAAAAATCATACGATCATCTCAACAGATGCAGAAAAAGCTTTCGACAAAATTCAACACCCATTTATGATAAAAACTCTCCAGAAAGTAGGCATAGAGGGAAGTTACCTCAACGTAGTAAAGGCCATATATGACAAACCCACAGCCAACATTGTTGTCAATGGTAAAAATCTGAAACCATTTCCACTAAGATCAGGAGCAAGACAAGGTTGCCCACTCTCACCATTATTATTCAACATAGTTTGGGATGTTTTAACCACAGTAATCAGAGAAGAAAAAGAAATAAAAGGAATCCAAATCAGAAAAGAAGAAGTAGAACTGTCACTGTTTGCAGATGACATGATACCATACATAGAGAATCCTAAAGATGCTACCAGAAAACTACTAGAGCTAATTAATGAATTTGGTAAAGTAGCAGGATACAAAATTAATCCACAGAAATCTCTTGTATTCCTATACAGTAATGATGAAAAATCTGAAAGAGAAATTAAGGAAACACTTCAATTTACCATTGTAACAAAAAGAATAAAATACCTAGGAATAAACCTACCTAAGGAGACAAAAGACCTGCATGCAGAAAACTATAAGACAGAGATGAAGAAAATTAAAGATGATACAAACTGATGGAGAGATATACCATGTGCTTGGATTGGAAGAATCAACATGGTGAAAATGACTATACTACCCAAAGCAATCTACAGAATCAATGCAATCCCTATCAAACTACCAATGGCATTTTTCACAGAAGTAGAACAATATTTTTACAATTCCATAAATTTGTATGGAAACGCAAAAGACCCAGAAGAGCCAAAACAATCCTGAGAAAGAAAAATGGAGCAGGAGGAATCAGGCTCCCTGACTTCAGACTATACTACAAAGCTACAGTAATCAAGACAGTATGGTACTGGCACAAAACCAGAAAGATAGATCAATGGAACAGGATAGAAAGCCCAGAGATAAACCCATACACATATGATCACCTTGTTTTTGAAAAAGGAGGCAAGGATATACAATGGAGCAAAGACAGCCTCTTCAATAAGTGGTGCTGGGAAAACGGGACAGCTACATGTAAAAGAATGAAATTAGCACACTCCCTAACACCATACACAAAAATAAACTCAAAATGGATTAAAGACCTAAATGTAATACCAGACACTATAAAACTCTTAGAGGAAAACATAGGCAGAGCATGCTATGACATAAATCACAGCAAGATCCTTTTTGACTCACCTCCCAGAGAAATGGAAATAAAAACAAAAATAAACAAATGGGATCTAATGAAACTTCAAAGCTTTTGCACAGCAAAGGAAACCATACACAAGGCAAAAAGACAACCCTCAGAATGGGAGAAAATATTTGCAAACGGAGCAATTGACAAAGGATTAATGTTCAAAATATACAAGCAGCTCATGCAGCTTAATATTGAAAACATAAACAATCCAATCCAAAAATGGGCAGAAGACCTAAATAGACATTTCTCCAAAGAAGATATACAGATTGCCAACAAACATATGAAAGGATGCTCAACATCACTAATCATTAGAGAAATGCAAATCAAAACTACAATGAGGTATCACCTCACATCGGTCAGAATGGCCATCATCAAAAAATCTACAAACAATAAATGCTGGAGAGGGTGTGGAGAAAAGGGAACCTTCTTGTACTCTTGACGGGAATGTAAACTGATACAGTCACTATGGCGAACTGTATAGAGGTTCCTTAAAAAACTAAAAATAGAACTACCATAGGACCCAGCAATCTTACTGCTGGACATATACTCTGAGAAAGCCATAATTCATAAAGAGTCATGTACCACAGTGTTCACTGCAGCACTATTTACAATAGCCAGGACATGCACGCAATCTAAGTGTCCATTGACAGACGAATGGATAAAGAATATGTGGCATGAAATATCAGCCATGAAAATAAATGAAATTGAGTTATTTGTAGTGAGGCGGATGGGCCTAGAGTCTGTCATACAGAGTGAAGTAAGTCAGAAAGAGAAAAACAAATACCATATGCTAATACAGATATATGGAATCTAAAAAAAAAAGTGGTTCTGAAGAATCTGGGGTAGGTCAGGAATAAATATGCAGACGTAGAGAATGGACTTGAGGACATGGGAAGGGGGAAGGGTAAGCTGGGACGAAGTGAGAGAGTGGCATGGACAAATATACACTATCAAATGTAAAATAGATAGCTAGTGGGCAACGGTTGCATAGCACAGGGAGATTAGCTCGGTGCTTTGTGACCACCTAGAGTGGTGGGATAGGGAGAGTGGGAGAGAGATGCAAGAGGGAGGATTATGGGGATATATGTATACGTATAGCTGATTCACTTTGTTATACAGCAGCAACTAACACAACAGTGTAAAGCAATTATACTCCAATAATGATGTTAAAAAAATTATAAGAAAGAAAAGCCAAAAGAAAAAAAATACAGAAAAACAGCTGTAACTGCAGGGAACTACTGAAGAATATCAGAAAGAATTGAATACTTGAAAAGGGGGTAGGGTGTAGATCTTGCTGCTTTAGGAAAGAGAAATAAAGAAGGAGGAGGGGCTTTCTGTTTAGTAGTAAAGTTTACTGAAGCCATGGGAATTTTTTAAAATGAGGAAAAGCAAGATATTTTATATGAGCACACGGCAGAGTCATGGCTTCATTCTTTGCTGCAGTCTCCACAGAGTTTAGTATGGATGGTGTTGTGCATTTCCTGATAGAGGGTGTACCCTCCAAATACTGTGAAGATATCCATATATTTAATAAGATTATTTAGAAATAACCAGTGTTAGTTAATGATGAGGTTAATATCAAGTTCATTTTCGAAGGTATGATTTTACCTTTTAGATTTTCAAAATGGTGGAAGAAATAGGGGTTTATTTAAGGAAAAATAGAAAGCACAGATGGACAAAATGGTAATAATTATTCACTATTTTACATTAGGGGAATCATATTGTTCACTTCAAAAATTTTTCCAAAATAAGAAGTTGTAACACACTTTAGGTGGCATCATTTCTGCGGCCCACAACAACTTTCATGGTGTTTCTTTAACCACTATGGATTATTTCAGGACTTTTATTCTGTATTGGACAGGCAGCCATATTTTCATTTCCTATCCCTAGCCAGTCACTACCATCCACTTATCCTCATTGTCAGCTGACTGTGCAGTAAGGTAACAACTGCTCTATCTTCCAGGAACATGCCGAAGTTTTAAAAATCCAGCTGAAGCCTCTTCAAAGTTTAGAAGAACACAGAGGGAATGAAATGCTGGAAAAAAGAGTTAGGTCAGGAAACATGCTAGGTAAAGGGAATCCTGGGCTTTCACTGTGGGTAGTGAAGATTACCCAGAGTTTAAAACCCCTAAAAGCTGAGGCAAGAGCAGGTTTTATGGAGGGGTGCATGGCAAAGTCACTGGCCCCCACCCTTTTTTATCTAGGACAGTACTGTGCACTTACTCTGAGGTTAATGGAACACTTAGATTGACTGGGATAATGGCAGGTTTAAAGATATTATATATATTTATAAATGACCACAATGAACTTAAGGGAGCTGCTATACTCAGTTTCAGTGTTACTGGGGGAAATGGATTTCTGAACCATGTCCTAGGATCAAACTAATGATCAGAGTCACATCAAGTGTGGCGGTGACCCAGCAAAAATTTAACTCTTTTAATTTTTTCCTAGCTCTGTCAGGATTCTATCTGGCCAACAAATGCCTCAGGCCAGCTGCATACCCTGTAGGGAACTCAGGGGTGAGGGAAAAGCTAGACCAAGGTCAGTTGCATTTGTTCTTGCTCTATGCAGTTACTTCACTTCCATGATTTCTGAAATCTTGGCTGTTAAATTGGGAAAATACAGCAGGGTATTTGTGTGTACGTGGTCTCTTCCTGTCAATATGTAACCCACCTGCAGTTATCTTTTTACATTTCTAATGTTTCAAATTCCACAAGTTTATTTAAGGAAAAGGAAAAAAAAAACAACAAACAAACCCAAAACCCAACAAACCAGGCAACACTGAACTTCAAAAAAAAAAAAAAAAGAATTTATGGTTACCCAAATCAAAAATAGTAATATAAATATAAAAAAAAATTTTCACAAATGGAATCATCTTGTATATACTGTCTACATCCTGCTTTTTCTCTTAGTACAGACTGAGAATGTCTTATCCCTAGCATCATATTTGAATTGCATTCAAAACAGCATGCTGTTTCTTCTTTATGCTACTCTCTAATCAATATTACCTACCTTAAAATTTTATTTTCCTGTTGAGACAGTCATCATTCCCTTTCCTGTCCCACAAAAGGCAATAACACCCCGTGTCCTCATGATCCAACAAAACACTGTTAGAGAAATAATGACGTCTTCTAGAATTGAGTTCCTGTGGGAACTGCATGGAAAGGGTAGCAGAATATTAGAGGGAAACAGAACATTAAAGGAGTCACTTCTTTCTGCAGCAGGAGAACAGAGTAGATAAAAGAGACTGGGCCTTTACTGGGCAGTGAAGTTTATTCCAATTTCAGGCAATGCAAAAGCTGCTGAGTCAACACCCTGCAGAGGTGTGAGTGGAAGAAGCTTTCCTCTCTGTCCAAGGAGAACATTGGGTCATCACCAGCCACTGTTAAGAAACACAGTGGATGGTTGATGAACAAGGAGTTCAAAGAGGTCATTTTTTTTCATAATCCTATGACAGAGAGATGTTTTACTTTCAAACTTCTAAAATTATAAAAGTAATACATATTCATTTAAGAATAGATAAATGTAATGAAGGAAATCATTATTCTATATGCCGTCCACTTATGATAACACTATACCTTATTTCTTTTTCAAAACTGGGATCATGTTGTAAATTTCATGTTTTAGCCTGTTTTCTCCCAATATACTTTTCAGTTACACAGTGACTCATTTTTCTATTTGACCTGAAACATGATAATTGAAAGAAAGTTCATAAACTCCAGCTGCTGTGGTACCTTCAGCTGCTCTGGTTCCTTAACTTACTGAGTCTTGAGTGTTAAATTCTTCCTTCAATTCTGTGAGATACTCCAGGGTCCTTTCAATAAAATATTCCTTCTACCTGAGCTGAGGAATCACCAAAAAGTGATTACACAAGAATTACGGGAAAGATAAAGAAAAATGGAGGAAGACACTCAGAGCTAGTAAAGGTGTTGCTCTCTATGGGGCAAATTGAAGTTAAAAATAAAACAAAATGAAAAAAACCATCATCTGAGACATGAAAAAGAGAGAGAAACTTACAGAGAAATGGAACATTATTAAAAACAGAATTAGATCTTGCTGTAGCAAGAAAATATATTAGAAATTGAGGAGTCTGAAATTTCATAAACTTAATAAATGATATCCAGAGCTTTAAAAAAATCTCAAGAAATAAAAAAGGCAAGATTTTAGGGAGGAGTATGTGGTCTAGGACTCTCTAAGGATGTTGGTGTGAGAAGAACCAAACAGTAGTAATCGTAGCTTAGAGGCTCTCTAAGGATTCTCCAGGTGACAGATCCTCCATTGTGTGAAACAGTGACTGGATGAAATGCCAGGGAAGAAGCGGGGCATCGGCCAGTATAGCAAGAAAGAAGACGAGAACAAGAATTCATTGTTTCCTCAAAACATTTTTAAATGTTTCTATATGTTGCAAATATTCTAAATTAAGCATGAACAGGGCAGGTTCTGTTTCCTTTAAGATAAAGTGCACCTTTTTTAATTAAAATTTTTAATTAGTTTACAATTGTCCCATTCAGAAGAAAGGTCATGTAAACATATCAGCTCTTCTTAAATAATTTATCATATTTCTCTGTTAATTTTTTCCTCACTTAATTTTGTTAAAGAAATAAGGAGACCAGTTTGAATTAAACTAATATATGCAGAACAAATTGGATACATTAAATCTCTAGGGTAAGTCCATCTTCTCCTAAGGGAAAAACAAAAAACTCCAGGAGGATAAGAGACTACATGTGGATTTTTAAAAAATTGAGTGTATGAGCTGGGAACATAACTTTGTCCCATAAACTATTCTGCATTATACTACTCTCAAATTCAGGTCTTGTATGACTACCTATGGTTGGTCTGTGTCCTATTCTATCAAGTTTCAAGCTTGCTACTGTATTTACTGCCAATCAATGTTTAGAGTTTACTAGGGCACTAATGGATCTTGATCAGTGACTGATCTCAGTTCTTCAAAATCCTTAGCCATTATTTTGTATACTTTTAGAAACAGTTATTCATCTTTCCTAGTTGGCAGAGAGAATGGCACACTCATAGACAATAAGCAGTCATTGAGAAGCTAAAATAGATTT
The DNA here is from genome assembly GCF_005190385.1 of Monodon monoceros. Classification (NCBI taxonomy): domain Eukaryota; kingdom Metazoa; phylum Chordata; class Mammalia; order Artiodactyla; family Monodontidae; genus Monodon; species Monodon monoceros. Next base: position 32,145,574 of record NW_021703784.1, read on the forward strand.
CTGACTGTCAGTCTACATTTCGGAAGCAATTACTATTATTGGGCTCAATTCCACTGGTAGTATAGAGAGTTACATTAGTTTTGGATAGCAGTTAAATAGACAGTTACATGTCTGTGGAGTTGGCACTTACTTTTGTTTTTCCTCTAAGATGCAGTATGGACAATAATGAGAGTAATAAATCTGATGACTTCCTTTGAACACATTAACTTTGAAATGGAGGGAAGAAAGGTAAATGGTCCCTGAGACCTCTTTGAAACCCTATACTAAGGGAGGAGGAGGAGGTAGAAAAGGAAGTGGTGAAGGGAGAAATACTATAAGTATGGAGAAAAGGTGATTTGTTTTATTTTTCCAGACAGGGTTTCCCAGATAAACATAAGAAAAAGGACAAAGAATTTTAATTCCCATGAACAATATTATTTGTAGCTTATTTAAAGCTATATCAGAAATTGACTAAACTTATAAATACTCTTTGCTTTGGTTTTACTTTACAGTTTATGTTGCATTCGAAAAGTTCCAACCTTGTCTCAGCTGAAGTAAAGGAAAAATATTGCTTTTCATTCCTTCAAGCTTTATGGTTTTAAACATTGCAAGTCAAATCTGCCAGCAAATTCAAAGGTCCCATTTAGGAATCAAAGTCAAAAGCTCAGAGACTGTTAAGTATAAGAATAGATTTTGAGGCAAGAAGCAAGATGGAAACTGAGTAAAAAAGAGCCATTTGCCCTCAGAACAGGATTGAGATGCCCAGGCCTCCTTTTTACCAGGTGCTAGTGTCCAATGACTATTCCACTGTTCACAAAATTACTTTTAGAGTAGATTTATGGATGTGCATGAGGTTGCTTCTGGGGTCATCTCTGGGAAGAGGTAGCATAGTCTTCTCTAAATTTATGTCCACGTTCTTGTTTAGCTCCCAGCTTTTATGAGGAGGTCAGCTCAATCCCCGAGATGGATCATTATTAGTATACTTTGCTATATACCTAACTGGTGTCAAAAAGGAACTCTCTCTCAAGTGCTGATCAAGCAGTACAATCTTAAACCCATAGTCGCCAGGTAGCTATACTCTGAGGAGTACTGGAAGGGTATGCTATACATGCATATATGTAGAAACCTAACATTTTCCCATGGATTATCTTTCCATCAAAAAATAGATCCCCAGGGCTTCCCTGGCGGCGCAGTGGTTGAGAGTCTGCCTGCCGATGCAGGGGACACGGGTTCGTGCCCCGGTCCGGGAGGATCCCACATGCCGCAGAGCGGCTGGGCCCGTTGAGCCATGGCCGCTGAGCCTGCGCGTCCGGAGCCTGTGCTCCGCAACTGGAGAAGCCGCAACAGTGAGAGGCCCGCGTACCGCAAAAAAAAAAAAAAAAAAAAATTCCCAGAACTATTGTCGGTTTTCTGTAGAACTGCTTTTACTGAATTATGCCTTCCTGAGGGGGCTGGCTGGGTAGTGTGTAGGTTGACGTAATTGGATCAGATGGGCTGTTTCTGAATAAAAGCTAGCAACTGGTTAGCTTGATTAGTTCAGGCTTTTGGCCTCAATCTTTTTGCCACGTGCGGAAAGGAAAACTGAACCAAGCTATTTCTTACCCAAGAACACTGAGTTGGCATACTTTAAAACTCTGATGAGCCGTTGTGTGTTCTCCAAGCAGTTACACTTTTCTCTGGGTTTGCAGAATAGACTGTTCTTTCTGGTCCATAGATATTTTGTATTCCTCTCTTTAGCAATCTCTCATCTCTGGGCAAAGAAAGCTGCTGTGAAAAGGTATCAAAACTTGGAAATAAGGCAAAAGGATGACTGCATGTCATTTCAATGTCATTTTGGAGTGTTCTCTAATAGGTTTACCAAAGGATTACCTAATTCTTTAGAGAAAAAAAAAACTTTGATTTACTATTGACTAGGACCTGAACTCTATATAGTTAGATGACTAATAAGTTATAAATGATTTTTACCAGTAGAAACTAATTGTATTCTTTGGTAAAAAAATTAAACCTAGAAATTATGGTTTTATTGTGTTACAAACATCGACCAGTATTTAAAAATCTAATTTTATCTAATTTGTTTCATCACTACTTTCCTGACTGACTGTATAAACCCCTGTTCTGCAAATGCTCTTTGAACCAGTTTTACCATCCTGCTGGTTCCATCATTAATGAGATAAACAAATCTTCGACACGTGGTCACCGTATATTTGAATGAAATTGTATTTTTAACACTTGCGCTTTGACAAAGCCTTTCCCTATCTGCTCTGTGGAGGCCCATCTTATACTATTTTAGGGTTTCTTTTATCTCTTCTAAAGAGCTCTCTGTTCTTGCACCCCTGTGAGTCAGATTCTTGCTTTTGATGATTGTTATGAAAGGCAGAATAGCATCATGAGCAGACTATTAGTTTTAGAGTCAGCTAGATTTGAGTAGGAATTGTAGCTTCCTGAGATACAAGCTTTGAAATCTTTTTTTTAAATTAATTTTTATTGGAGTATAGTTGCTTTACAATGTTGTGTTAGTTTCTGCTGTACAGCAAAGTGGATCAGCTATAGTATACATATATCTCCTCATATTTGGATTTCCTTCCTATTTAGGTCACCTCAGAGCATTGAGTAGAGTTCCCTGTGCTACACAGTAGGTTCTCATTAGGTATAGATTTTATACATAGTAGTGTATACATGTCAATCCCAAGCCCCCAATTCATCCTATCCCCCTCCCCCTTGTTTGTTCTCTACATCTGTGTCTCTATTTCTGCTTTGCAAATAAGTTCATCTGTATCATTTTTCTAGATTCTACATATAAGCAATATTTTAAAATATTTCTGACGTACTTCACTCTGTATGACAGTCTCTAGGTCCATCCACATCTCTGCAAATGGCACAATTTCATTCCTTTTTATAGCTGAGTACTATTCCATTGCATATATGTACCACATCTTCTCTATCTATTCCTCTGTTGATGGACATTTAGGTTGACAAGCTTTGCAACCTTGAACAGAGCACATAACTTCTCTGGCCATATTTTTCACTTAGAATGAACCACATGTGTTGCAATCATTAAATTTCTCAGTTTATTCATTTGTAAAGTGAGGAAGTCAAACTGGTTGATTTCCAAAGTCCTCTTCAGTTCCGTTATTCTCTGACTCCAACATTTAAGAGCTTCTTATTCCCATTTAACTTTTAAGAGTCAGCGGTTTAAACGTGCAAAATTCATCTCCCAGTTTAATACTCGGTTATAGAAGAGCAATGGTAGGTTGAGCAGGGAAAACTCAAATATCCTCCACAAAGGAGGCTCATAAATTCCCAGGATGCCAGGTCGCCATGTAATCTCCAGGTCACTTCCAGTTCCACTAATAAAAGTATCAGTTTTTGTTTAGCTATAAATATCTTGGGGAAATAATAAATTTTATATTCCAAAATTCTAGCTGGAGACTTAAAAATTAGCTCCCCTTTTCAAGTGGCAGTAGTTATAAATAGCTATGTTAACTCTCATTTATTAGACTCAACTCATATGTCCCCAGTTTGTGCTAATGAAATACTCCTCTCAGATTTGTTCTGCCATACATTTCTACCCTCCCAAAGATAAATGAAAAATTCTGTTTTTCTGTTTTTACTTTTTAGAGCTGTTTTGGGGATTTTACATTTCATGAAGTTCTCATGCATATCATTGAGTTGGCTCATTTATGATGGTATTTGAATCGACTGTTGCATGAAGCATGCTTGTTTTATAACTACTGTTATCAAGAAAATGACTTCCATGGAGAGAAGTCTGGAATATTCTTACAATAGGGTAATCTCCAAACTTTATCCCTCTATTTAAGCACATAACACATCTAAGTGTTTTAGGATATTAGTAGGGTATACTATGGACTGGGGACTTGTAGCCATGGTAACTTGGGAGCTGGGAGTTGTGCATGCCAAAAGTACAGGATCATCAATGGGGAATCATGATCTACATCATGAAAACATCACAGTAAAGACAAAATTGTGGAATCAAGAAAGCACAAAATGTCACAGCTGGAAATTTTAGGTCTTCTAGCCCAACCCTGGGTTTATTATTCAAAGTTTTATGTGAACAATTTGATGTCTTATAGCTCACTGCAGAAGATCCACTGAAATGCGTTTGATGTAATAGTGAAGAAGTCAAATTGGCTAATCTCCAATCAAGAGAAGTGTGTATTCCCTGAGGAATGGTAAGATTTCAGCCACTTTGCAGTCATATCTTGCTTTGTTGCTAGATGACTTACACTGGGTCAAGCCAACAGCATGTAACTTTTAAATAAGAGCTTTATGTGTTATACTTAACCAGGAAGCATATAATCACACCTTATTTAAAACAGCTATTACAAGCCATATATTTCAATTATTTCTCAATTTCCAAACATTTTCTTAAAAAATTTATTTTAGTTTAATATGGTACACAAATGTAAAAAAAGCTTGTAACATTTTTTCATGTTTACATACCCTACCCCACAGTATATAGTTCCTTCACACTTCTTTCCAAGAGTTCCATCCAAAGTAGGGGGAAAACAGGCTATTATTCCAGATTCTATCATTTGGAAGGAGCTGAAAGGAAGCAACCCAGAAGAAGACAAAGCATTGTGTTTTTAAAATTTAGTTTTTACTGATTTTTAAAAATTACATCAGCAAAAATTACATTTTTAAAAATTACATCAGAAGAAGACATAGCATTGTGTTTTTAAAATTTAGTTTTTATTGATTTTTAAAAATTACATCAGCAAGGTAGCAGGATACAAGGTTTACATACAGAAGACTGTTGTATTTCTTTACACTAACAATGAAATATCAGAAAGAGAAAGCAAAAAAAAAAAATCTCTTTTAAAATCTCGTAAAAAAAAATACCTAGGAATAAGCTGCACCAAGGAGGCAAAAGACTTATATGCTGAGAACTATAAAACATAGATAAAGGAAATTAAAGATGATTCAAAGAAATGGAAAGATATCCCATGCTCTTGGATTGGAAGAATTATTATAGTTAAAATGGCCATACTACACAAAGCAATCTATAGATTTAATGTGATCCCTATCAAATTACCCATGACATTTTCCACAGAAATAGAATAATTCTAAAACACAAATAGAACCACAAAAGATGCAGAATTGCCAAAGCAATCCTGAGGGAAAAGAACAAAGCTGGAGGCATAACCCTCCCAGATTTCAGGCAATACTACAAAGCTACAGCAATCAAAACAGCATGGTGCCAGTACCATGAAGAAGAGCCCAGAAATAAACCCACACACCTATGGTCAATTAATCTTTGACAAAGGAGGCAAGAATATACAATGGAGAAAAGACGTTCTGTTCAGTAAGTGGTGCTGGAAAAACTGGACAGCTACATGTAAAAGAATGATATTAGAACATTATCTAACACCATATATAAAATAAACTCAAAATGGATTAAGCACCTAAATGTAAGACTGGATAATATAATACTCCTATAGGAAAATATAGACAGAACACTCTTTGACATAAATTGAAGCAGATTTTTTTTTGATCCATCTTCCAGAGTAATGGAAATAAAAACAAAAATAAACAAATGGAACCTAATTAAAATTAAAAGCTTTTGCACGGCAAAGGAAACCATAAACAAAATGAAAAAACCTACAGAATGGGAGAAACTATTTGCAAATGATGCAACCAACAAAGAATTAATTTCCAAAATATACAAACACACTCCAGGTCCATTCATGTTGTTGCAAATGGCAAAATTTCATTCTTTTTTATGGCCGAGTAGTATTCAATTGTATATGTATATATACACCACATCTTCTTTATCAATACATCTGTTGATGAACACTTACGTTGCTTCCATATCTTGGCTATTGTAAATGCTAGTAAAATTAATGTTTCTGGTTTCATCAGTTATGTACCAGGAATTGAACTGCTGGATCGTATGGTAGTTCTAGTTTTAATTTTTTGAGGAAACTCCATAATATTTTCCATAGTGGCTGTACCAATTTTCATTTTCACCAACAGTGTACTAGGGTTCTTTTTCACTATATACTTACCAACACTTGTTATTTCTTGTCTTTTTGGTGATAGCCATTCTGACAGCTTTGAAGTGATATCTTGTTGTGGTTTTGATTTGCATTTTCCTGGTGATTAGTGATGTAGAGCATATTTTCATGTGCCTGTTGGCCATTTGTATGTCTTCTTTGCCTATTCAATTTTCTGCCCATTTATTAAGTGGATTGCTTGGTTTTTTTTGATATTGAGTTGTAAGGAGATCTTTATATATTTTGGATATTAACCTCTTATCATTTGCAAATATCCTCTCTTATTCAGTAGGTTGCCTTTTCATTTTGTTGACAATTTCTTTCACTGTGCAAAAGCTTCTAAGTTTGATTAGGTCCCACTTCTTAATTTCTGCTTTTGTTTCCCTTGCCTGAGGAGATATATCCAAAAAATATTGCTAAGACTGATGGCAAAGCATGTACTGCCTATGTCTTTTTCTAGGAGTTTTATGGTTTCAGGTCTTCCATTTAGGTCTTTAATCTATTTTGAATTATTATTGTACGTGGTGTGAGAAAATGTTCTAATTACATATTTTTTTTTCACGTAGCTGACCAGTTTTCCCAACACCACTTATTGAGGAGACTGTCTTCTCATTGTATATTCTTGCTTCCTTTGTCATAGATTAATTGACCATGTGTGTGGGTTCATTTCTGGGCTATCTCTTTTGTCCCATTTGTCTATGTTTCTGTTTTTTTGTGCCAGTACCATGCTGTTTTGATTAGTGTAGCTTTGTAGTATAGCCTGAAGTCAGTGATGTGGTACATCCAGCTTTGTTCTTTTTGTTTCTATGATTGCATTGGTTATTCTGGGTCTTTATCCAAACAAATTTTTGGATTATTTGTTCTAGTTCTGTGGAAAATGTTGTATTTTGATAGGGATTGCATTAAGCCCATAGATTGCTTTGGATAATATACACTTTTTAATACTGTTAATTCCTCCAACCCAGAAACATGAGCTTTTCATCATTGAGTATGATATTTGCTGTGGGTTTGTCATAACCGGCCTTTTATTATATTGAGATATATTCCTTCTATACTTTGTTGAGAGTTTTTATCATGAATGAATATTTAATTTTGTCAACTTATTTTTTGCATCTATTGAGATGATCATGTGATTTTTATCCTTTGCTTAGTTAATGTGGTGTGTCACACTGATTGATTTGCAGATATGGAACCATTCTTGCATCCCTGGGATAAATCCCTCTTAACCATTGTGTACGATACTATTTATGTATTGTTATGTTTGCTAATATTTTGCCAAGGATTTTTACATCTATGTTCTTCAAGTACATTGGCCTGTAATTTTCTTTTTTTTTTTTTGTAGTGTCTTTGTCTGGTTTTAGTATCAGTGTAATGGTAGTAACTCTTAGAATGAGTTTGGGAGTGTTCTCTCCTCTTTAATTTTTTGGAATAATTTAAGAAGGATAGGTAATAATTCTTCTTTAAATGTTTGGTGGAATTCCCCTGTGAAGTTGTCTGGTCTTGGACCTTTTTTAGGGGGGCAGTTTTTTGAATACTGATTCAATTTCAACACTTGTAATCAATATGTTCAGATTATGTATTTCTTCCTGATTCAGCCATGGAAAACTGTATGTTTCTAGGAATTTATCCATTTCTTTTGGGTTGTCCAATTTGTTGGAATATATCTATTAGTAGTATTCTCTTATGATTTTATTTCTATTATATCTATCACAACTTCTCTTTCATTTCTGATTTTGTTTATTTGGATCCTCTCTCGTTTTAAAAAAATCTTTATTTATCTTTTTAAAGAAGCAGCTCTTAGTTTCATTGATCTTTCAGATTTTTTTTAGTCTCTATTTTATTTATTTCTGCTCTGATCTTTATAATTTCTTTCCTTCTACTAACTTTGGGTTTTGTTTGTTCTTCTTTTTCTAGTTCCTTTAGATGTAAGGTTAGGGTGTTTATTTGATATTTTCTTTTCCCATGAGATAGGCTTTTATCATTATATACTTCCCTCTTAGAACTGCTTTTGCTGTATCCCATAGATTTTAGATTGTTGTGTTTTCATTTGTTCTTAAGTATATTTTAATTTCTTCTTTGATTTCTTCAGTGATTCATTGGTTATTTGGTAGCATGTTGTTTAGCTTCTGCACGTTTATTTTTGCAGCCTTTTTCCCCTTGTAGTTAATTTCTAGTCTCATAGTGCTGTCAGAAAAGATGCTTGATATAATTTCAATCTTTTAAAATTTATTGGTATTTGCTTTGTAGCCTAGCATGCGATGTATCCTGGAGAAAGTCCATGTGAACTTGAGAAGAATGTATATTCTGCTGCTTTTGGATGGAATTTCCTGTAGATATTTATTAAGTCCATGTGGTGTAATGTGTCATTTAACACCACTGTTTCCTTATTGATTTTGTCTGGATTATCTGTCCACTGATGTTAGTTGGATATTAAAATCCTGTACTATTGGGTTGACCAAAAAGTTCGTTTGGGTTTTTGTGTAACATCCGAATGGACTTTTTGGCCAACCCAATATTATTGTATTACTGTCAATTTCTCTCTTTATGTCTGTTAATATTTGCTTTATATATTTAGGTGCTCCCATATTATGTGCATATATGTTTAAGAATGTTATATCCTCTTCTTGGATTATATCATTATTTCATACCCCTCTTTGTCTTTTATTATAGACTTGGTTTTAAAGTCCACTTTGTCTGATATGAGTATTGCTACCCCAGCTTTCTTTTTGTTTTTATTTGTATGAAAGATCTTTTTCTTTTCTTTCCCTCACTTTTATTCTCTGTACGTCTTTAGCTCTGAGGTGAATCTTTTGTAGGCAACATGTAGATGGGCCTTGTTTTTTTTTTTTTTTTTTGATTGTTTGTTTAATCCAATCAGCCACCCTATGTCTTTTGATTGGAATATTTAGTCTATTGAGATTTAAAGTGATTTTTCATAGGTATGTACTTATTGCCTTTTTGTTACTTGTTTTCTGGTGGATTTTGTAGGTCTTCTCTGTTCTTTTCTTCTTTTAGTCTCTTCTATTGTGATTTGATGATTTTAATGTTATGTTTGTGTTCCTTTCTCTTTAATTTTTGTGTATCTATTGCAGGCTTTTGATTTTTGGTTATTATAAATTTCATATATGTCAATGTATAACTATATCTACTTGTGTTAAGCTGATAGTTGCTTAAGTTTAAACACATTTTAAAACTCTGCATTTTTTTACCCCCTCTCCTCCATGTTTTGTGTTCTTTATGTTATAGTTTACATCTTCATGCCTATCCCTTAACTGTTTATTTTGGTTATAGATGATTTTATAATTTTTGTCTTTAACCTTAGTACTATCTTATTTAAATTGTTGATCCACTGCTAACTTACTATATATTTACCTTTAGCAGTGAGAATTTTCACTTCCTATATTTTCTTGTTTCTTGATATAGCCTTTTATTTTTCACTTAAAGAAGATCCTTTAACATTTCTTGTAATGTCAGTTTAGTGATGATGAACTCTTTTAGTTTTTGCCTATATGGGAAACTCTTTATCTCCTCTTCAATTTTGAATGATAAGCTTGCTGGGTAGAACATCCTAGGTGGTAGGCTTTTTTCTTTCATCACTTTAAATGTCTTATGCCATTCCCTTCTGGCCTGCAATGTTTCTGCTGAAAAGTAGGCTGATAGCCTTATGGGAATTCCCTTGCATATGACTCTTTGTTTTTCTCTTACTGCCATTAAAATTATATTTTTATTTTAAAATTTGTCATTTTAATTATAATATGTATTGGTGTGAGTCTCTTTGGGTCCATCTTGTTTGGGACTCTCTGTAATTCCTGGACCTGGATATCTGTTTCCTTCCTCAGGTTAAAGCAGCCATAATTTTATCAAATATATTTTATGCCCCTTTCTCTCTCTCTTCTCCTTCTGGGGCCCATATAATACAAATGTTGGTATTTCTTGATGTTATCCCAGAGTTCCCGTAGACTATGTTCATTTTTAAAAATTTGTTTTCTTTTTTGCTGTTCTGACTGGGTGATTTCCACTATTCTATCTTCCACATCATTTATGCATTCTTCTGTATCACCTAATCTGCTGTTAATTCTTTCTAATGTATTTTTCTTTTTGTTATTGTAATCTTTAGCTCTGATTGGTTCTTTTGAAAAGCACTTTCTAGATCTTTGTTGCAATTCTCACTGTGTTCCTCTATTCTTCTCCCAAGTTCAGTTAACATTTTTATTACTGTGACTTTGAACTCTTGATGAGGTAAATTATTTCTGTTCAATAGTTTTTTTTTAAATTTGTTCTTTTGTTTGAAACATATTCTTCTGTCTTCTTATTTATTTGTTTATTTTTTTACTTTCTCTGTTCGTTCTATGAAATTTGTTGTGATCTTGAAGGCATGTGCTTGTGTAGGTGTATCTCTATGCAGTGTATGTGTGCCTGGTGGCTTTGGTGTGAGAGCTGGATCTGAATTTAGCATGGGCTTCATGTTTTCCTGGGGTGTGCTGGTGGCCACTGCCTTGGTGGGAGGTAGGTCTGAAGTCTGAGGGCCTAGAGACATAGGCTGGTGTGAGCCAGAGCTTCTCCTAGGCTCAATGGCAGTCAATGCCTTATTGCAGGGGACAGGGCCTGAGGGGCTGGTGCAGGAGCCCGTAGGAAGTAGGGTTTCTTCCAGGCATGATGGCAGTCTTTGCCTTGGTTGGCAGCATGGCTGTGGCCCATGGGATTGGAGCTGCACCTCTGAGATGCTCTGGGTCTCATCTTTGGCTACAGGTAGAGTTGGGTCCTGAGTTAGCTCAGCAATATCCCTGGCTCACAATGGCAATATTGTTTCTGCATTGGCTAGAGGCAGAGTCAGGCCCAAGGTGGCTCTGTTCCTTCCTTGGTGCACGCACATGCATTGGCAATGGTGGTCTCCACATTAGTGGGGGAAGTGCTGGAGCCGGAGGTGATAGAGTAGGAGCCTGGTGCAGGCTGGAGAGTGCAGTGGGGTGGTCCTGGAAGGCCAGTCAGAGCTATAGGTAGTTTTCAATCTTCTGCCCCTGCATTGGGACTAGGAGCAAGCAAGTCCATGCTCATGCTCTTTAAGACCTTGGTTTCTTACAACCCTCTGGTAAACCCCATTGTTTTTCAAACCTGCTAAGGGGGTCTTATCTTCCTAGTGTCAGACACCAGGGCTGGGGTGCCTAATATAGGGCTCAAACCCCAAGCTCCTTAAGGAGGATCCCTGAGGCTGTGTATTCCTTTTCTCTTCTGGGTCACCCACTAGGGGTACAGGTCTCAATTAGATTGCTTCTCCTCCCTTCCTACCAGAGTCTGTTGGTTCTTTCTTTACAGCCTTGGTTTAGGAAGAGCCATTTTGCTAGCCTTCATGTAGTTCTCAGTGAGAGTTTCTCTATATGTAGTTGTAGTTTTGATGTGTTCTTTGGAGGAAGTGAGCTCAGGGTTTTCCTATTATGTCATCTTGATCCCTCCTCTGGATGTGCAATAATTTAACTAACTTTTTTTCCAATTCATTGACAGAGATTCAAGATGTCTTCAGGTTTTCTCTACTATATTAATGTGAGTTCCTTTTATTTAATGTAATCTGCTTTACAACAAGTAATCCAAGCATATTCAATGGGTAACTTCACATTACTCTAGTTGAAAATAAAATGAATTTGTCAAAAAAATATTTCTTTAGTAGCTGCCATGTACTGAGAAAGAACAGTGCTAAGTACTTAGGAATCAAAGTAGTATAATATAGAGGTTTACTCTTAAGGATCTTGTAATAGATTGCTTTAAAGAGTGATGTGTCAAAGGTCTTGAGCTTAATTATTCTAATCTTATGTTTTGATTTAGAATTACTATACAGTGCTGTTTTTCTGAACAAATTATTTAAGTGGATAAAAAATAATAATCATAAATTAGTTATTTATTGTTATCTATCAAATTACCACAGATTCAGCAGCTTAAAATAACAGCACATTTATTATTCACAGCCTGTGGGTCAGGAATCTGTACATAGCTTACCTGTCTCCTAAGGTTTAAGGTCTCTCATGAGGCCACAATCAAGATCTCAACCAGGGGTCTCATCCGAGGCTCAGATGAGGAAGGATCTGGTACTAAACTCATGTGTTTGTTAGCAGGACCCAGTTCCTTGTGAACTGTCATACTGAGGTACTTATCTCCTTTTTGGATGTTGGTCAAAGGTTTCCCTCTAGTCCTTGCCATGTAGACTCCTCCAAATGGCGGCTGATGAAGGCAGAATAATTGTACCCCCAGAAATGTCACTTTGACATAAGGATTCTTTTGGGTTGAAGGCAATTGAGAAGAAGCATATACCCACTGCCCATATGCTCACTGCCCTCTCCCTATTTGCCTAAAAACAGGACATCAATTTGTAATGGTGTCTCCCCTCCCTTTTTTACCAGGAAGGACAGAAGTTAATCATGGGAGACAGCACAGACCCTTATCAGTCCAGACACTGCACCAAAGTAATCTACATGATGAACTGCACTAACTAACCCTTATCTTCCATTACTTCCTTCATATATTTACTTTCCTACACTTTTCTTCCCTAGGAACTCAAATTCTTTCTTCTTTGTCTTGTCACTGCTCTAAAAATTCATTATTCTTTTGTTAAGATGCTATATAAGCCCCAGTTCTAACCACTCCTTTGAGTTACTCATCACAGTGCTCCCATGTATATGCATGAGGCATGCACATGTTAATAAACTTCTGTTTGTCTGTCTGTTGTTAATCTGTCGTCTATCAGTCTAATTTATAGAACCCCAGCTGGAAAACCTAGGATGGTAGAGGGAAAACATTTTTTTTCCTCCTTTACACTTGTTTCATCAAAGCTGGCATGACAGAATCAATAAAGAATGTCTGCCAGTAAGACACTTATGTAACAAAATCACAAAATGATATTCCTTCATCTTTGCTGCATTCTGTTGGCTAGAAACAAGTCACAGGTCATGCTCTCACTCAATAAGAGGGGATTACACCGAGGTGTGAATACCAAAAGATGGGGGTCATGAGGTGGGGAGGCATTTTAGAGTCTGCTCACCACAATTCACAAACAAAAAATGTCACAAAACAATAGTTGTTCAGAAACCAGAGAAGGCACTGTACCAAAACAGATGAAAAACTATTTGCGTGACAGCCCAAATTGCTTTACCTCTCTGGACTTAAATGACTAGAAGACAGATAAGGTCCTAAACCTCTATGGTTGCAAAATTACTTAACTACTGAGCCTCAGTTTTCATATCCATAACATTTTATTTGTTATTATTATCTTTCAGGGAGAATTCAAAGTCAGAGAATCTGCAAACAGAAGGAACTCATAAGCTTTGAGATAGTCTTATTCACGAAAGCCATTAAAATATTCATGATGTGGCTAACAATATGTTTGTTTGTTTGTTTGTTCATGATATGTAGGATACTGATTTAAGGTTCTGTTTCAAAAAGTGCCTCCTGCTCTTTGTAAAACACAAATACAGATCTCCAGGCAATGGAAAGCCATCTTAATGCCGGCTGTTGGCCTGAGCCCATGAACACTGTTTGAGAGTTCTCTGTCATCTGAGAATGGAGAGAAAAAATTAGGTAATTGTTTTCTATCTGTTTTACCCACAAAGCAGAACCACTCTCTGGATATAGGTACCCAGATACTTTCAAACTAAGGGTACACAAAATGAGCCCCAGTGAAATTTAAAGGGTTATACATTAGTAGAATCATAATCAGGAGATTCACTAGAAACCAGTATAAAGCCACAATATTTGAATTAGAAAGACAGCAAAGAAAAAAGCATGCTTTGCATTGGCAAGTCCTGAAGAGTGAGGAACATTGGATTATATCAAAACAACAGAAGAAACTGCTCACACAACATCTGAATAAGCAAGTGGAACAAAGTCTGACTAAAAAGGGAGCAAAAACAAGTTGAAATTATCCTACTAGGGCATTTCAACACATTCTTTTTGGATGAATTCTTAAACTTGGAGCTGATGAGAAAGAAAGTATAAAAATAATTTCTAGGAAACAAATTCCACTTCCAAATCATTATTCTTTTACAAATTACCTGTTTTTCTACCTGTCATTTTCTGGAAAGTTCTGTTGACCTTCTCATCATATCAATCAAAGTAATTCCATCTTGAATTTGAGATTTGATTGCATTGTCCCTGTTATGTTTCCTTAATCATACCCCTGGATAATAAATCTGCAATCTCTTTCTGTGTGTGAGTTTCTGAACTTCCTTTCTCTTTTTTCTCTTGAGTTCTGTCATCCTGATTTATTGAAAGGTATTTGAAATGACATCTTGAACTTTTGCAGTTGAAGAATCATTCTACCTGAGTCTTCTCAGGGTATCAGGAGAAGCCTGTTCTCCTTGTGGGACTGCATAAGGGGTAAGGAAAGCAAAAGGGAGCTTCCTGTGCCTGGTCTCAGAGTCCTGCCTGGACTGCACCTGGACAGGCCAGCACATCCCTTAAGTCAGCAGCTGGTGCAGACAGTGACTCTTATGCTGTCTTCATGTCTCCAAATCTAAGGCATCTCTGTTGGATGGGAAGCTGTAAGGAAGTAGTGTTCCCATGAGAAGTTGCACAAAACTGAACAACCCCAAACAAGCATCTCTCAAAGAGCAGGTGGCTTTTAACCTGCCTAGGTACACACAGGCTCATTAAAGTCAGATTTCAGCATTTCATGGGTATGCTTTCAAATGTACAAGCTATTGGTTTTGGAAAGGTCAACAAAGATGGTTAAGGTCTTGATTTAAACTGAGACAAACACCAGATTTTTAGACTTAGAACAGAGCTTTGTAGTTCAGACTTTGTATGCATGTGAATCACCCATGGATCTTGGTAATATGCAGATTCAGATACAGTGGTCCTGGCTGAGGCCTGAAGTTTGAGGTTTGACATTTCTGGCAGGATCCAGGCTGACCGTACTTGGATAGCAAGGGTCTGTCTTACTCCTTCATTTTCCAAGTCACTAAGCAAGTTTCTGAGAGTCAGTCTGATAACAACAGAGCCAGTGAAACTGAGCAGGACCCTGTGGGGCTTCCAGGTACAAATCCTTTCTGTGTCCTCTGTTCCTTGTTTGTAGGAAATAGGCTTCATTCAGTCTCCTTGACCTTCCCTGAGTTCCAAAGGGCAGGTTCAAACAGTTGCTAACCAGGGAAAGGAGGGGGTGCAGAAACAAGGGAGGAGCAAAGAAGAAGTAATAGCGCAGCTTTGGGGCAGGGTTCTGATTGCTCCTCAAGGAATATACATAACAATATTGTAGAGCTCTTTTGCAGAACCAAGACTCCCACCCAGGTGGAGGATGGTAACTTCAGGCTGAGCACAAGATTCCTAGAACACCACCCTGTCACCTCACCACCAACCAATCAGAAGAAAGTCACACACCCTTCATCCCTTACCCCAAATTTTGCCTATAAAAACTTTTTCCCCAAAACCATGGGGGAGTTCAGGGTTTTTGAGCATTAGTCACCTGTTCTTCTTGCTTGGCCCTGCAATAAATCTTTCTCTGCTCCAAACTCCAACATTTCAGTTTATTTGGCCTCACTGTGCATAGGGCACACAGCTTTGTTTGGTAACACCAGGACTATAAGCTAGATTTACTGATTTTCAGTTAGACACTCTTTGTCAAATATTTATAACATTCTCTCTTCCCTCATAACATTCCCAATATTAGCATCATTAAATTTTAATATATATAGATTTCAAAGGTATCCAATTTACTAACCAAAGCTAGAGGGTGTGAATTTTTATCTTTGTAGAATTTTATTTCAGTCATATCTCTTTTTTTTTTTCTCTTGGAAGGTAGAACTGGATTTTTGTATTTTCCTTAACCAAAATGTTCTTGATTCTTTTGGAGTCCCTTAGTTAATATGAAGCATAGGAAAAAAGCTTAAGAAAATAAACTGTATACCACTTTCATGAAACAGATCTTCAGTAAACCACAAAGCTGAAAACCCATATATTTTATATCTAGGCTTTCTTCTCCTATATGACCATTAGTACATAAGCAAGAGAAAGGCCAGTGAATGAGAGCAATGAGAAAGAGAGGACTGGAAATACACAGGCAAGGTTGTAACTAGGATACTCCTCTGTCCATCTCAGGAGCAAAAGAACACACAGAGGTGAAAAGCTTTGAAAAGTGTATATTCAAATGCCAGATCTAAAGCAGAAGTAAAACCACACAACACAGATTGGAACTCAAACCCATGGGCTGGGACTTGAACCCAGCCAAGACTAAGATTAGGACTTGAACCAAATGTCTTTTAATTGAAATCGTGCACCTGGTCTCAGGACTTAATGAAGCTCAGGTTCTTTACGTCTCAGCCCAGAAGGAATTCAGCAAGAGGCAAAGTGATAGGTAAGAAGTAGACTTATTGAGAGAGATGCACACTCCACAGATAAAGTGTGGGCCATCTCAGAAGGCAAGAGGCCCTGGGAGATATACATTCCGTAGACAGAATGCATTCCATCCCAAAAGGCAAGAGTGGCCCCGAAATATGGTGTGGTTAGTTTCTTTTAATTAATTTATTTATTTTTGTCTGTGTTGGGTCTTCGTTACTGAGCATGGGTTTTCTCTAGTTGCTGCAAGTGGGGGCTGCTCTTCATTGCGATGTGCGGGCTTCTCCTTGAGGTGGCTTCTCTTGTTGTGGAGATCGGGCTGTAGAGAGCAGACTTCAGTAGTTGTGGCTTGCAGGCTCTAGAGCTCAGGCTCAGTAGTTGTGGCACATGGGCTCAGCTGCTCCACAGCATGTGGGACCTTCCCAGACCAGGGCTTGAACCCATGCCCACTGCATTGGCAGGTGGATTCTTAACCACTGTGCCACAAGGGAAGTCCTGGTGTGGTTAGTTTTTATGGGCTCAGTAATTTCTTAGATTAATAAGTGGGAGGATTATTCCACCTATTTTGGAGAAGGGGCAGGGATTTCCAGGATTTGGGCCACTGCCCACTTTTTGACCTTTTATGGTTAGCCTCAGAATAGTCATGGTGCCTGAAAGTGAGTCAGTCAGCGTGCTAATGTATTACAATACGCGTATAATGAGGCTCAAGGTTTACTGGAAGTTGAATCTTCTGTCATCTTCGGCCTAATTGGTTCTAACCAGTTTATGTCGTATCCTCAACAGCTATGTCATTCTTTTAAAGGTTGTGCCCTGCCCCCCTTCCCTCCTGTCTCAGAAGCAGGGAAAGATAAATTAGAGCTCCATACCCTGGTGTGGAGTGCATAACAGCTCTCAGAAACAACAAAGTTGATTTGAACTATTTGGCTTGAGTGCACTGGTCGTCTACAAATCCAACTATATAACATTTGCATATTGAGCATCTCCCTGAAGCAGGGCTGGATGTTCTTTTCAGCAGGAAAAGTCTCCCCTTTTTCCAAAGGCCCCAGTATAACTCCTACAAAGGAGCATACACTGATAAAGTGTTGAAATTGATTTTCTGGGTCAAGCTCTGCATTATAACAAATATGTATTCAACCAGAAAAGTAAGCCTTAAATTGCTTACTCTTTTTTGTAAAAAAAGAGTTCCCTTTGCTGCTGCCTAGATTGTTACACAAGCATATAAATCCTTTTAATTGGCCCACCCCTGGGGCAAACAACTCACCTCAGTAAGTAATCATGTGGAAGAGTGGAGGCTGCCGAGGTGGGGTGCCTCCTGTTGAACAATCTCTGCTTTTATTTTACCAACTGATTTTAAAAGGCGGCATTGTAACTTGGCATTATATATTTAAGAATGATATTAAGGTAAGATTGATTCATTTAACAGGCATAATGGAGTAGGGAAACCGCATGGAGTGACTAAAGGGCTTCACAGTGGGAAATCTATGCTAGCAGGCATCAATCTGCACCTGATAATGGCCATGAAAAGGCTCACAGTCTTGCTATTTAAATAAATTGATGTGAAATTCATCTACTGTTTAGAGATATTGGAAATGCAAGGCACTAACTCTGTTTCTTGGCAAGCAGCCCAATTAAGTCCTGGGACATTTATCAGAGTGCCAAGTGTAGTTCAAGTTGCTACCAAGATTTTACCATTTACCAAATGGCAATTTATTCTAAAAGGGGATACAGGGGATGGGGGGAGCTTAAGGGTGTGGTAGAAAAAGATACTGGACTCAGAATATTGCAATTTAATCCTGACTTCTCTACTAATCAGCATGTCATTGAATCTCCCTAAAGTTGTCTCTTTATAATGGGAAGAATAATATGCCTGCTTTACTTACTTCTGAGGCACAAAACAAGATAATAAAAGCAAAAACACATTTCAGTTTTAAAAGTGCTAATCAGGGCTTCCCTGGTGGCGCAGTGGTTGGGGGTCCGCCTGCCGATGCAGGGGACATGGGTTCGTGCCGTGGTCCGGGAAGATCCTATAGGCCGCGGAGCAGCTAGGCCTGTGAGCCATGGCCGCTGAGCCTGCGCGTCCGGAGCCAAAAAGTGTCAACCTTTTAAAAGGCTCACACCTTATGAGATACATAGGTTTGTATTTCTTGGTGCTAAAATGTTCAGAGAAGTCTTGTAGTTTTATTAGCCACATCTTGGTGAAATATAAATCAATAAAAGACACTTTAAAAGCACTCAAAATGATCGTAGAGAGAAGCTGGCTAATTTGAGAATATTATTTATTTTATGGTAAGACTTTTAACAGATTTTTGTTTATTCCAGTTATTTTGAAACATGCCATTCTTTCTTTCTTCTTGCCCAGGTGGACGTGTTTGTCAGATTTGTTGTGGAATATAGAAATCTGATTTATGCCTTTTAATTTTAGAGCAATATAACTCAGAACAAATTAAGTCCATGCTTTGCATTGAAATGGGAGTTCTGAAAAACAGTATGCTTACTTTTCAGTGATGAATTGTCTCCCATTAAAAGTTTGAAACAAGCAATAAGATGGGTTGTAATCACTTGTGGTCCATGTTTCTCTGTTGAGTCAATTAAACAAAGTGCACAGTAGCCCACTTAATGTCCACTGATAGAGTGTGTATATTAGAAATTGCGTTAAGTTGTTTACCATTCTGATTCCTTTGTTGTTTGCTTTTTTAATGATTTTGTATACATTATTATATACAATGCTTAATAAAATGATTGACTATAGTTTGCTGAATATTATTTAATCATTAACATCTAATATACTTCAATATCCTCCATGATTGAACCTGATAGCTTACTTAGTCAAATGAAGATATTTCCATTAAGGGCAAGCAGTGCAGTGATAATTCATCTATACCCAGTGTGACCCTATTCAGTGTCTCCTTTTATGTGGCAAGGTGATATTTTCCAACCCTTCTCACTATGCTCTGGCAATTGCTATAACTCATCTGTCTTATTCAGTTTTCCTTTATTGATTTTTATCTTTCCTGTCACCAGAATAATGGTTTCAACAAGAATTTAGTTGGTATTAGCTTCTTTTTGCTTAGGAACCAGCATGTGCAAAGAAGCATTAGTTATATTGATAAAATTTAGTTGAAAAACAGCTGGCCACTATCTTCCCAGATTAACCTGGAAGAGAATGTCTAGTATTTTTCAAATGAACATTCTTCACAAGATATTAAGAAAGAAATAGTGTTAGTAATTGATTAGGGAGATAGTGGGACACTGCTAAAATAGACTGCTGCCTATTGGATTTTTGATCTGAATAGATGCTCAATTCTCTGATGTTTTATGTAATAAAAGTCCAATAGAACTTACAATTCTCTTCTTCTTTTCCTTCCAGTTTTATTGATATATAATTGACATACAGCACTGTATAAGTTTAGGGTGTACAGCAAAATGATTTGATTCACATACATCATGAAGTGATCAGCACAATAAGTTTAGTGAACATCCATCATCTCATACAGTTACAAAATTAAACTGGAAGTGTGTACTTTTTGATTGCCTTCATCCAATTCCCCCTTCCCCCTCTTCCCCTACATCCTATTTCTAGTAACCACAAATCTGATCTCTTTTCCTATGAGTTTGTTTGTTTGTTTGTTTTTAAGTATAGTTGACCTACAACACTATGTTGGTTCCTGGTATACGACATAGTGATTCGATATTTCTGTGCATTTCAAAGTGATCACCATGATAAGTCTAGTTATGATATATCACAAATGGCAAAATTTCATTCTTTCTTTGGCTGAGTAGTAGTCCATATATATATGTGTGTGTGTGCGTGTATATATATATATATATATATATATATGACACATCTTCTTTATCCATTTATCTATTGATAGTCACTTAGGTTGCTTCCATACCCTGGCTATTGTAAATAATGCTGCAATGAACATAGGGGTGCATATATCTTTTCTGATGAGCATTTTTGGTTTCTTAGATAAATACCCAGGAGTGAAATTGCTGGTTCATACGGTAGTTCTATATTTAATTTTTTGAGGAATCTCCATACTATTTTCCATAATGGCTGCACCAATTTACATTCCCAAAATCAGAGCTTGAGGGGTCCCTTTTCCCTACCTCACAATTCTCTTCTTTAACTCAACTCCTCCCCTTCTCCATACAGTATTGTGACTTTGTAGTCATATTTTTGTTAAACTATAGCTTCAAAATATATAAAATCATGCCTCTTATACAAATATAAAATAAACATTCCAAGGTTTTATTTAACTTATTAATTAATAAGCAAACCATTAAAATTCTATAACTCATTTAAAGCAGAATTTGAAGAACAGACTATGCAATCAGGAATGATGAAATAAATGTAACCCTTTTTTGAGCTAGAAGCCCATGGGGTGGTAGACAGTAAGGAGGGTTCAACAGCTTATAAGGGATATTGTCTCTGAGGTAAACTATAGTTTCTGTAACTTGAAAACTCCCAAGGAGACATATGACATTTGGAAGTATGAGTATTTGCCACTGAGGCTTCAACACAGCTCGGAGCCTACTGTGAAGTTCTTTCCTCAGGTAGGGAACTTATGATTCCAGGTGATTAGTGAACCCACTGCCAAATATCTGTGCCTATCCAGAAGCTCTTATAGATTCATAAATCACAGAAAACATTTTATCTTAAATTTTATAGCCCTCTTAGAGCAATAAATTCAATAAAAGTGAGGTTCATTTATCTTTAAATAATTAAAATCTTTTTTTTTTTTTTTTCGGTACGCGGTCCTCTCACTGTTGTGGCCTCTCCCGTTGTGGAGCACAGGCTCCGGACGCGCAGGCTCAGCGTCCACGGCTCACGGGCCCAGCCGCTCTGCGACATGTGGGATCCTCTCGGACCGGGGCACGAACCCGTGTCCCCTGCATCAGCAGGCGGACTCTCAACCACTGCGCCACCAGGGAAGCCCTAAATAATTAAAATCTTGATTTTCAATATCTATTAGATGTCCAGGTAGTCAATTGAATCCATTTTTAAAGTGCATTAAAACCTCTATTTTCATGAAATTGAAGGGTATTTTAGCCACTTGGAGGCAAAAATTCTGGGTCAGATGTTGCAGACCAAGTCTACCCTACTATTTATGATCATTTGATCCTTGAATTAGCATTGCAACATATTTCTGTATACTTTTAAGTAGATACATACAGCAAGTTTGTCTAACTTATTATAATTTTCTAGAAGCAGTAATATAGTACAAGCACCTTAACTTAAGCTCCATTCTTAGGTATATGTGTGCTGTCTCTAAAGCTGGGTTTTGTGAGAGAAAGACTTCCAAAGTGAGAAGATTTCTAAGTAAACAGAGGTATAGGGAAAAGGAGGGCTTGAATTTGAGGAGTGTCTGTAGGAATCAACATTGTAATCTTATAAAATAACTAGTACCACTACAGTGGCTTTAAGAGAGCACTGCCCTGTTCAGTGCAGAAATACTTCAAAGATTGCATTGCCTTGCTTTGCTTTCTAAATTTAAAAATAGATTAAAAAGGGCTTAAAATTTATCGAAATCTTTCTTAGTCCACTAAACAAAATAAGACTTAACTTTGTACTGAGTCATCTACATTAATGGAATCATCCAGTTTTTGGTGTAGGACTATTACAAAAAGTTTATAATTGGGGTAGTCTGCAACTTATTCAATATTGAGATTTTTAAAAAAATCACCTGTTTCACAATGTTCAAATGAATTCATATAATATATCAAGGAAATTATTTTTGGTGAAAATGGATTAATTTGAAATGTGCCTCCTAAAATTGTCATTAATGGAAATTAATTTATAGTCTGCTTATATAAGCTTGTTGAAATAGATATTTTTATCTTACTTTCCCAATGTGATGAATACTGATTAAAAACATAATATATAAAAATTACAAATAATTTATGCTGTCTCCATTACTCATTTCTTACAAACAGATTAACTGAGCAGACCTTGATAAGTAGTCCTTTTTATTAGTAATTGCATATACAGTTTACACAGCAGTTGAAGTCAGTGATACTTTCCATAGGGTCCCAGGTACTTAAGCTCTCTGTGGGTCTTGGTTTTCTCTTTCATAATAACTGATGTTTTTCTCACTGAGCTGCTTTAAGGGTTAAATAAATCAGTACATGGAAAGTTTAGGCTCTGGCACACACTAAATAATAAATAATGTTCATTATTATCTTCATTATTTGTACTATTGCTTGCTCCGTTCAAGTTCACCTCTGCACTGACCTCATGTAGATTGTGCTTATGCCTCCACACCTTCCATCTTCCTCTCTTGTCTTTGGAAGAGTATCTTCGTTTCAAGGCTCTTTCCTGAGTCCTGAAACCTTCCCTGAGCCAAAGCTCCCCTCTTATGGTTCTGTAGGTTGCACTTTGCACAATTCTAGGTGGCTCCCTTTACATTGTGTTCATCATGTTTGGAGAATTATGATGACAGTATTCTAGCAAATATCACAAAGTGTCTTGAGGAAAGCTGTTTATGCCAATTTGTACAAAGTCAACATTTGGGCTAATGGAGTCACAATTTATTATTCATCATTGAGTTTTATTAGTTTCCAAATATAGTGCAGCAGCTGGAAAGTTAGACTTGGCATGTATGCTCCTTGAGAACGGGGAACGTAGGTGGCCAAGAAATGTTTGTTGAGTGGTTAAGATTAACTGAGCCTTAATGTAAGATCCAAGTTGCATCAATTTTAGTATGAATTTTAGGATAGAAGACCTTAAATCTTATTGGTTGTCTTGCTCAAAACTATGCCTGAGCACTTGGTCTGCAGTCATAGGAATTAAATGGCTCCCACAAAACATTGAAACCTGTGCCACTTCTGAGTGTCAGCTTTCTTATTTTAAAATTGGGCTAAGAGCACTTGTCCCGCCTGCCTAATTCTGAAAATCAAAAAAGATCTTGTTTGGGAAAGTGATGCATAAATGTAAAAATATTATATTTTGTTCCACATGTCTTGGCAGAAATTTTTCCAATTTCTTTTTCTTATCATGACCAGCTTTGCCTCTGCCCTCCTTCCACTTCTTTCTTGAACTCCTACATGGAGCACAAGTTGGGCAGGTAACAGCTCTTGCTTGCTGTTCACGGTGTTAAAGAGGCTGTTAATAAAAAGCTGCATCTTGGGAAGGGCTTGATCAGATTTTCAGTCTATTGGAAACCCCTGCTGAGAGGGCGTTTGGGGTAGGTGAGGCCTCCAAACAAATAGAACAGAGAAGCCCAATGTGAAAGCAGGTTTTATCTACGAAACAGAAACAGACTCACAGACATAGAGAACAGACTTGTGGTTGCCAAGGGGGAAGGGGCATGGAGGAGGGATGGACTGGGAGTTTGGGGTTAGCAGATGCAAACTATTGTATATAGAAAGGGTAAACAACAAGGTCCTACTGCATAGCACAGGGAACAATATTCAATATCCTATGATGAATGATAATGGGAAAGAATATAAAAAGAATGTATATATGTGTATAACTGAATCACTTTGCTGTACAGCAGAAATTAACACAGCATTGTAAATCAGCTATACTTCAATTAAAAAAAAAGTAAAGCAGGTTTGAGGAGGTCAGTGGGAAGTGGGCCCTGCAGTTATCAGAAGAAGCCACCCTTGTTGGGGCCATTTTTCTGGTTATCTGGCCTTTCTCATGACCATAGACTTGTACTGGGAGTTCCTGGAGGCCTAGCCCTGAGCAGACACAATCCATGCAATTTAAAGTTATGAACACTACAATTCAAACTGACACTTGAGGAATCTTAACATTTGGCTCTTGGATTAAAAGAGACAGCTTGTTCCTTTTCACAAACACATGGTTTCCTAGACTGAAGACTGAGCAGCTCTGAATTTGGTAGGCAAGGCCGAAGCGGAACATAAGCTGATGCTTTAATAGAATGAGAATGGATGCTCCCAGTTCCCATAAACATTCATTTTTTTCCAGCTCATGTGCACCTTTTCTTGGGGATGAAATCAATCTTTTTGAAATGAGGAAATGAACTGTGTCACTAGCCCTCAGAGTTATGAGTGAAAAATATGGTAGATGTTCAGCCTTTCACAGGGGCAGAGAATAATTCAGCACACTGAAGATGTCATGTCTATTCCTCAGATGATTTTAGCCAACATTTACCAAAAATCTAGTAAATTTGAACTCTTTAAAAGTTTTTAGATTATCCTGCCTGTTTTTTCTTTTTAAAAATGTGGGAATAGTTAGTGATTACTATGCTTTTTCTTTTTAAAATAAAAACAAAATCATAGATCTTTAGAGCCAGAAGAATCGTTAAGACACCCTGTAGTTAAATCCTTTCAACTTAAAGATGAGATACTGAGGCTTAGAGTGGTGAAATGATTGCCCAAGGTCATAGAGCAGAAAGTTGTAGAGCTGGGACTCAACTCAAGCTTTACTCCTTCTCTTTCCTCTACACTGTTAAAAGAAAAAGAATAAATAGGACAGTTTCTTCTCATCAATGACAACCTAAAAGTTGGGTTAAAAACCTTTTGGTTGGAACTCAGCTACATATAACAATATTTAAGAAGGTGGGTTGATATTTGACTTATCTCCATTGTGGCTCTTTCATCTCTGGGACTTTGGGGAAATTAGTTAATCTTTCTAAGTTTTAGTTTCCTCCTTCCTAAAAAGTGGAAAATGACAGTACATAATCACTTAATCCACACAATTATATGATGAAGTAATTCATGTAAAGTGTACAGCATCGAGCCAGACACAGAGTGAATGCTTAATAAATATTAGCTATTTTTTTTGGTTACATCTGACAAAATTTTTTGAGGATGCTTTTTGTGGTTAGATCCTTCTGCAGTGGAAAAATGTTACAGTGAATGTTCCTTGGACTCTAAGTAATATTGGAATCCTGATGAGCAAATTGAAGTATTTAAAAGTCCAACACTCCATTTGCATATTCAGTATCCTTCAGAAAGACCTGCCAGGATTTTTGACATCAGACAATCAATTTCAGTTATTTTCCAAATGAATAGCAAGTGTAAGAGCTTTACCAAAGAGGAGAAAATAGTTAAGTCAGCTTCCCTGCTTTTGTCTGTGGTGTTCCCTCAGCTTGGAATGCTGTTCTTTTTGCCGCCTGTCCAAATTCTACTAATCCTTTGTAGTCTTGCCTCAAATGTAGTAGGAACCGTGCACTAGCTTCCCGTGCTTGCTTCTTGAAAACCATTATCACTGTTATTTACAAGTTTCAAAATAGATAGATGTTGCTTTTTCCAGGTAGCTTTTGGCACGCCTTCCACCCCTCGGTTAGATCTCACCTTTGCACCACAGCACCCTGCATTTTCCCATCCCAGAACTTGGAGAGGTGACGTGACACCTTAGAGCACTAGTTCTGCTGCCAGATCACCTGCGTTCAAATTCTGGCTCTGCCATTTCCTTAAATTTGATTTTGAATAGGCTACACACCTTCTCTGTACTTGTTCTCCCCTTTCTAAGATGAGGCTTAAACAGTGCCTATCTCAAGAGTTCAGAATGAGGATTAAATGGGCTAATTCATTTAAGCACATAGTAAAAGTTAGTTAGCCATTATTATTAACTCATATTATCACGATCGTCCACTTACTTGTCAATATATCCTTCCAGATTATAAACTCCATGAAATCTGTACTACTGTTGGTCTCATCATTATATTCTCTAAGGCCAAGCAAAAATATTCATTGATGATGGAAGTGAAGCTGTGTGATCTTGAAGGGCAGGGATTATATTTTATTCACCTGTATATAGTCAGTGTCTAATACTGGCCTAATACATTGATAGTCAATAAATGTTTGATGAACGAATGAATAAATGAATGAGTGCATATTAGCCTCTCCAACATCTCTCTGCCAAGCTTGGAATTAATTGCTAATTCCTTTGTGCCCCTGGATTCTCACAGCACTTAGCTGGTTCCTTTCCTATACCACTTGTGCATGACCTCCCTGCATTATACTGTTTGTACTTCCGTTTCCCTGACTAAGTTTTGAACTCTTTCAAGATGAGGCCCTGTGTTCATGTGAATTCCTTCAGCACTTATCACAGTGTAAGTGCCCAAGGCATGCTTGCTTCAAAACGAAACTAAACAACAATGACTTTGGTCAAAGGTGATTTGAAACATGTTGAGAATCTTATTGATTGCTGAGTCCCTGGTTCCATCATGATTTCCCTCCAAAAAATTTTTAAGATGAATTTCCTAAAAAAAAAAAAAAAAATAGGAACTTAATTTTAAAAAGTGACAAGTAGTCATTCTCAGAAAAAATTCCAGGAGAAGTTGTTTTTTATTTACTCCTAACTCTGAATTCAATTATTCAGAACTACATATTGTATTTGTTTTTTCAAAAATTGTCTTCTTTACACTGTGTTATGCTTTGGATCTTATTTAAAAGACAACATGTACTTCATCTTAATTTAAGCTACTGAAATCTCATAGTATTCTCTGGAGGCAAGAGGCCAGCTCGTTACAATATGGACATTGAGATCAAGTTGAATCAGCAACATCTCAGAAATGCATGTTGTAGCTGAACACAGCATCCTGTGTTGTCTGTGTTTTTATTTCAATAGCACTCACGTCAGGGTTAGAGCACACATTCTTTCCCTGGTTTGTTAATTCTGACAAAATGTCATTCTTGTCAAAGTGCCTACAGAGGTCCACAATAGATGTTAAAAATGTAGCCTTGTGGGAAATTGCTGTTAATATGATTTAGCTTTTGAAGTCAAGATGCTTTTCTATATAAGCATTTTGGTTTTTGTCGTACCTCAGCATGAATACTTCTATGTTTGTTTGACTTTCATAAAGGAACCAATTTGTTGAAGTATAGTCACGTAACTGGTAATTAGGCATTAAGATTATCCCCAAATTCTGCCAGGGCACTGAGGGTCATATAGGCTTGTAGATGTCTAGCTAATGAGTTGGACCCATTTTAAAAAAATCATTTGTCATGCTTATTAGAATGAACCTATATTCCTTTATTACCCAGTACAAATTCTTTCCATATCAAGCCCAGAGCATAAAATTAAAATTGCATGAAACATTGATCTCCTTCTTCAGTAATAACACTAGTTAATTGTGTGATAGAGGTGTCAGCCTCTATCTAACGGCAGATGCTTTCTGACCACCAATATAGTGCTGAATATTTGCTGTGTACACTTTAAAGGGAACTGAGATGTGTATAATACAAACCATTCTCCTTTCATTATACCATGAGTTGAGAATTTTACCCGCATTATACTTAGGGATAACTTTAATTAGGAATATCTGACAGCTAATCCAAGGATAATGAATTTGAGGGCTTAAATGAACAAAAGGATAAAATAGTGTAAAAGTAGGTCAAATTAATTTTTACAAAATTAAATATTCATTTCGATAGCGTTTCGAGAACTTTTTTTGAATTTCTTTGTTTAGCTTACTTAATATGTTACCTGAAATAAGTAACCAAGTAATCACTCCATAATTCTATAATCACATGGTACTGCATCTAGAAAAACATGCAGCATGCAATGCCCTTTGAAAAGTGTTATACAGTGACCATTAACAAAGTCTTGGGCAATTGAGGATAGTCCGATAGAATAAGTCTTCAATCTATTGACTTCCTTTCGTTATAACTTTAAAAGTCTATTCTCATTTAACTTTCAATCAGTTGCCCCCCAAAGGGTAAGATTATATTAAGGTACAGAGTAACATATAAGTTATACCTATATGCATTTCTTACTCTGTTTTGTTTTTCTAGGAACACCAAAAAATAGAACCTTGTTACTTATATCAGAGATGAATCAAGAACTCCAGGTATTTAGGCTGATATGAGAGCATTTTTCTTAGGGAAAAAAAAATAAATAAATGTTAACCTAGTCAGTGAGTTTAGAATTGGTCAGCAAAGCTCATTATTATTATTTTAATTTACTTGACACAGATATCCAGTGTGCTAGATATTTAATGTTGAAATTAGCCTTATCTTATTAGCATAAATTGTATGATTACACAGTAGTTCAAGAATTGTTCTGTGAACGTTAACTATCTGTGCATCGCTGTGCTAGGTCCTGGGGATACAGAGGTGAAAGAATTCCTGATTTCATGGAGCTCACACACTATTGGGAAAGAGAGATTAGCAAACCAGTGATTATAATAATGTGGTTTGCATGGAGTGTTATAGGTACTCAGGGAAGAGGCTCCTAATCACAGAGAGGGAGGTCAAGAAACTCCCTGGGAGAGTGATCCCAGAGGACAGTCTGAAACGAAAGTTAGTTCCACATGAGAAGACTGGAGGGAATGGAGTCCAGAAAAAGAGAACAGCATGGACAACAGCAGGAAGACTTGGAATAGAACAGTAATATTGTAGCCTGGTTATGGCTCTGGGTTCAGTATGTTCTGAGGAACAGCAAAAGATGAGGCTGGAGAAGCAAGGACCACATCATGAAGTCTCCCATGACATGCTCAGGAGTTTGGATTAATTCTTGAAAGCAACCCAGAGACTCTGAACCATTTCCAAAAAGCTTAGTGACATGGTAAGATTTGATTTTTTTATTACCAAACCCACGCTGATAACAGTGAGGAAGTTAGACCAGGGAGGCTGGGCTAGGTGGTTTTTACAGTATTTCAAATGAGAAATGATAATGTCCTGGGCCAACATAGTGACAAGGGAATAAAAAGGAGGGAAGAGATGAGAGACAGGAAGACTCAACAGAACTTGGTTATATGTACACATATTAATAGGAAATTTGACCAAAGTCAGTTTGGGTCAATATGTGAGATGTTTTCTCCCTGTTTCTCTTTCTCCTTTTCCCTTGTTTCTTACCAATCAGGTTTTGTTATGTCCTAGTTGCCTCAGGAAGGTATGGGGCAAAGAGAGTAGAAGTAGCCAACATATTTTTGGTTATTGTTTTTCAAAAGCCTAAGGTTTAGGAGAGTGAAGGGGTGTTTGCAGAGTCTATAGAAAGAAGTAGAATGCATGCAAGCAATGATTTGTTATTTAAAAAATATAAAGAAATCCTCTGGATTAAAAAGAGATTTCCTTGTCACCAGAAGGAAGAGATCAGAAGAATTTAGCTGAGTGGCTCTGGCTCTGGATCCTTTGTGATGTGGCATCAGCCATATGATGGCTTGACTGAAGTGGCAGATCGGCTTCTCATGGCAGTGGCGAGACCAGAGACAGAAGTGGTTACAGGACGCATTCTGGCATGTGGAACTGAGAACAGTTTTGAGACAAGATGTTTGTGCCTCAAGGGTGGCCCAGAAGCAGCAGAGATCCATAGGCTCTGAGGGGATCACGTGACAGGAACAGCAAATGCTCTAGCAGAAACGATTAAACAAGTGCCCCAATAATTAGAGAGTATCCACCACCATGTTGTTTGACAATGCTTAAGCCCTTAGGAACCTTGAGAGGATCTTGAGGGAAACCTCCAAAACGAATAAGGTTAAGTTTAACACTTGCTCTAAGAAACAGGAATGGAAGCTCCAATTACAGACTGGATTGCTTTCTAGAAAATAAAGGGAAGTTTTGTTTCTTCCACATCTGAGTTTGTAAACTGGACTTTATATTTACTACACATATTTTGGGGCTTTGAAAAATTATACTCCACACGTTCTTTTCTGAATTTCTCTGGAAAAGAAAGTATCAAGAAACTTGAGCAAATGGAGAAAAGAGTAGACAATATTAGTAAAATATAAGAACAATGAGAAGGAAATAAGAGTATTAAAAATATTCTTTAGCAAGGACCAAGGATATTATAAGAAAGTTTTTCTCATCTGGCA
This sequence comes from Monodon monoceros, assembly GCF_005190385.1. Lineage (NCBI taxonomy): Eukaryota > Metazoa > Chordata > Mammalia > Artiodactyla > Monodontidae > Monodon > Monodon monoceros. Next base: position 32,175,611 of record NW_021703784.1, read on the forward strand.
ATTTTTTTGGTCTTTCTCTAAAGAATCCACCAGATCTGTAAAATGCTTTGTGTTTTATCTGCTCCAGAGGTTTTTGAAATAATAGCACTTTTTGTGTGTGTATCAGTCTCTGTCTGGAACTTTTTCTTTGTAAGTGAACACTTTATGATAAAACGAAAAGCTTATTGTCTATCTGTCTTCTTTCTTAAAGATGCTCTCTGCTCTGGGTGGGGCCATCTGTCACTAAGTGGGCACAGGGAAGGAGGTAGCACTCCCATTACCTAGCAGTGACTAGAGCTTCCTGGGATTGCTGAAACTGTGGGGTCACAAGCAGTGCTTTGGGGGATCCTATTACATGTTTTTGGTGTTATCATTGCCTTCTCACAGTCTGACTTTGCTGCAAATGATAACCCCAGTTTGGCACAAACCCTTTAAAACAGAACTCTTGTCTGCTTCTGTCATCTCTTTCTCCCCAGTTTTTCTTTAAAGGTAAGTTCTTTACCATCAAAATCACTCATGAAGATTTCATTTTGTCTGTGATACTCCCAAAGGCACTGTGGAAGGCACTATCGCAGTTCTGGAATGCCTATAAACTTGTGGCTTTGGTTGTATTCTTTATAGAGAAGGTCTGGGAGACAGCCAGGTTGGTTGACATCCATATATACTGAGCATCTTATTTGCAAGATGTGGAGGCATAGGGGGTGCTTCTTCAATCAACTTCCGGAAAGCTTTTCATACTGAAATGCAGTTCTTCTGTCCACTGTTGTTACATGACCCTGGTTTCTCATTACATACTTGATTATCTTTGTTTAAGAACTCTCCTTTTACCCACATAGGAGCATATGATAAACAACACTAAAACATTTTTCCGTTAGTTTGAAGTGTAAATTCACTATTGATTCAGATCTTACAGTTGATGAAAAACTCTTACAGCTTTACAGACTTCAAAAATATATATAGTTTAAAACCTATTTGTGTTTTCAGCATCTTCAATGTTTATACAGATTTCTCTCCAGGATCCTGGAGTTCCTTCTGGAGACCCCAAGTGCCAAGTTCAAAGAAGAAGGAGATGGTCATTCATTCATTCATTCTGAGAATGAATATTTATTGAGCACCTTCCGTGGGCCAGGTGCTGTGGTAGGAACCTAGGACATGTGCTGGTGATGAACAGACCCTCCCCCTGAGAACTCCTCACTTGGAACTTGTGAGGGAGTTAGATAATGTGCAGTGGGATTGATATAATACACATAAAGCACTTACCACAGGGCCTAGTGTGTAGTTAAGTACTACCCAATAAACATTATTACTATTTATTATTACTTCTGTTATCATCTGATGGGTGCTGTTGGACTAACTCTTTAAGCTTCACTGTCTGGGGTTGGGCTTCCAATAGTTGTTGCACTAAGGTCACTAAGTTCATCAACCTCAGAAACTATCTTGGTGTCTGGCATTAGGAGAGAATCTGTTTTGAAGGAAGTGCTGGCCTGCTTGTGTGCCTTGAGTCTAAATTGAAGGAGATATAGCCAGTAACTGCTTCGCATTACCCTGAAGCCACATTTCCAACTTCTAGAATGCATGATTAAAACTTTTTCCTTCACTCTTTCCCTCCATCATTAGTGTGATATGTCAAAACAAGATGCAGCATATCAATCATTTCTTGGAGGAATTCAATAGCAGTTTTTGTGAGTAATGAAAATAATTACCAGGTTGATAGGGGATTTACTATTGACAATCTGATATAACAGTTGTCTCACATGGTAGAAAGTGTCAAACAAACCGGAAAAGAAAACCGAGATACCAGTAGAAGTAACAAAGATGGGATAGAGTTTACTCGGAAAACTATAACTTATGATTAAACATTTCTCACCATGGTTAAGGATCTAGATGGGAAATTATCGACTAAGAATTTCTAGAACACAGACTAGAACCCATAGCCTAATCTCTAGTCATGGATATTCACATTAAGGTAAGATAACTTGTAGACTTTATCTGATATCTCAACTTTCATCTCTATTTTGTATTTAATTTGATTTAGTTGTTTGTTCAATGAATAAGATCTTTAAATTTAAAAACAAGTGTGGACTTCCTAACACCATACACAAAAATAAACTCAAAATGGATTAAAAACCTAAATGTAAAGCCAGATACTATAAAACTCTTAGAGGAAAACATAGGCAGAATACTCTATGACATAAATCACAGCAAGATCCTTTTTGACCCACCTCCTAGAGTAATGGAAATAAAAACATAAATAAACAAATGGGACCTAATGAAACTTAAAAGCTTTTGCACAGCAAAGGAAACCATAAATAAGATGAAAAGACAACCCTCAGAATGGGAGAAAATACTTGCAAATGAAGCAACTGACAAAGGATTAATGTCCAAAATATACAAGCAGCTCATGAAGCTCAATATCAAAAAAATAAAAAACCCAATCCAAAAATGAGTGGAAGACCTAAATAGACATTTCTCCAAAGAAGACATACAAATTGCCAACAAACATGAAAAGAAGCTCAACATCACTAATCATTAGAGAAATGCAAATCAAAACCACAATGAGGTATCACCTTATACCAGTCAGAATGGCCATCATCAAAAAATCTAGAAACAATAGATTCTGGAGAGGGTGTGGAGAAAAGGGAACCCTCCTGCACTATTGGTGGGAATGTAAATTGATACAGCCACTATGGAGAATAGTATGGAGATTCCTTAAAAAAACTAAAAATAGAACTACCATATGACCCAGCAATCTCACTACTGGGCATATACCCTGAGAAAACCATAATTCAAAAAGAGATATGTACCACAATGTTCATTGCAGCACTATTTACAATAGCCAGGACAAGGAAGCAACCTAAATATCCATCAACAGATGAATGGATAAAGAAGATGTGGCACATATATACAGTGGAATATTACTCAGCCATAAAAAGAAATGAAATTGAGTTATTTGTAGTGAGGTGGATGGACCTAGAGTCTGTCATAGAGGTTGAAGTAAGTCAGAAAGAGGAAAACAAATACCGTATGCTAACTCATATATATGGAATCTAAAAAAATGGTACTGTTGAACCTAGTGGTAGGGCAGGAAAAAAGACACAGACGTACAGAACAGACTTGAGGACATGGAGAAGGGGTAGGGGAAGCTGGGATGAAATGAAAGAGTAGCAATGACATATATACACTACCAAATGTAAAATAGATGGCTAGTGAGAACCTGTTGCATAGCACAGGGAGATCATCTCCATGCTTTATGATGACCTAGAAGGGTGGGATAGGGAGGGTGGGGGAGAGGTTCCAGAGGGAGGGGATATGGGGATATATGTATATGTATAACTGATTCACTTTCTTGTACAGCAGAAAGTAACACAACATTGTAAAGCAATTATACTCCAATAAAGATGTAAATAAAATAAAATAAAATGCCATGTGAAGAATGGGAAAAAATAAAAACAAGTGTGGTGATCATTGTAAGTTTGCTATTTTTTATATAGTCAAGAAGGAACATTTTAAAATATTTTTATCTATTATCACTTAATAAAAGAAAAGGTATTTTAAATACCAAAAAGGTAAAAAGGGCATAATCTCAGAATAAAGAATAGTTCTACAAGTGAATAAAATTAATTTAATAAAAAAATCTATACACTGTCTTTAATTTTCTCATTTTCTAAAGCACAGTAGGACAAGCTGTCAGAGACTGATACTATTCAACTATTATTTTTTAGTGATTTTATATGAACCTGTTGTGTCTTCCTAGCATGCTTCATGAGGGCCAATACTAGAGCAAACCCTTCTCATTCCCCCTGAGAGCACCCACCTGCACTGGACACAGAATAAAGTCTCAGTGAGATTGTAATAGATTAGCTCACTGTAAGAATATTCTACTAATGAGGGCTATGTGAAACTGGAAAGGATTATTTGTGTGTCAATAAGTTGTATGTCATTTGAGGTCATCAAGCAGAGGCTGAAAGACTTGTCTGGGAGGGTTATAAAGGGCATTTTTTCTTAACCTGAATTTTCTAGAAAAAGGTCCTGAGGCAAGATTTAAAGTGCTAATGATTTATTTGAGAGATGCCAAACCTAGGGCAGAGAGTGAGTAAAAAGGCAAGTGAGGAAGGCAGGCTGTGAAGCAATGAGAAATCAGGTACTATTTCACAACATATTATGAAAAGACATAGGAGGGTGCTTAGTAAGTGACTCTTTTTTGCATAAGGACATTTTCAGGATGGGCTTTAAAGAGAAATTTTGCCTAGATTCATTTGTGGAAGCAAAAAATAGGGGAATTATACTCAACATTTGCTTTGTGGATTAACTCCTCTGCACTTCCGAGTTTTATCATCTGACACCTTCAAAAGCTGCTCTCTGTCACATCCCATGCCTTGTATGTGTAGTGTTTTGTCTAATCTGGAAGTGATGGGAAGAGCCAGAAACTCCACGTGTGGGATTTGTCAGCCACATTGCTTTGAGGTGGCCAAAGGTGAGAAGGAGCTGGACCTAGGGCAGGTAGCTTATTGGTCTCAGGAGGAGGAACACTGTGGGCAAAGTGTTGTTGGCTGAGGTGGACAGAGCAGCTGAGGGTCCAGGGAACAGCTGCTTCTAAGGAAACCTGAGAAGTATATAAAATTTGTTTCCAAGATAGTATTCATATATAGAAAGTTGAACCAGACCACTGTTCCCAATGTCTATTACAAGTACCACTTGTGATATACAAGATGATTTTAGGTGGACTGTGAGTAAATAAATTTTAAATATGTGTCTGTTTTAATGTGTATCAGGATAAAATAACTAGTACTTTAACATAATACTATTATATACTATAACATATTCAAAGCAACAATATAAGTTTTCTCTTGAGCATAAATGTTTTAAAACAAAAATTAGAGTTAATTTAAAGAATAATAAGTAAATCTGAATATAGATTATATACAGATGTGACAGAAGTAGCTGTATAATAACTGAAGTTTAGAAATATCAGACCAGATGATTCTTCCACCTCAAGTGTCCATGATGTGATGAATGAACAACTACATAAATTTTGTTCTCATGATAATAAAAGCTGCTAAGATGTTGAAAAGTCAGGGGCCCTCTTCTCCAGTGTGTGAATTGCTTTGGCTTGGATTTGATTTTAGGACCCTATACTTTTTCTCAATAAAGCTCTGCTAAGCCTCCCAGTTTGGTTTTATAGAGTCCCATTTTTTCTTTCATTAAATATTTATTTATTCTAGTGCCTTAAAGTGGGAAAAAAAAGTAAACCTAATAGTCATTTGTAGGGGTACTTATTCTCTCTCGCTGCACTGAAGCATTAGCACTAACCAGGACGATTCATCTTCATCCTTCATTAGAGTGTGTTATTCACTGAAGTGGTTTATGGTCAAATAGAGTTGTTGGCCTTGCAAATTCTCTTCGGGGTGGTACTGAATCAAATGTGTTCTTCATGTATAGATAAATCATTCCTTAGATTTTCGTGGTTGAATTTGTGTTAATTTCCAAAACTAACTGGCAAAACTGATAAAACCTTACTAAAAAGCGTTCTAGTGTGTGGACACTCTAATTCAAATGGTTTCTCATGCAATACATCTTATCTTAAATACATACTTAAATGAATAATTAAGATATTTTGTACTTTCCAATGAAACCAAAAACTAAAATATATGAAAAGATGAGGGCATATTTTTGATGACAGCACATATAAAACTTTTTATATGAGAGTAAAGTAAAGGCAGAGCAGCACTGCCAGGATAGACCTGTTAAAAATCAACAGGAACTGGATCTGGGACCTTTTTTGTCAAGATGGACACTTCCCTACAGACAATAGCAAGTGCTTCTTTTTTTTTTTTTTTTTTTTTTTGCGGTATGCGGGCCTCTCCCTGTTGTGGCCTCTCCCGTTGCGGAGCACTGGCTCCGGACACGCAGGCTCAGCGGCCATGGCTCACAGGTGCAGCGGCTCCGCGGCATGTGGGATCTTCCCGGACCGGGGCACGAACTCGTGTCCCCTGCATCGGCAGGCGGACTCTCAACCACTGCGCCACCAGGGAAGCCCAGCAAGTGCTTCTTGATGGAACTTAAAAAATGATTATAGGGATCCTGTCCCTGTAACTTCTTTACAGGTGATTCTCACTTATTCCTTATTGAAAATTTGACAAAAAGTTCTTTTGATGACAATGCTGTAAGGGTATCAATAATAATAGCTGCTATATTAAAACACCATATAATAATCACCAGTACTGTATACATTATGTTCATTATTTCATTGAGTTCTCATCATGACCTCATGAAATGGATATTAGTATTTCCATTTTAAGTAGGAAAAGGAAGGTAATTAATTTGTCCAAGATGGCACAACTGGGATTTGAATTTGATTTGTCTGTTTGTAAATTCTGCATTTTTAACCATTAGTCTTTTCCTACAAAGACTACAGCCAGAGAAAAGCAAAAGCAGAATAGATCAACTGGAGATGTATCACCCCGGTTTAGCCTAATTAAGAGATTGGAATGGTGAATAATGAATAAATAAAATTATAAGAAATGGATGTCCAGGGTGAACTTCTCTTTGAAAAATGACCTGGACAAGGGTTCTGCGGTCTGAACTCTTGTAATAACCTTTTTCTTTCTCCTCATCTTGGATTGGAAAGAGTATTTAAGAAATCACTAATAATGCACCCATAGTTACTTTCTATTTTTAAATAGCCAAATCTGTCATGCTGGATAAAATGTTAGGAAGATACAGCCCTGAAAAAAACATTGATCTGGAAATTAATGATGAACCTCATTTTTCTCCACCTCTTTGCTCAGGAATGTATGAGTAACTTGAATTACTAAGATTTCTTGAGAATGAATGGAGATTATTTCAATTTGACGAAATATATAGGATGAGAGTCTTAAGGAGGAGAGATGGAAGAAACAGTTACTCTGATAATGAATCCTAAGAAAAGATAGTGACATTAATAGACTCAAATTAAGATCAGGAGACCCTGATTTTTTAGCACCTTAGCTGTAATAATGGGAAAGGTAAATGGAAGTAATAACTGCTCAGGATGAAACAGGAAAAACTGAGGTGTTTTGGTAAAAGTGAATTAGAAAGATGAAATGCGGGAATATATAATCATCACTTTGTTTCTATACCTTGGGTTTAGTTGGCTTATCTGAAGCTCTAAACACACTAGCTTATGAATGGATATAGAGGAGACCAACAATAAGTAATAATGTGCAAATGTTGACACTGGAATTCTTCCATTTGAGAAGGTGGCTCTGTAATTGGACCAGAAGAAACATGGTTATAGAAGGCAGAGGAAATATGGGATTAGTGTGATGCTTAAGCAGGCCACATTCTTCTGGGAAAGTGATGGGCTGAATCTCAGCACCACAGCTAGGACTTCACTGCACTTTTCTCCTGGAGGTTGAATGCAAAGGTATGGAGGCAGCTCCATGGATTCTGGTGACAGAATTCCAGATACTTTCCTTTTGCAATACTAGGTTATAGCTCATCCATGTCTTGGGCTTACTGAATGCACTGTTTCTCAAAGTATGGTCCTTGACTCTACTGTATCAGAATCTCCTTTGGTGTTTATTAAAATTATAGATTTCTTGGTCTCACCTTTGGAGGTTTGGCCAGAAATTTGCAGTTGTAGGAGTGTCTTAGGTCAGATTCCTCAGCAAACAGACTGTGAAGCAGAGTTTTGTATTAGAACGTTTACTGGGAGATTGCTCTCAGGTACGGCACTTGTAAGGGAGAGAGGGAAGCATAATTGGCTATTGTAACAGAAACCTCAGCCAATCCTACAGGGGATTTTGGAGCTAAGGCCTTCAGATTTGCCATGAACTGAGGCAAATGGACCAGGCCTTTGTGTTTTTGCATTGAACAATTATTTATTATAGGCATGGAGGGAGTGTAACTTTGGGTGAGGCAGTTTCCCTTAGCTAAGCACAGTTGTAATCATCCACATCAGTAGCCAACACTCTGGGTTTCTGGAGGAATGAGTGCCTCCGTCTACAGAAGCCACTATCGTCCATTCTTTCCACCACTTGGGTATATTTGTAGCATTTAGTAAGTTCATCTCATTTGGTAAAACTTTCCCCAGGATTCCAGTTGGTCTGTTTTCTGGGGAAACATAAGAAGAAAGTCAGTGAGGTGAATTATAGCTTCAGCTACTGAAACTAATCTTGAGACTGCAATGAGCACTGATTGCCTCCATTCTCAACATGCATTCTAGATTCCTCTCACCTTGACTAACATCTCTGTTGGTCTAGGAGGGTAACTTGGTGGAGTGAGTTAGACTCTCATCTCAGAGAGGTTTGAGCTTCTGATCACTGTGCTCTTCTCAGGCTGTGATTGCTGCACTTGTCCATTTACCATCAAAATTAAGAAGGAAAGTGCCACAAGATGCACTGATGGATCATCTGGGTATCAAATAATTCTTCCCTGCCAGCACTGTGTATGAGCAGTCCTACTTTTTCCTGAGGATCAGGGTCAAGTATACCTGCAGATATGGTGACTCATTTCTATGTCACTCATTTCTATGGCAAGTTCATGTATATACTTAACTTGGTCATTTTTATTCCAACAAAGTGGTTGACTAGGTACATCCTCAGATCCTCAAAGCTCTACCCATTGAGAGGATTCCCCTTACTGCTATATTTCAGACCACCCCTGAGTGGGGCTGTAATGAAGCATCCATCTTCATCTTGTACACACATACTGACAGACCCATTTGTAAAACAAACTCAGCCTTTCCTTCTCCATCAGCTGGTCATAAAGGCACCTCTTCCACCTTCCCTCTGCAGCCATGGGTGTGAGCTGATGGAGAGGTACAAATAAAATACTGGTAAATGACACGGAAGTCTGGACCACCTGCCTATGCCATTTACTTTCTCCCTGTGGCCTTACTCATGATCATTATGGTCCCTAAATGTATTGTTCCCTCTTATATATTTGTTGCTTCCACCTATGACTTGGTATATCTGACAATTTACAACTAGTGATGGGTAGGTAGCTCTAGCTACATGTTCTCTTGAACTTTCAAGGTCAGATACTACATTTCCACTAAAGATTAGTAACATGCCAGAGTTTTTGAAAGCTGTATAGTTCCTTGCTGAAAATGGTATGGCCTTGCACCAGATCTCTAGAGGATGTATACTATTGTTCTTCTATTGGAGCTTGCCATAAGCTTTACAAAGCATCTTCTCCCACTATAGATACTTTTAGTGCCATAGGATCTACCATGAATTGTGCACCACATCCTGAACCTGACACAGAGCTGTCACTTGGAAAATAGGTCAGACAGTATTCCCAAGTGTGAAATATGTTGTTTCTGGAACATGCAGAGACCTGCCAGATGGTTGTGTTTCCCGCCTGGTGATGGGAGTTCTGAGGTATAATGATTTTTCCTTTATTCTTGAGCAATGTCTCAGCATTCCCCAGACTACTGGATCTCTGAAAATTTCACAGATGTGGGCCCGTAGATCTTCACAGAGTTTATTTTCCATACCTTACTTTATGATTCTTACCAAGGCCTCTATCATATTTGCTGCTTCTTGTTCTCTGGTCTGATTATCATGATATCATCAACAGAATGCACTATTTAAATATTCTGTGGAATGTTCAAATGATCCAGATCCTTTTGAACTGTACTATGACAGAAGGTGGGAGAGTTAACATAGTTTTGGCACCACCATAAAGGTATTTTGTTGTTCATCTCATAAGAATATGAAGTGCTTCTGATCCTTCTTCTTAAGAATGGAAAAAATGGCATTGGCCAAAGTAAGGGCAACATACTTTGTCACAGGGGCTATGCTGATCTTCTGAAGCAGAAATACCACAGTTGGCAAAGCAGCTGCAATTGAGACTAAAGTTTTTGAGTTTATATTAGTTTACTGCCATTTGCTAGCATTGAAGAATGTAACCTTGGGTCAGACAACTCCCTTTGGCTTAGGGAAATGCCTGGAGAGGGACTCGGCTGTGAGTCATCAATAGCCAATAATCCTAGCAGCTGGAAGAGAGAGTACATCAGTCCAGAAGGTGGGGTCTGGGCAGCACACCACAACATGCAAAACAGGCTCTTTTAGTGAATCTTATACACATTGACATTTGAGTACACTCTTCAGGGAAAGCACCCTATATTCCTCAGCTATGAATTTTAAATGTTTCCTTTGGACCATTGGAAAATGTCCAACTTTGGTTTATATTCCCCTTTCAGTTTATTTTAGCCATTAGTTTATGTCTCTGTGTTTTTTGAAAAGTATTAAATTGTCACTTTAGAACTATTTTCTATTTTTCAAACTTCAGTTATAAAATTCACTAAAATTATCCAGGCATTAAAAGTGAGTACAATTGAAATAGACAAATTGGTATTTCCTATTTTCAGAAGAGATATAGTGATTCTCACCCTTAAAACACACACAGGCCACACTTACACACCACATACACACATACACACACATACCAGTTTTGGGTGATTATGAGTAAAGTTGCTATAAACACTTGTGTATGGCATTTTGTGTGAACATAAGTTTTTATTTACTTAGGTGTATACTAAGGGATGGGATTGTAGGATCATGTGGTAAGTGAAGACTTAACTTTATAAAACAACTGCCTAACTATTTTCCAAAGTGACTATATCATTTTGCACTCTGTCCCTGGCTCCAGCAGTGTATGGGAATTATAGCTGTTTTGTGTCCTTGCCATCATTTGGTAGGTTTTTTTATTTTACATTTTTTTCATTCTAATAGGTGTGTAGAAGTGTCTCACTTTGGTTTTCATTTGCATTTTTTCTAACAGCTAATAATGTTTGAGAATCTGACTCAGAAACCCTGTTCTGCCACTTTTCTGGTGGAGTCACCACCCGTATGTTACACAAACTCTCTAAGCTTCAGTTTCCTCAGATAGGCAAAAATACTCTTATCTCATAGGACCGAAATGCAGTTAAATGTGAGAATGTATGTAAAGGACAATACACTGTGAGGCTTATAATAGATGTTCAATAAATGTGAATACTCACGAGTCTTCTCAACTTGTTTCATTGTTCTCAAAATTCCATGCTTAAAAAAAAACCCTTCAGATACTGAAAAATACACTTGGACCCAGGTAGACCCAACCAGCCATGTAATCATGTCCTGATACGTTTTCCAGGCCACTAGTTACACAGGTACATGTTGCTTAATAGACTTCCAAAATTCCAAGCTTAAAAGAAGGCACTTGTAGCCAATATGAGTGCATTTATGTTTTACCTGAAGCATTGTGTGTTCTCTGTTCTTGCCTTGCTAGATAATGAAAGATGCATTAATGGTCCCGATTACAAAGTGTGAATTTGATTTATAGCTCTTTGTTACTTTCTCTGGCAGTTACCATGCAGTAGGAAAATCCACACACAGCAATCTAAAGACTGAAATTGTTCTTTGCAATTTAGGCATTTAATTAGGGGTTTTAAAGCTTAATTAAAAAGTTAAATCATTTATCTTTATTTCTGAAACAATGCTATTGTGGATGGTTCAATTATGTAAGATAAAACATAACAAGATAGATATGTCCATGTCTGAAGTTATAGCATCATTCACACATACAGCACAGTCCCATAAAATGTATTTGAGAAGACTGAGCAAAATTGAAATACAGAGTCATTAAATAGGTATTGAAAGTAACTTCTGGTCTATGAAGTTGTTTTTCTCTCTTTTGTTTCATGGTCTTAGCAACATATAACTTCTTTTTCTAAAAATGTAAATGATGAGAAAAAAGATTTTATGTGTATTACCTATAATTCCATCCAAAATGGGTACACACAGAAAAAAACTAGAATGAAACTTCTCATCAATCTTCAGTTATTTAGCATTAGGAAAGAAACTGAATGGCTTGTTTCTGTGTAATCAGAAACATTCCTCAGGTGTATACATGTACTTTCTAATTTTTAAGGAACTATACCTAGGCTTCCACTAACCTAGGTCCTGAACCTCCACATTTTTGGAAGATTCTTGGTGCTTCCCTACATTTCCACATGTTCTAGGAATTCAGTCTCTTGTTCTTTCCTCTATAACTGCCTTGATTTTGTGGAGTGATGTCTTTTGCTTCAAGATAGGCTGTGAAATATGTGAAAATGCACATGAGATTATATACCTGGGTTATAAGACTCTTGCTATTGTATAAAATTAGGATATATTAGATTTGTGGTATTTAAATGTTCTTGAATTTGGTGGCTCATATGATAAGGAATGATTATATCATGTTATTCCTGGATAAGACCAAGATAGCAGATGACAGCTGACAGTCTACTGGAGAAGGGCTGGATGCAGCCAGGAGTGAGTGTTCTGAGATGACTTAGATTTTATATGTGTGGCCTGCACCTGCGCTCCTAGGATATTCACCCTCAACTTTGTCTGTACATGTTGGGGGCTAATGGAGCAAGAATATAAAGAAAATGCTATGTAAAACTTTCTTATTGCATTATGTTGATATTAGGATTTCAGGAATGATATAGAAAATATCTGTGAATTGTGGAAGTCGATTTTGATGGGAATAAACAGGGATACTGCAACTTGATAAGACTAGTCCCACCTTATGGCTGTGGAAGAGGTTGGTTCCTACAGTGATGTGAATGTCCTCAGGTAAATTAAAGTGATCACAATCTAAGATTGTGTTGACTGGCCTACAATAGATGTTACCTGGGCCTTGGTGTCTGTACTATAGAGCTGGAGTGTCTGGGGGAGGGCTAATGGTAAAGCATAGTTTATTTACCTTACCATTTCTAAGGAACCCTGAAAACAGGTACTGTGTGTTTGTAGGGGATCCTATGGTGAGCCATGCAGAGTACATCAGGACCGAGCCACTCATCCTCCCAGCTTTTGAGATTGTAAGTGGCTGATGTGTCTCAGCTGACTCCAAACTGGGTCTTGCCGTCAGTGGAATAGAGCCGCCTCACTCAAGGTCACAGCCCTCCCAGGGGACAATCTGCATCCAAAGACTGGTCAACGCAGGGTATACAGTCCTGTTCTCCCATCTCCATTCATGACAACCATGAGGGATCACCCCAACTCTAGAGTGCCCATAGTATTGGCTGAGGTTACACAATTTGGGGTTTGGTAAATTTTGCTAAAGAATGGAGTCTTAAGTAAGAATAAGAATACGACACCTACTAGCTGTAATAAGGCCTTGAGCTAGTGTCCAACTTTTGGAGATAGAGAACTATTTCAGAATAATAATACATACATTTTTTTGAGTACTTATGATTGCTTTTCATGTATTAACTCATGTAATCTCATAATATCACTATAAAATAGGTACTACTATTTAAGTATGAAGTGATTTCTGCTCTACTGTGTTTATCTTCTTATCTTTGGTGATACGTATTATCAAAAATGTTTTAAATAAAAAAACCTTAGAATGTGAAAGTAGAATTATAAGAATTATACCAAAATAAGGATTAATCTACATTTTTGGTTTGGTAATCATTCATAATTACAAAGCTAGAAAGTAACAGAATCACAATAAAATATTATCTGGTTGTTTTAGGGAAAATCCCCATGACCTGGTTATTCTTAGTCATAGTCTGAAATGGATATTGCTTCTCCAAGCCTGGCCTGGCCAAATATCCCACCTCAGTGCTATTATGCTAGACACCCTGCAGGTATTCTCCTTGTGGTGCAGACATTCTTAAAGTTTTTCTTGAGACATTCCTTCAAATGAAATTCATAAATTTATTGTTGTGGATGTTTGCTGAGCAATGATTTCTCTCTTGCTTTTAATATTGTGCTCCTTTCTACTTTCTCTTTCCTCCTTCCCTTCTTCATCATCCTCACTTTCTGTTCTCTCCTCCTTCCCTTCTTACATGCAATGGTACTATCTTCATCTTGGCCTCCTTCAGCTTATCTTTTCTGACTTTTCATGTTTTTCTACAAATTTTCTTTTTGTACTTGCTTTGATCATTTCATCATGCATTCATTCCATATTTTAATTTGCAGTATCACTGTCCTCCAAGTCAACCTGGAAAGAAAACTCAGAACTGTTGCTAATCCCTTTCTTTCCTTCGTACTGAGAGACAAGACTTTGGAATCAGTTCTGGATTCAAATGCCAATTCTGATCCTTCTACTGATTCTTATAGCAAGTGCTTTATTAAAAGATCAAGTTAGAGAGACACAGCTAATATCAATGGTCTCAAATGCCCAAACGAAGACTAAAAATTTTAGTTTGCAAGTAGAATTAATTTGGTCATCAAAGCACTAGTTTCCTTACCAATATGAATTCTTTGAGGATATAGTCTGTATCCTATTCCCTTTGTATCTCCAGTGCCCTGCACTCTGCCTAATAAATATTTGCTGAATGAAACTAGTAGGAATCCATTGGAAATTTTTAAACAAAGGGGTGACATGATCAGATGTATACTTGGAAAGTTAATCTGTGGGTTGTATTTAGGTTGGAGTGAGGTAGGAAGAGTCTGAAGTTTAGGTTAGAGAAGACACAAAGAGAGAGGGTGGAGAAAATGGGCACAAATTGTTTTATTAGAGAACTTAATAATTCTGAATAATGGATGACGAAAATGTAATGTTGCTGTTGTTGACTTGTTGATGGTAGCAGAAATTTTGTAAAATAGAAGAGACATATATATTTGAAAGCAGTGGGGAAATTGTTTAAACATGCATAACAGTGTGACTGAAGATATGAAAGAGTGTAGAAAAAGGTATCAAGTTCTTAGAGGAGGTGGGATGCAGTGGAGTCAAGGTTAGTCTTGAAAATGAATAGGCATATTTCTTCTGTGAAAGAAGAAAGTTTAAATTAGGTTACAAAAAAATGTTAGCATATGTGTGCGTGTTTGTGTGTGTGTAGAGGATGGGGTGGTGCTGTTGGAAGTTGAGATAACTGGTGTCAAATGACCAGATCAGTGGCTTTTACCATTGGCTGCAGATTAGAATCACTTGGGGAGTTCTTAAAAAAATAATAATACTGTTGTGTAGATTTCATGCCAGTCCAATTAAATCATAGTCTCTAGGGGTGGAGCCCAGACCCCAGAATTTTTAAACACTCCCTAGGTGAGTCTATTGTGCAGCCACAGTTGAAAGCTGCTGGCCTATATCTTCTTAGTAACAAGGCGACAATGCTTCCTCCTGTGAGCAAATTGGAGTGAGAATAAGACAAAGTTTAGACAAGAGATAATAATAATGACTGGGGAAACTCAATGCAAAGTCAATAAGCTATACTAAAAATGTTCTGAGCACTTGGGGGGCTCAAATGATATTAAGTCATTTGAAATTTAAAGCAAACAACCAGTGTGGCATTGTGATGTTATCTAGCAATGTATGACAACCAAGGAGTGGGGAAAACAAACATTAAGGTAATTCACAGTAGAGAACTGGCATTGTTAATTGTTCCCAAATCATGCTGAGCATCAGAATAATCCAAAAATATTTAGAAAAAAAAGAAAGCTCCAGGACCTCACCTCCAATGAGCTTCTTTCAGTAGATCACTGCATCTGGATTGGGGCTGGCAATGTGTGTGGTTTTTTTTTCTTTTCTCTCTCTTTTTTTTTTTTTTTCGGTACGCGGGCCTCTCACTGTTGTGGCTTCTCCCGTTGTGGAGCACAGGCTCCAGACGCGCAGGCTCAGCGGCCATGGCTCACGGGCCTAGCTGCTCCGCGGCATGTGAGATCTTCCCGGACCGGGGCACGAACCCGTGTCCCCTGCATCGGCAGGCGGACTTTCAACCACTGCGCCACCAGGGAAGCCCTAGAATTGTTTTTCAGCCTGAGAAGTTTGTCTCTTAATCTCTCTATGTGTCTTCTATTCCAAGCAAGGTGCCGTGGAGGATACATGTGGTACAGAGATCCCTCTCGATTTAAATCTAAACTGGGATTCAGACAAATCTGATGGGTATAGACCTGCCAGGCATCTTCTATAAGAAATGCATATTTATCCTCAGAAAAAAGAGATTCTGCAACCATCACAATGTCTGCCTCTCACATTTGTCTCTTGTCTCAGTTTTCCCATGCACTCTCCTGAAAATAGTTTACCTCAATTATTTGAATAACATAAGAGGAGTATTAAAATATAAAATTATGAACATTCTACATATTCAATCTAACCCCCCAGTCCCCTTATCTTGCCACGTGCCGTGCAATCCAAAAGTTCTTTTTCTGAGATATACTTCAGTAAAAAAAAAGCTATGGTGATTTTTCTTCAAATCTCATAAGTTAGGTTTCTAGGTTAATTCTAATTGCAGTAGTATTTAAAGTGACTTTAGTCATCAGACCAATTTAATAATATTGGAAGAAAATCTAATAGTCAACTTTGTTCTGATATACTCCTCCTTTTGCTAAAGGTTTTCATGCTTTTACTTAACTTACTAGTTTGTCCATTGTTTTATAGATAATTATTACTTTATAGATCCTTGATGCAGTCAAGACCATCAAATGTAAAGAAAGTATGGCAAGTCTATTTGTTAAAAGTGAATTATCACTCTTTATTTCTAAGGATTGACAAACATTTATTATTTCTAACATCTACAACGGGACAAGTGTGTTTTCTAAGAAAATTGATTTTATTACTTTGGAAATGGAAGCCTATTATTTTCATTTCAGTAATTTCACCAAGTGGCCATCACATTTAAATATTTCTTTCTAAGTGAGATTTTTCTATCTATCCCTTTATGTTCTTCACTGAAAGAGAAAGATGTAGTTTATTGCAAATATGATATGTGAGAAGGCAGAGATAATGCTGTGGTTCAAAAGGACATGAGTTTTTTCCTTACTGTATAATTAAAACATGAAATAGTAAACATGAATCATATGTTGAATTGTATGCTGTCAAAATGAGACTGAAAATGTTATTTAAAATATTCCTTTATCTATGCTCAAAGTACTTCTAAGGGACTGAGGCAAACACAGTTTATAATCTGTTCTTTTTCTTTTGCTACTTTCCATACAGGTTAATTACATTCATGTACCTTTTCTACATTATTTATTAGACTGTTTCTGATTATACCAACCACATAGCGTTCATAGCTCACAAAGTCAAGATAAGTACAATACTTATAGGTGGGGGGAAAAAGAAACCTCAAGGGACAATGAATGCAGAGATTGGGGTAATGCATCTACAAGCCAAGGAATGCCAAAGATTGCCAACAAATGATCAGAAGCTAGGAGAGAGGGGTCGAACAGATCCTCCCTTGTAGCCCTCAGAAAGAGCCAGTCCTGCTGACACCTTGATCTCAAACTTTTAGCCTCCAGAACTGTGAGACACTAAATTTCTGTTAAGCCACTCAGTTGTGGTACTTTGTTATGGCAGCCCTAAAAAAAAATAATACACAAGATATTTATTCATCTCTCTGTGCCACAGTTTTCTCATATACAAAGTGATAGTGATAATAATATTTACCTTCTAGGGTTTCGTGAAGATTAAGTGAGTTAATGAATATAAAGTACTTAGAATTGTGTCTGCCACATAGAGGCATAGGGCCGACATTGCTTGGTTGAATTGACAACAATTCTTGTTTCCTTCTCTTTTGCTAAATGCTAAATAGCATGCTATTTGTAAGAGGGATTTTCTACTTACTTGAAGATCAATAATCCTCTACTGATACAAGGGAACAGAAAACAGATTTTTGTTTTGTTTCGTTTTGTTTTGTTTATCATGGTGTAAGTCACAGGTTATAAGAAAGAAGATAGAGGACGAGGGGAAGATGGCGGAAGAGTAAGACGTGGAGATCACCTTCCTCCCCACAGATACACCAGAAATACATCTACAGGTGGAACAACTCCTACAGAACACCTACTGAACGCTGGCAGAAGACCTCAGACCTCCCAAAAGGCAAGAAACCCCCACATAACTGGGTAGGGCAAAATAAAAAAGAATAAACAGAGACAAAAGGATAGGGACGGGACCTGCACCAGTGAGAAGGAGCCGAGAAGGAGGAAAGGTTTCCACACACTAGGAAGCCCCTTCGCGGGCAGAGACTGCGGGTGGCGGAGGGGGAAGCTTCGGGCCGCAGAGGAGAGCGCAGCCACAGGGGTGCGGAGGGCAAAGCGGAGAGATTCCCGCACAGAGGATCGGTGCCGACCGGCACCCACCAGCCCGATAGGCTTGTCTGCTCACCTGTCGGGGCGGGTGGGGCTGGGAGCTGAGGCTTGGGCTTCGGTAGGAGCACAGGGAGAGGAATGGGGTTGAGGCGTGAACACAGCCTGCAGGGGGTTAGTGCACCACGGCTAGCCGGGAGGGAGTCCGGGGAAAAGTCTGGACCTGCCGAAGAGGCAAGAGACTTTTTCTTCCCTCTTTGTTTCCTGGTGCGCAAGGAGAGGGGATTAAGAGCGCTGCTTAAAGGAGCTCCAGAGACGGTAGCTAGCCACGGCTAAAAGCGCGGAGCCCAGAGACGTGCATGAGATGCTAACGCTGCTGCTGCCGCCACCAAGAAGCCTGTATGCGAGCACAGGTCACTATCCACACCCCTCTTCCGGGGAGACTGTTTAGCCTGCCACTGCCTGGGTCCCGGGATCCAGGGACAACTTCCCCGGGAGAACACACGGTGCGCTTCAGGCTGGTGCAACGTCACGTTGGCCTCTGCCGCCGCAGGCTCGCCCCGCAGTCCATGCCCCTCCCGCCCCCCCCAGCCTGAGTGCGCCAGAGCCTCCACATCAGCGGCTCCTTTAACCCCGCCCTGTCTGAGCGAAGAACAGACGCCCTCCAGCGACCTCCACGCAGAGGCGGGACCAAATCCAAAGCTGAGCCCCTGGAGCTGAGAGAACAAAGAAGAGAAAGGGAAATCTCTCCCAGCAGCCTCAGAAGCAGCGGATTAAAGCTCCACAATCAACTTGATGTACCCTGCAACTGTGGAATACCTGAATAGAAAACGACTCATCGCAAATTGAGGAGCTGGACTTTGAGAGCAAGATTTATGATTTTTTCCCCTTTTCCCCTTTTTGTGAGTGTGTATGTGTATGCTTCTGTGTGAGATTTTGTCTGTATAACTTTGCTTCCACCATTTGTCCTAGGGTTCTATCCGTCCATTTTTGTTTTTTTTTCTTTAAAAATATTATTTTTTCTTAATAATTATTTTTTATTTTAATAACTTTATTTTATTTTATCTTACTTTATTTTATTTTACCTAATCTTTCCTTCTTTCCTTCCTTCCTTCCCTCCTTCCTCCCTCCCCCATCCCCTCTTTCTTTCTTTCTTTCTTTCTACTTTTTCTCCCTTTTATTCTGAACCACGTGGATGAAAGGCTCTTGGTGCTGCAGCCAAGAGTCAGTGCTGTGCCTCTGAGGTGGGACAGCCAACTTCAGGACACTGGCTCACAAGAGAACTCCCAGCTCCACATAATATCAAATGGTGAAAATCTCCCAGATATCTCCATCTCAACACCAGCACCCAGCTTCATTCAACGACGAGCAAGCTACAGTGCTGGACACCCTATGCCAAACAACTAGCAAGACAGGAACACAACCCCACCCATTAGCAGAGAGGCTGCCTAAAATCATAATAAGTCCACAGACACCCCAAAATACACCAGCAGACGTGGACCTGCCCACCAGAAAGACAAGATCCAGCCTCATCCACCAGAGCACAGGCACTAGTACCCTCCACCAGGAAGCCTACACAACCCACTGAACCAACCTTAGCCACTGGGGACAGACATCAAAAACAATGGTAACTACGAATGTGCAGCCTGCAAAAAGGAGACCCCAAACACAGTAAGATAAGCAAAATGAGAAGACAGAAAAACACACAGCAGATGAAGGAGCAAGATAAAAACCCACCAGACCTAACAAATGAAGAGGAAGGAAATAGACAGTCTACCTGAAAAAGAATTCAGAATAATGATAGTAAAGATGATCCAAAATCTTGGAAATAGAATAGACAAATTGCAAGAAACATTTAACAAAGATCTAGAAGTAAAGATGAAACAAGCAACAATGAACAACACAATAAATGAAATTAAAAATACTCTAGATGGGATCAAAAGCAGAATAACTGAGGCAGAAGAACGGAAAAGTGACCTGGAAGATAAAATAGTGGAAATAACTACTGCAGAGCAGAATAAAGAAAAAAGAATGAAAAGAACTGAGGACAGTCTCAGAGACCTCTGGGATAACATTAAACGCATCAACATTTGAATTGTAAGGGTTCCAGAAGAAGAAAAGAAAAAGAAAGGGACTGAGAAAATATTTGAAGAGATTATAGTTGAAAACTTCCCTAATATGGGAAAGGAAATAGTTAATCAAGTCCAGGAAGTGCAGAGTCCATACAGGATAAATCCAAGGAGAAATATGCCAAGACACATATTAATCAAACTGTCAAAAATTAAATACAAAGAAAACATATTAAAAGCAGCAAGGGAAAAACAACAAATACCACACAAGGGAATCCCCATAAGGTTAACAGCTGATCTTTCAGCAGAAAATCTGCAAGCCAGAGGAGACTGGCAGGACATATTTAAGTGATGAAGGAGAAAAACCTACAACCAAGATTACTCTACCCAGCAAAGATCTCATTCAGATTTGATGGACAAATTAAAACCTTTACAGACAAGCAAAAGCTGAGAGACTTCAGCACCACCAAACCAGCTTTACAACAAATGCTAAAGGAACTTCTCTAGGCAAGAAACACAAGAGAAGGAAAAGACCTACAATAACGAACCCAAAACAATTAAGAAAATGGTAATAGGAACATAAATATTGATAATTACCTTAAATGTAAATGGACTAAATGCTCCCACCAAAAGACACAGGCTTGCTGAGTGGATACAAAAACAAGACCCATATATATGCTGTCTACAAAAGACCCACTTCAGACCTAGAGACACATACAGACTGAAAGTAAGGGGATGGAAAAAGATATTCCATGCAAATGGAAACCAAAAGAAAGCTGGAGTAGCAATTCTCATATCAGACAAAAGAGGCTTTAAAATAAAGACTATTACAAGAGACAAAGAAGGACACTACATAATGATCAAGGGATCAATCCAAGAAGAAGATATAACAATTGTAAATATTTATGCACCCAACATAGGAGCACCTCAATACATAAGGCAAATACTAACAGCCATAACAGGGGAAATTGACAGTAACACATTCATAGTAGGGGACTTTAACACCCCACTTTCACCAATGGACAGATCATCCAAATTGAAAATTAATCAGGAAACAGAAGCGTTAAATAATACTTTAAACAAGATGGACTTAACTGATATTTAGAGGACATTCCATCCAAAAACAACACAATACACATTTTTCTCAAGTGCTCATGGAACATTCTCCAGGATAGATCATATCTTGGGTCACAAATCTAGCCTTGGTAAATTTAAGAAAATTGAAATTGTATCAAGTATCTTTTCCAACCACAACACTATGAGATGAGATATCAATTACAGGAAAAGATCTGTAAAAAATACAAACACATGGAGGCTAAACAATACACTACTTAATAACGAAGTGATCACTGAAGAAATCAAAGAGGAAATTTAAAAATACCTAGAAACAAATGACAATGGAGACACGATGACCCAAAACCTATGGGATGCAGCAAAAGCAGTTCTAAGAGGGAAGTTTATAGCAATACAATCCTTCCTTAAGAAACAGGAAATATCTCGAATAAACAACCGAACCTTGCACCTAAAGCAATTAGAGAGAGAAGAACAAAAAATCCCCAAAGTTAGCAGAAGGAAAGAAATCATAAAAATCAAGTCAGAAATAAATGAAAAAGAAATGAAGGAAATGACAGCAAAGATCAATAAAACTAAAAGCTGGTTCTTTGAGAAGATAAACAAAATTGGTAAACCATTAGCCAGACTCATCAAGAAAAAAGGGAGAAAACTCAAATCAATAGAATTAGAAATCAAAAAGGAGGAGTAACAACTGACACTGCAGAAAAACAAAAGATCATGAGAGATTACTACAAGCAACTCTATGCCAATAAAATGGACAACCTGAAAGAAATGGACAAATTCTTAGAAATGCGCAACCTGCCAAGACTGAATCAGGAGAAATAGAAAATATGAACGGACCAATCACAAGCACTGAAATTGAAACTGTGATTAAAAATCTTCCAACAAACAAAAGCCTAGGACCAGATGGCTTCACAGGTGAATTCTATCAAATATTTAGAGAAGAGCTAACATCTATCCTTCTATAACTCTTCCAAAATATAGCAGAGGGAGGAACACTCCCAAACTCAATCTCCAAGGCCACCATCACCCTGATACCAAAACCAGACTAGGATGTCACAAAGAAAGAAAACTACAGGGCAATATCACTGATGAACATAGATGCAAAAATCCTCAACAAAATACTAGCAAACAGAATCCAACAGCACATTAAAAGGATCATACACCATGATCAAGTGGGGTTTATTCCAGGAATGAAAGGATTCTTCAATATATGCAAATCAGTGAATGTGATACACCATATTAACAAATTGAAGGAGATAAACCATACGATCATCTCAATAGATGCAGAGAAAGCTTTTGACAAAATTCAACACCCATTTATGATAAAAACCCTGCAGAAAGTAGGCATAGAGGGAGCTATCCTCAACATAATAAGGGCCATATATGACAAACCGACAGCCAACATCGTCCTCAATGGTGAAAAACTGAAAGCATTTCCACTAAGATCAGAAGCAAGACAAGGTTGCCCACTCTCACCACTCTTATTCAACATAGTTTTGGAAGTTTTAGCCAAAGCAATCAGAGAAGAAAAGGAAATAAAATGAATCCAAATTGTAAAAGAAGACGTAAAACCGTTACTGTTTGCAGATGACATGACACTATACATAGAGAATCCTAAAGATGCTACGAGAAAACTACTAGAGCTAATCAATGAATTTGGTAAAGTAGCAGGATACAAAATTAATGCACAGAAATCTCTGGCATTCCTAAACACTAATGATGAAAAATCTGAAAGTGAAATCAAGAAGACACTCCCATTT
The DNA here is from genome assembly GCF_005190385.1 of Monodon monoceros. NCBI lineage: Eukaryota > Metazoa > Chordata > Mammalia > Artiodactyla > Monodontidae > Monodon > Monodon monoceros. The sequence goes on from NW_021703784.1 coordinate 32,198,480, forward strand.
ACCACTGCAACAAAAAGAATAAAATATCTAGGAATAAACTTACCTAAGGAGACAAAAGACTTGTATGCAGAAAATTATAAGACACTGATAAAAGAAATTAAAGATGATACAAACAGAAGGAGAGATATACCATGTTCTTGGATTTGAAGAATCAACTTTGTGAAAATGACTCTACTACCCAAAGCAATCTACAGATTCAATGCAATCCCTATCAAACTACCACTGGCTTTTTTCACAGAACTAGAACAAAAAAATTCACAATTTGTATGGAAACACAAAAGACCCCGAATAGCCAAAGCAATCTTGAGAATGATAAGTGGAGCTGGAGGAATCAGGCTCCCTGACTTCAGACTATACTACAAAGCTACAGTAATCAAGACAGTATGGTTCTGGTGCAAAAACAGAAAGATAGATCAATGGAACGGGATAGAAAGCCCACAGATAAACCCACGCACATATGGTCACCTTATCTTTGATAAAGGAGGAAGAAATGTACAGTGGAGAAAGGACAGCCTCTTCAATAAGTGGTGCTGCGAAAACTGGACAGGTACATTTAAAAGTATGAGATTAGATCACTCCCTAACACCATACACAAAAATAAGCTCAAAATGGATTAAAGATCTAAATGTAAGGCCAGAAACTATCAAACTCTTTGAGCAAAACATAGGCAGAACACTCTGTGACATAAATCACAGCAAGATCCTTTTTCACCCACCTCCTAGAGAAATGGAAATAAAAACAAAAATAAACAAATGGGACCTAATGAAACTTCAAAGCTTTTGCATAGCAAAGGAAACCATAAACAAGACCAAAAGACAACCCTCAGAATGGGAGAAAATATTTGCAAATGAAGCAACTGACAAAGGATTAATCTTCAAAATTTATAAGCAGCTCATGCAGCTCAATAAAAAAAAAACAAACAAACAACCAAATCGAAAAATGGCAGAAGACCTAAATAGACATTTCTCCAAGGTAGATATACAGACTGCCAACAAACACATGAAAGAATGCTCAATATCATTAATCGTTAGAGAAATGCAAATCAAAACTACAATGAGATATCATCTCATACCAGTCAGAATGGCCATCATCAAAAATCTAGAAACAATCAATGCTGGAGAGGGTGTGGAGAAAAGGGAGCACTCTTGCACTGCTGGTGGGAATGTGAATTGGTACAGCCACTATGGAAAACAGTATAGAGGTTCCTTATAAAACTACAAATAAAACTACCATATGACCCAGCAATCCCACTACTGGGCATATACCCTGAGAAAACCATAATTCAAAAAAGTCATATACCAAAATGTTCATTGCAACTCTATTTACAATAACCCAGAGATGGAAACAACCTAAGTGCCCATCATAGGATGAATGGATAAAGAAGATGTGGCACATATATACAATGGAATATTACTCAGCCATAAAAAGAAACAAAATTGAGCTATTTGTAATGAGATGGATAGACCTAGTGTCTATCATACAGAGTGAAGTAAGTCAGAAAGAGAAAGACAAATACTGTATGCTAACACATATATATGGAATTTAAGGGAAAAAAATGTCATGAATAATCTAGGGGTAAGACAGTAATAAAGACACAGACCTACTGGAAATGGACTTGAGGATATGGGGAGTGGGAAGGGTAAGCTGTGACAAAGCAAGAGAGTGGCATGGACATATATACACTACCAAACGTGAAACAGATAGCTAGTGGGAAACAGCTGCATAGCACAGGGAGATCAGCTCGGTGCTTTGTGACTACCTAGATGGGTGGGATAGGGAGGGTGGGAGGGAGGGAGACACAAGAGGGAAGAGATATGGGAACATATGTATATGTATAACTGATTCACTTTGTTATATAACAGAAACTAACACACCATTGTAAAGCATTTATACTCCAATAAAGATGTAAAAACAAAATCAAATCAGAAAAAAAAAAGAAAAAAGAAAGAAGATAGAGCAAATCAAAGTGGCTAGTTTCAGAAGGTTAAAGTTTTTGTTTTTTCGCCAGGAAGTTAAGAGTTTTAAAAGAAAGAATAATGATTCAAATGGTGTAAGTAGTCAAATGTCAATATTTTTAGAAAAAGTGAGCAGAATTGTTAATCTGTTAGACACATAGATGTGAGCCAAAGGATGGAATGCTTTAGATACCTTCCTTCATCCGCTCTGATCACGGTGCCGTTGATCAAGGCATTTGTCTTCATAAAGCTGTTTTAAAATGAAAATGTTACATTAATGTGCTTTAACTCTTTTTGAATTATCAGAGAAGTTTGTCTTATTGACAGAAAATTGAGCAAGCCTTAGGGAATAAAATGTTCATTTTTAAAAAATATTTTATTCTTTTTTTTTTTTTTTTTTTTTGCTGTATGTGAGCCTCTCACTGTTGTGGCCTCTCCTGTTGCGGAGCACAGGCTCTGGACGCGCAGGCCCAGCGGCCATGGCCCACGGGCCCAGTCGCTCCGCAGCATGTGGGATCCTCCCGGACCAGCGGACCCTCAACCACTGCGCCACCAGGGAAGCCCTCATTTATTTTTTATTGGGGTATAGTTGTTTTACAATGCTGTATTAGTTTCTACTGTACAGCGAAGTGGAGTTCCCTGTGCTACACAGCAGGTTCTCACTAGTTATCTGTTTTATACATATTAGTGTATATATGCCAATCCCAATCTTCCAATTTATCCCACCCCCCTTACCCCCCTTGGTGTCCATACTTTTGTCCTCTACATCTGTGTCTCTATTTCTGCCTTGCCAACCAGTTTATGTGTACCATTTTTCTAGATTCCACAAATATGTGTTAATATATGATATTTGTTTTTCTCTTTCTGACTTACTTCACTCTGTATGACAGTTTCTAGGTCCATCCACATCTCTATGAATGACCCAATTTCATTTCTTTTTATGGCTGAGTGATATTCCATTGTATATATGTGCCACAACTTCTTTATCCACTGCAACATCATTTGGGAGTTGTTCCTCCTCTAATCTTGACTGCTAACCTCCCTCTTGTCAAAATGCACATTTTAAGTCATGGAAGCAACCAAGAGGGAGAGTAGCAGTCAAGATTATGGGAGGAACAAGTCCCAAATGATGTTGCAGTTGGTAGGAATAGTGGAAGGGTTAGGCAACCCGGGGAAAAACTAGAAGGTTAGGGATTGGAGGTAGAGTGAGGTCATGAAGGTTGGAAGAAAACGAAAGGAGAGAAAACATGTAATATAGTATATGCTTCTTACGAGTTCTGTTATCTAGGATAACTTAATGTCTCTAAGCCTTGGTGTATTATGTTCTATAGGGCTGCTGTAGCAAATTAACACACACTAGGTGGCTTAAAACAACAGAAATTTATTCTCTCACAATTCTTGAGGCCAGAAGTCCAAAATCAAGGTGTTAGCAGGGCCATGCTCTCCGTAAAGACTCTAAGGAGGATTCCTTCTTGCCTCTACCTAGCTTCTGGTGGTTGCTGGCAATCCTTGGCATTCCTTGGCTTGTAGACACATTACTCCAATTTTGACCCTCATTGTCACACGGCATTCTCCCTCTCAGTGTGTCTGAATTCAAATTTCCTTCTTCTTGTAAGCACACCAATCATTGGGTTATAGCTCCCTTTAATCCAGTAAGACGTCATCTTAACCTGATTATATCCGTGAAGACCTTATTTCCAAATAAGGTCACATTCACTTATTCTGGGTACATATGAGATTTTGGGGGGACAAAATTCAACCCAGTACAGTCATCTTCTTTACTATAAAAGTAAAGGATTATACCATGCCTCAGTTTCCTCATCTGTAAAATGGGGAGGTTAATATTATCTACTCTGAAGGTTGTTGTGAGATGTTTGTTGTTCTTTGACTTCCCATTTTATCTTCCTTGCAATACCCTGATTTCCTTTGGAGAAATTGTTACTTCCTCTGTGAATTGAGTTTAGTGGCCTGGTAATCATGAGTTCAGTTTTCCCTAGCTGATGGGCATATATATGATCCAACAAATATCAACTGGATGGATTATTTGGAGGTCTAATCTTGACCACTCGAATGAAAGGACTAAAAATGGATGAAATCTGTAGTGTGTTGGTTAAGGGCACAGTTTCTAGAGACAGGCCATATGTATTTGAATACTAACCCCATCACTCACCAACTGTATGACTTTGGGGTATATTTAGCTTCCCTGTGGCTCAGTTTCCTCATGTATAAAATGAGAATAATAGTACTTATTTCATCCAGTGCCAGCTACTGTCCTTGGCATTAGGTATGTATCAGTGAATAAAACACACATGGTTTCTGCTTACATGAGGCTTTCAAACTTTGAGAAAGATAGGTACCAAACCGAGAAAATAAATAATTATTACAAATTTTGATATGCATATATATACTAAGTAAAATGCTTAAAATAACACCTAGCACAGAGTCAGTAACATGTAAGTGTGAACATTTACTCATTTATTTTAGTAGCAATGTTCTGATCACACATTATTCATGTAGTTTCTGATTCTTAGCTCTGTGGAGATAGCTTAGATCCTGCTCATTTCTGAGCTTGGTTTTCTGCCTTTCCCAATGATGCTGAGAACTCCAAGATACTTCCACTAAATTTCCTTTCACTTAATTTAGTGGGAGTTGGTTTCCATTGCTTGCAACCTGAGAACTCTGATACAGTACTTCACAGGGTAGTTGTAAGGATTAAATAAGACTGTGTACATTAAGTGTGTACAGGCTCAATAAACATTAATTCTGGGCGGGGTGGCCTAGGTATATTGAAAGTGGAAAGGACAGGGTCAGAAAAAAAAAATTAGCAAATGAATTTAGTAGAAGGGAGACACAGAGGACTGGCGTGGTGATAAAGGAGGGCTAGCTTTCATTTCTACGGCCAAAAATCTGAGACTGGTTGACAGGTCAATCGGAGAAACTCACAGAATTGAGGAATTGAATGGATTACACTAAAGGTATTGTTTTACTGTTGATAGTATTGTTCCAGAAGATTTCACTTAGTATATGCTGTCCTATACGAAAACAAAACCTTTCTGCTTTTTTAGTATCATCTGAGAAAGCATTCTATAAAAACAACCTTTGAAGGAAGTGGTCTTTGTTTTTGGCATAAAGGACTACAAAAGGAAAACTAGTAAAGAATGGTAGAGTCATTTGTTTTACACCAACCCATGCAGACACATTATTCTAAAGTACAGAGTTATATATTCTAAATCCAGGAGGAAGGGTAATATTGTGCTGATGGATGCAATATCATAAATATGCACATGCATATTCATGTGATTCCAATTATTCTTTTGAAACTGTATAAGTGAAACTCTTGAAAACTCAGAACTGAAAATATGATACATATGGAAAACTCATCAGCATTCTACGATAAAAACTGAATGAAAGAGGATTACTGTAAAAGCTCTTTTCCTGTCAAGTTTCTTCTATTCCATTTGTAATCACCAAATCCTATTCAGTCCTTTTAACTACACACATAACCCAATTATCCTTTAGGCATCAGGATACAGGAAGTGTTCCAACCTTATCTGTTCCCAGTGCCAAGCTCAAACTTAGCTTTTGAAGATAAGCTCCTATCCTGAATCACAGGGCCAAGCCAAAACAATGGTCAACTCCAACCCTTTCCAGCATGCCATTAGCTAAAATATTCATTCATTCATTCCACAAGTCTTTATGAAGTCTACAGAACTTGATACTGGGTAAACATGGTAAATAAATACTGTTATTGTCCATACAGAGCTTTTAAGCTCATGAGGAAGACAGATAGTAAAAAGAGAAACAAGGGAATATATATTTTCAAGTAGTGGTGTGTGCTATGAAGAAAATGAACAGAAGGTTAGGAGAGATGTTGAACAAATGGTGGGATCATGCTGGAGAAGCTGGTCCTATTTAGAGGTAAGACCTTCTTTATAAAGTGAAGAATGCAACTATGAGTGAGACCTGGTCCCAGGCCTCAGGAAGATTATTCTCTGGTGTTGAAAAGGCAACTAGGATGAGGTGGCAGGGGTGCTGAAGTTGGAGTGTCTGCATGTGTGGAGGCTGCTTTTGTGGCACCCGCTGCTAGAGCTGGAGCATTTCCCAGCTTGTTGGCCCCTGCATTTTTTTTTTTTTTTTTTTTTTTACTATTATCAGTCCTCCTATTTCAATGAGGAGATGACTTGAAGCTAGCAGAGTCAGGAGAGTGTTGGTACTTAGTTTCTCTCATCCTCGAATGACCATGCTTCTTGGGGTAGCCCCCATCCTGAGTGGAGTCCCTGTGACCAATTTTTCAGATTCTCTAAGTGCTTTGGAACCTTTCTCACCTTCCCTTTTTAGTGTCAGTAGTCTTCTGGCTTCTTCTCACCCTGTCCTGGGCTCCAGAGATAAAAAAAAAAAGAAAAAAAATTCCTGTGGATTTTTCTTAGGTGTGCCAGGCATGGTCTTATTCCCTGTGCTCTCACATCCTGTTAGTCTCTTTACCATACCAGGGCACTGTTGGCCTTATTTTTCCCTGTTAGGAAAAAAAAAAGAGTCAATTATCATTAGATAGAAAGTGCCAACTTAGTTATTAATGAAAAATTATGGCAGAGGACACAAAAAGCACCTCCAGTAATAGAATCAAGGTTATAATGTACAATTCTTGCAGCTGGGGGCAAAAGCATCAAGAAGCATTCTCTCCAATGCACTCCTACCATCCGCATCTTGAATGAGGGATCCTACCTGATAGGTCCCTTATGCTAGATCTTGGGCCTCTGATTTGATTCCACAGGCTAGCAGTGAACTTATTTAGGGTAAACAACAAGCCTATCGGTGATGATGATGGGTGGCAGGAAGAAGAGTGGGGACATGGTTATGAACTATCTTTGGTTGCGTGTCATAGAAGCAGAGGTTCAGGTGTGGGATTTATTGTTGGGGAGCTCTTCAAGAAGGACCTGCTGGGGGGAGAGCAGAGGAGAACAGGTGAGGGTAAAGAGTGGAGTAAGGATGAGGTCTCAGGTCAAGTCTAGACTTGAACCAGGCGTTGGGGATGGGGACTGTGGTATATAAACATCACTGAAGTATTGACCTCTTTGAGACATGGAGCTGGCTTTTGTACTCCCAACATGTCAATCATTGGTTGCGGGTTAGCCCCATATACCGTGGGTTAGGAATGTTAAATGCTTAGGGTGGCAGCTCCATCAGCTGGGGGTGATTACTCAATACTTATATCAGCTAGGGATGGAAATACAGGTCTGGTAAAGGGCTCTGAGGGGAATGGGTCACCCAACATTGACCTCATGGAGGTTAAAAAGTTGGTAGAGGTAGAATCTTTAAAAATAATTGTAGGGCCACAACTTCTTTATCCATTCATCTGTCGGTGGACACTTACGTTGCTTCCATGTCCTGGCTATTGTAAACCAAGCTGCAATGAACATTGTGGTACATGACTCTTTTTGAATTATGGTTTTCTCAGGGTATATACCCAGTAGTGGGATTGCTGGGTCGTATGGTAGCTCTATTTTTAGTTTTTTAAGGAACCTCCATACTGATCTCAAGAGTGGCTGTATCAATTTATATTCTGACCAACAGTGCAGGAGGGTTCCCTTTTATCCACACCCTTTCCAGCATTTATTGTTTGTAGACTTTTTGATGATGGCCATTCTGACTGGTGTGAGTTGATACCTCATTGTAGTTTTATTTGCATATCTCTAATGATTAATGATGTTGAGATTCCTTTCACGTGTTTGTTGGCAGTCTGTATATCTTCTTTGGAGAAATGTCTATTTAGGTCTTCTGCCCATTTTTGGTTTGGGTTTTTCATTTTTTTGATATTGAGCTGCATGAGCTGCTTGTAAATTTTGAAGATTAATCCTTTGTCCATTGTTTCATTTGCAAATATTTTCTCCCATTCTGAGGGTTGTCTTTTGGTCTTGTTTATGGTTTCCTTTGCTGTGCAAAAGCTTTTAGGTTTCATTAGATCCCACTTTTTTATTTTTGTTTTTATTTCCATTTCTATAGGAAGTGTGTCAAAAAGGATCTTGCTGTGATTTATGTCATAGAATGTTCTGCCTATAATTTCTGCTAAGAGTTTTATAGTGTCCAGTCTTACATTTAGGTCTTTAATCCATTTTGAGTTTATTTTTGTGTATGGTGTTAGGGAGTGTTCTAATTTCATTCTTTTACTTGGAGCTGTCCAGTTTTCCCAGCACCACTTATTGAAGAGGCTGTCTTTGCTTCACTGTATATTCTTGCCTCCTTTGTCAAAGATAAGTTGACCACATGTGCGTGGGTTTACCTCTGGGCTTTCTATCCTGTTCCATTAATCTATATTTCTGTTTTTTTGCCAGTACCATACTGTCTTGATTGCTGTAGCTTTGAACTATTGTCCAAAGTCAGGGAGCCTGATTTCTGCAACTCCGTTTTTCTTTCTCCAGATTGCTTTGGCTATTCGGGGTCTTTTGTGTTTCCATACAAATTGTGAATTTTTTGGTTCTAGTTCTGTGAAAAATGCCATTGGTGTTTTGATAGGGATTGCATTGAATCTGTAGACTGCTTTTCAGTAGTATAGTCATTTTCACAGTGTTGATTCTTCCAATCCAAGAACATGGTATATCTCTCTATCTGTTTGTATCATCTTTAATTTCTTTCACCAGTGTCTTTCATCAGTATAGTTTTTAATATCTTTCACCAGTATAGTTTTCTGCATACCAGTCTTTTGTCTCCTTAGGTAGGTTTATTCCTAGGTATTTTATTCTTTTTTTGCAATGGTAAATGAGAGTGTTTCCTTAATTTCTCTTTCAGATTTTTCATCATTAGTGCATAGGAAAGCAAGACATTTCTGTGCATTAATTTTGTATCCTGCTACTTCACCAAATTCATTGATTAGCTCTAGTAGTTTTCTGATAGCATCTTAAGGATTCTCTGTATGTGGTATAATGTCATCTGAAAGCAGTGACAATTTTACTTCTTTTCTAATTTGGATTCCTTTTATTTCTTTTTCTTCTCTGCTTGCTGTGGCTAAAAACTCTAAAACTTTGTTGAAAAATAGTGGTGAGAGAGGGCAACTTGTCTTTTTCCTGATCTTAGTGGAAATGGTTTCAGTTTTTCACCATTGAGAATGATGTTGGCTGTGGGTTTGTCATATATGGGCTTTATTATGTTGAGGAAAGTTCCCTCTATGCCTACTTTCTGGAGGGTTTTTATCATAAATGGGTGTTGAATTTTGTCGAGGATTTTACTGAATCTATTGAGATTATCATATGGTTTTTATCTTTCAATTTGTTAATATGGTGTATCACATTGATTGATTTGCATATATTGAAAAATTATATATTGCATTCCTGTGATAAACCCCACTTGATCATGGTGTATGATCCTTTTAATGTGCTGCTGGAGTCTGTTTGCTAGTATTTTGTTAAGGATTTTTGTATCGATGTTCATCAGTGATATTGGCCTGTAGTTTTCTTTTTTTGTTACAACTATGTATGGTTTTGGTATCAGGGTGATGGTGGCCTTGCAGAATAAGTTTGAGAGTGTTCTTCCCTCTGCTATATTTTGGCAGAGTTTGAAAAGGATAGGTACTAGCTCTTCTATAAATGTTTGATAGAATTCTCCTGTGAATCCAACTGGTTCTGGGCTTTTGTTTGTTGGAAGATTTTTAATTGCAGTTTCAATTTCAGTGCTTGTGACTGGTCTCTTTATATTTTCTCTTTCTTTCTGGTTCAGTCTCAGAAGGTTGTGCTTTTCTAAGAATTTGTCCATTTCTTCCAGGTTGTCAATTGTATTGGCATATAATTTCTTGTAGTAATCTCTCATGATCCTTCGTATTTCTGTAGTGTCAGTTGGCACTTCTCCTTTTTCATTGCTAATTCTATTGATTTGAGTCTTCTCCCATTTTTTCTTGATGAGTCTGGCTAATGGTTTATCAATTTTGTTTAGCTTCTCAAAGAATCAGTTTTTAGTTTTATTGATCTTTGCTATTTTTCCTTCATTTCTTTTTCATTTATTTCTGATCTGATCTTTATGATTTTTTTCCCTGTGCTAACTTTGGGTTTTTTTTTTTGTTTTGTTGTTCTTCTTTCTCTAATTGCTTTAGGTGTTAGGTTCAGTTTTTCATTTGATATTTTTCTTGTTTCTTGAAGGAGGATTGTATTGTGATAAATTTCCCATTTAGAACTGCCTTTGCTGCATCCTATAGGTTTTGGGTTGTTGTGTTTTCATTGTCATATGTTTCCAGGTATTTTTTTATTTCCTCTTTGATTTCTTCAGTGATCTCTTGATTATTTAGTAGTGTATTGTCTAGCTTCCATGTGTTTGTATTTTTTACAGTTTTTTTTCCCTGTAATTGATATCTAGTCTTATAGCACCACGGTCAGAAAAGATATTTGATAAAATTTCAATTTTCTTAAATTTACCACGGCTTTATTTGTGACCCAAGATATGATCTATCCTGGAGAATGTTCCATGAGCACTTGGGAAGAAAGTGAATTCTATTGTTTTTGGATGGAATGTCCTATAAATATCAATTAAGTCCATCTTGTTTAATGTGTCGTTTAAAGCTTGTGTTTCCTTATTTATTTTCATTTTTGTTGAACTGTCCATTGGTGAAAGTGGCATGTTAAAGTCTCCGACTATTATTGTGCTACTGTCAATTTCTCCTTTTATGGCTGTTAGCATTTGCGTTATATATGGAGGTGCTCCTATGTTAGATGCATAAATATTTACAATTGTTATATGTTATTCTTGAATTATCCCTTGATCATTATGTAGTGTCCTTCTTTGTCTCTTGTAATAGTCTTTATTTAAAAGTCTATTTTGTCTGATATGAGAATTGCTACTCCAGCTTTCTTTTGATTTCCATTTGCATGGAATATCTTTTTCCATCCCTTCACTTTCAGTCTGTATGTGTCCCTAGGTCTGAAGTGGGTCTGTTGTAGACAGCATATATATGGGGCTTGTTTTTGTATCCATTCAACCAGTCTATGTCTTTTGGTTCAAGCATTTAAATCATTAAATTTAAGGTAATTATCAATATGTATGTTCCTATTACCATTTTCTTAGTTGTTTTTGGCTTGCTCTTGTAAGTCATTTCCTTCTCTTGTGTTTCCTGCCTAGAGAAGTTCCTTAAGCATTTGTTTTAAAGGTGGCTTGGTAGTGCTGAATTCTCTTAGCTTTTGCTTGTCTGTAAAGGTTTTAATTTCTCTATTGAATTTGAATGAGATCCTTGATAGGTAGAGTAATCTTGGTTGTAGCTGTTTCCCTTTCATCCCTTTAAACATGTCTTGCCACACCCTTCTGGCTTGCAGAGTTTCTGCTGAAAGATCAGCTGTTAACCTTATGGGGATTCCCTTGTATGTCTTTTGTTGATTTTCTGTTGCTGCTTTCCATATTTTTTCTTTGTATTTAATTTTTGTTAGTTTGATTAATGTGTGTCTTGACATGTTTCTCCTTGGATTTATCCTGTATGGGACTCTCTGCCCTCCTGGACTTGATTGACTATTTCCTTTCCCATATTAGGGAAGTTTTCATCTATAATCTCTTCAAATATTTTCTGAGACCGTTTGTTTTTCTCTTCTTCTTCTAGGACCCCTATAATTCTAATGTTGGTGCATTTAATGTTGTCCCAGAGGTCTCTGAGACTGTCCTAAATTCTTTTCATTCTTTTTTCTTTAGTCTGCTCTGTGGTAGTCATTTCCACTATTTTATCTTCATCTTATCACTTATCCATTTTTCTGCCTCAGTTATTCTGCTATTGATTCCTCCTAGAGAATTTTAAATTTCATTTATTATGTTGTTCATAATTTTTGTTTGCTGTTTAGTTCTTCTAGGTCCTTGTTAAATGTTTTTTGAATTTTCTATATTTTATTTTCAAGATTTTCGATCATCTTTACTATCATTACTCTGAATTTTTTTTTCAGGTAGACTGCCTATTTCCTCTTCATTTGTTTCATCTGGGGGGTTTTTACTTTGCTCCTTCATCTTCTGTGTATTTCTCTGTCTTCTCATTTTACTTAAGTTACTGTGTTTGGTGTCTGCTCTTCACAGGCTGCAGGTCCATAGTTTCCATTGTTTTTGGGGTCTACCTTCAGTGGGGAAGTTTGGTTCAGTCGTTTGTGTAGGTTTCCTGGTGGAAGGGACTGGTGCCTGTGTTCTGGTCAATGAGGCTGGATCTTGCCTTTCTGGTGGGCAGGACCATGTCCAGTGGTGTGTTTTGAGGTGCCTGTGAACTTATTATGATTTTAGGCAGCCTCTCTGCTAATGGGTGTGGTTGTGTTCCTGTCTTGCTAGTTGTTTGGCATGGGGTGTCCAGCACTGGTGCTTGTTCGTCACTGAGTGGAGCTGGGTCTTAGCATTGCGATGGAGAACTCTTAGAGAGGTCTCACCAATTGATATTATGAGCGGCCATGATATGTCTGGTGGACCAATGTCCTGAACTCGGCTATCCCACATCTGAGGCTCAGGCCTGACACCTGGCCAGAGCACCAAGACCCTGTCAGCCACATGGCTTCTGTTGATTTATAAGGAGTATCTAATTCTTTTTCATTCACAAATATGCTGTGCTAGGACCTATGGAAGCCTGAGCTCTGGAATCCTGAGTTTCTACCACTGTCCACCATAACAAACTCTGAGACCTGGCATGTTTTGTATCATTCTAAGCTTTGGCTTCCTTTTTGGCCAATGGTGAATTGCCCTTCCCCCACCTCTACCCATTTTTTGACTGGGTTGTTTGTTTTTATGGTATTGAGCTGCATGAGCTGTTTATACATTTTGGAGACTAATCCTTTGTCAGTTGCATCATTTGCAAATATTTTCTCTTAATCTTTGTGTTTTCTGTTCATTTTTTTATGGTTTCTTTTGCTGTGCAAAAGCTTTTAAATTTAATTAGGTCTCATTAGTTTATTATTTTTTTATTTCTATTACTCTGGGAGATGGATTGAAAAACATATTGCTGCAATTTATGTCAGAGAGTGTTCTTCTTATGTTTTCCTCTAAGACTTTTATAATATCTCTTCTTACATTAAGGTCTTTAACCGATTTTGAGTTTATTTTTGAATGTGGTGTTAAAGACGGTTCCAATTTCACTTTTTTACATGTAGATGTCCAGTTTTCCCAGCACCATTTATTGAAGAGACTGTCTTTCCTCCATTGTATAGTCTTGCCTTCTTTGTTGTAGATTAATTGACCATAGGTGCATGGGTTCATTTCTGGGCTTTCTATCCTGTTCCATTGATCTATATTTCTGTTTTTGTGTCACTGCCATACTGTTTTGGTGACTGTAGCTTTGTAGTATAGTTTGAAGTCAGGGAGCCTGATTCCTCCAGCTCTGCTTTTCTTTCTCAATGTTGCTTTCGCTATTCAGGGTCTTTTTTGTCTCCATACAAATTTTAAGACCTTTTGTTCTAGTTCTGTGAAAAATGTCATTGGTAATTTAGTAGGGATTGCATTTAATCTGTAGATATCCTTTGGTAGTATAATCATTTTGACAATATTAATTCTACCAATCTAAGAACATGGTATATCTTTCCATCTGTTTGTGTCATCTTTGATTTTTTTCATCAGCATCTTATAGTTTTTGGAGTACAGATATTTTGTCTACTTAGGTATGTTTATTCCTAGGTATTCTGTTATTTTTTTGATGCAATGATAAATGGAATTGTTTCTTTAACTTTTCTTTCTGAAATATCTTTTGTTGTTAGTGTAGATAAATGCAACAGTTTTCTGTGTATTAATTTTGTATCCTGCCACTTTACCAAATTCATTGATGAGATTTAGTAGTTTTCTGGCAGCATCTTTAGGATTTTCTATGTATAGTATCATGTAATTTACAAACAGTGACAGTTTTATTCCTTCTTTTCTAATTTGGATTCCTTTTATTTCTTTTTCTTCTCTGATTACTGTGGCTAGGACTTCTAAAATTATGTTGAATAAAAGTGGTGAGAGCAGACATCCTTGCCTGTTCCTCATCTTAGAGCAAATACTTTCAGGTTTTCACCATTGAGTATGATCTTTGCTGTATGTTTGTCATATATAGCCTTTATTATTTTGAGGTATGTTTCTTCTGTGACCACTTTCTGGAGAGTTTTTATCATAAATGAGTGTTGAATTTTGTCAAAAGCTTTTTTCTACATCTGTTGAGATAATCATATTTTTTTATTCTTCAATTTGTTGATCTGGTGTTTCACACTGATTGATTTGTGTACATTGAAAAATCCTTGCATCCCTGGGATAATTCTCACTTGATTATGGTGTGTAATACTTTTAATGTATTGTTGGATTTGGATTGCTAGTATTCTGTTGAGGATTTTTTTTGCATCTATGTTCATCAGTGATATTGGCTTGTAATTTCCTTTTTCTCTGGTATCTTTGTCTGGTTTTGGTATCAGGGTGATTGTGGCCCCATAGAATGACTTCAGGTCTATTCTTTCCTCTGCAATTTTTTGGAGTATTTCCAGAAGGATAGGTGTTAACTCTTTTCTAAATGTTAGATAGAATTCACCTGTGAAGACATGTGGTCCTGTATTATTTTTTTGTTAGGAGTTTTAAAATTACTGATTCCATGTCAGTGCTTGTGATTGGTCTGTTCATATTTGATTTGTGCCATCTCCCTTTTCTTGTTGATGAGTCTGGATAAAGCTTTATCGATTTTGTTTATCTTTTTAAAAAAACAGCCTTAAGTTTCATTAATCTTTTCTATTGTTTTCCTTGTTTCTATTTAATTTATTTCTGCTCTCATCTTTATGATTTCTTTCCTTCTGCTAACTTTGGGTTTGTTGTTCTTCTTTCTCTAGTTGTGTTAGGTATAAGGTTAGGTTGTTTCTTTTTGATGTTTCTTGTTTCTTGAGGTAAGATTTTATTGGAATAAACTTGCCTCTTAGGACTGCTTTTGCTGAATTCAATAGGTTTTGCATCATTGTGCTCTCATTTTTATTTGTCTCTAGCTACTTTTTTTGTTTCTTCTTTGATTTCTTCATTACCCATTGGTTCTTTAGTAGCATATTGCATAGCCTCCATGAGTTTGTGTTTTTTAGAATTTTTTTCTTGTAGTTGATTTCTACTCTTATAGTGTTTTGGTCGGAAAAGATGCTTGGTATGATTTCAATTTTCTTAAATTTACTGAAGCTTGCTGTGTGGCCCAGCATGTGGTCAATCCTGGAGAATGTTCCAGGGGCATATGAGAAGAATGTGTTTTCTGCTGCTTTTGGATGGAATGTTCTATAAATATCAGTTAAGTCCATCTGATCTAATGTGTCATTTAAGGCCTGTGTTTCCTTATTGATTTTCTGTCTGGATGATCTGTTCATTGACAAAAGTAGGATGTTAAAGTCTCCACTATTATTGTGTTACTGTCATTTTCCCCCTTTATGGCTGTTAGTTTTTGCCTTATATATTGAGATGCTCCTATGTTGGGTGCATATATATTTATAATTGTTATATCTTCTTCTTGGATTGATTCCTTGATCATTATGCAGTGTCCTTCTTTTTCTCTTGTAACAGTCTTTATTTTAAAGTCTATTTTGTCTGATATGAGTATTTGCTACTACAGTTTTCTTTTGATTTCCATTTGCATGGAATATCGTTTTCCATCCACTCACTTTCTGTCTGTATGTGTCCTTACATCTGAAATGGGTCTCTTGTAGACAGCATATATATGGGTCTTGTTTTTGTACCCATTCAGCCAATCTTTGTCTTTTGGTTAGAGCATTTAATTCATTTATGTTTAAGGTAATTATCAATATGTATGTTCCTATTGCCATTTTGTTAACTGCTTTGGATTTGTTTTTGTAGGTCTTTTTTCTTCCCTTCCTCTTTTTTTCTCTTCTCTTGTGATTTGATGACTAAATTTAGTGTTATGTTTGGATTCCTTTTCTTTGTGTGTGTGTGTATCTATTGTAGAATTTCCATTTGTTGTTACCATGAGGTTTTTTTTTTTTTTTTTGTGGTACATGGGCCTCTCACTGTGTGGTCTCTCCCATTGCAGAGCACAGGCTCCAAACATGTAGGCTCAGCAGCCATGGCTAATGGGCCCAGCCGCTCCACGGCATGTGGGATCCTCCCAGACCAGGGCTCAAACCTGCATCCCCTGCATTCGCAGGCAGACTCTCAACCACTGCAACACCAGGGAAGCCCCTACCATGAGGTTTTGTTATAGCAGTCTATATACAAGCAAGATTGTTTTAAATTGCTGATATTTTAATTTCAAATGCATTTCTGATATCTGGCATTGTGTTCTCCCCTTCTCACAGTTGATGGTTTTGATATCATATTTGTGTGCAGATGATTTCCTACCATTACTGTGTGTTTGCCTTTACCAGTGAGCTTTTCCATTCATAATTTTCTTGTTTCTAGTTGTGACTTTTTCTTTTCCACTTAGAGAAGTTCCTTTAGGATTTGTTTCAAATCTGGTTTTGTGGTGCTGAATTCTCTTAGCTTTTGCTTGCTTGTAAAGCTTTTGATTTCTCCATCAAATCTGAAAGAGAACCTTGCTGAGTAGAGTATTCTTTGTTGTAGGTTCTTCCCTTTCATCACTTTAAATATATCTCACTGCTCCCTTCTGGCCTGCAGAGTTTCTGCTGAGAAATCAGCTGATAACTTCATGGGAGTTTCATTTTATGTTATTTGTTGCTTTTCACTTGTTTTTTTTAATATTTTTCTTTGTCTTTAATTTTTGTCATTTTGATTACTATGTGTCTAGGCATGTTCCTCCTTGGGTTTATCCTATCTGAGACTCTTTGTGCTTCCTGGACTTGGGTGACTGTTTCCTTTCCCATGTTAGGGAAATTTTCAGCTATTATCTCTTCAAATATTTTCTTAGGTCCTTTCTCTCTCTCATCCTTCTGGGACCCTTATAATGCAAATGTTTGTGCATTTAATGTTGTAACAGAGGTCTGTTAGACTGTCTTCATTTCTTTTCATTCTTTTTCCTTTATTCTGTTCTGTGGCAGTGATTTCCACCATTCTAGCTGCCATACAGGTCACTTACCTGTTCTTCTGCTTCAGTTATTCTGCTATTGATTCCATCTAGTGTATTTTTTATTTCAGATATTTTATTGTTCATCTCTGTTTGTTTGTTCTTTAGTTCTTCTAGGTCTTTGTTAAACATTTCTTGCATCTTCTCAATCCTTGCCTCCATTCTTTTTCTGAGATCCTGGATCATATTCACTATAATTACTCAATTCTTTTTCCAGAAGGTTGCCTATCTGCACTTCACTTGGTTGTTTTTCTGGGGGTTTATTTGTGTTTCTTCATCTGGGACATATTCCTGTGCTGTTTCATTTTGTCTAACTTTCTGTGATTGTGGTTCCTGTTCTGCAGGCTGCAGGACTATAGTTCTTCTTGCTTCTGGTGGCTGCCCTCTGACAGATAAGGCTATCAAAGAGGCTTGTGCAGGGTTCCTGATTTGAGAGACTGGTGGTGGGTGGATCTGTGTCTTATTCCACTGGTGGGCAGGGCCATGCTCAGTAAGACTTTAAGTCACTTGTCTGCTGCTTGGTGAGGTTGTGTTCCTGCCCTATTGGTTGTTTGGCCTGAGGCTTCCCAGCACTGGAGCCTACTGGCTGTTGGCTGGGGCTAATGGCACCCTCTAGGAGAGCTCACACTAATGAGTACACAGCAGAACTGTTTCTTCCAGTAACTTTGTCCCCATAGTGAACCACAGACCTCCCTGCCTCTGCAGGAGATCCTCCAATATTAGTGGGTAGGTCTGGCCCAGTCTTTTATGGGATCACTACATTTTTCCTCTGTGTCCTGGTGTGCACAAGACTTTGTGTGTGCCCTCCAAGCATGGAGTTTCTGTTTTCCCCAGTCCTGTGTAATTCCTGTGCTGACATTCAAAGCCAGATTCCCTGGGGGGTCCTCCTCCCATTGCTGGACCCCCAGGCTGGGAAGCCTGACGTGGGGCTCAGAACTTTCACTCCAGTGGGAAAACTTCTGTGGTATAATTGTTTTCCAGTTTGTGGTTCACCCACCTGGCAGGTATGGGATTTGATTTTATCATGATTGAGCCCCTCTTGCTGTCTCGTTGTGGCTTCTTCTTTGTCTTTGGATGTAGAGTATCTTTTTTGGTAGGTTCAAGCATTTTTGTTGTTGTTGTTGACAGTTGTTAAGCAGTTAATTTTGATTTTGGTGTTTCATAAGAAGGGCTGAGCACACATCCTTCTACTCCGCCATCTTGAGCTAATCTCTAGCTTGATATATTTTTATCAAGAGACTCACTTTAGATCTAAAGACACACACAGATTGAAACTGAATGGTTGGCAAAAGGCATTCCATGCAACAGGAAATTAAAGGAAAACCAGGATAACAATACTTATATGAGACAAAATAGACTTTAAAACAAAGACTGTAACAAGAGACAGAGAAGGACATTACATAATGATCAAGGTATCAAGCCAAGAAGAAGATATAACTTTTGTAAATACAGATGCATCCATCATAGGAGCACCTAAATACATAAACCAAATATTAACAGACATAAAAGAAAAAATTGACAGTAACACAATAATAGTATGAGACTTTATCAGACCACTTAGATTAATGGACAGATCATCCAGACAGAAAAGCAATAGAAATGCTTGCTTTAAATGACACATTAGACCAAATGAACTTAATCAATATGTATAAAACATTCCATCAAAAAACTGCTGAATATTCTTTTCCACATGGAGCATTCTCCAGGATAGATCACATGCTAGTATACAAAAGAAGTTTCAGTAAAGAAAATTGAAATCATATCTAGCATCTTTTTGAACCACAACACTACAAGATTAGAAAACATCTACTAGAAAAAGCTGCAAAAAAGGCAAACACATGGAGGCTAAACAATATGCTACTCTTTAGTAGCCAGTGGATCACTGGAAAAATCAAGGAAGAATTTTTTTTTTAAACCTGCAGACAAATGAAAAAGAAAAGACAACATTCCAAAATCTACAGGACACAGCAAAAGCAGTTCTAAGACAGATGTTTATAGTGATAAAACCTACCTCAGGAAATAAGAAAAATATCAAATAAATAATCCAAACTTATTCCTAAAGGAAGTAGAAAAAGAAGAATAAAGAAAATCCATAGTAGAAGGAAGTAAATCATAAAGATCAGAGCAGAAATAAATGAAATAGAGACTAAAATACATAGAAAAAAAATCAATGAAAGTGGTTCTTTGAAAAGATAAACAAAATTGGTAAACCTTTAGCCAGACTCATCATGAAAAAGGAGAGAGGCTCAAATCAACCAGATCAGAAATGAAAAAGGAGAAGTTAAAACCAACACTATAGAAATAGAAAGGATCATAAGAAATTTATATGAACAATTATATGCCAATAAAATGGAAAACCTGAAAGAAATAGACATATTTCTAGAAATTTAAAATCTCCCAAGACTGAACCAGGAAGAAGTGGAAAATAAGAACAGAAATATTTCCCATCAGAAAATTGAATCAGTAATTAAAAAATCCAAACAAACAAAAGTACAGAACCAGATGGCGTCATAGGTGAATTCTATGAAACATTTAGAGAAGAGTTAAAACTTCTCCTTCTCAAACTATTCCAAAAAATTTCTGAGGAAAAAACACTTCTGAACTCATTTATGAGGCCTGATACCAAAATCAGACAAAGATACCACAAAAAAGAAAATTGCAGGTCTATATCAGTGATGAACATCAGTGCAAAAATCCTCAAGAAAATACTAGGAAACTGAATTTAACAATACATTAAAATCATCATACATCATGATCAAGTGGTATTTATCTCAAGGATGCAAGGATAGTTCAGTATCTGCAAACCAATCAATGTAATATGCTACATTAACAAAATGAAGGATAAAAATCACATGATCACCTTAATATGTGCAGAGAAAACACGTGGCAAAATTCAAGATCCTTTTGGGATAAAAGCTCTTAACAGGTGTGTATAAAAGAATAATAGCTCAACATAATAAAGGACATATATGATGAGCATACATCTATGTATGCTAAAATCTAAAGTCATTTTCTCTGAGATCAGGAACAAAAGAAGGATGTTCACTCAACACTTTTATTCAACACAGTATTGGATGGCTTAGCCACAACAATCAGAAAATTAAATAAATAAGTAAATAAATGAAAAGGATCCAAATTGGAAAAGAAGAAGTATAACTCACTCTTTGCAGATGACAAGGTACTATACATTGAAAAATCCTAAAGATGCCACCGAAAAACTCTAGAGCTATCAGTGAATTTGGAAAAGTGCAGGATACAAAATTAATATACAAAATAAATCTGTTGCATTTCTATATACTAATAATGAACTATCATAAAGATAAATTAAGAAATCAATCTCATTTACTATCCCATCAAAAACAATAAAATACCTAAGAGTAAGTCTAAGGAGGTAAAAATCTGTACATGAAAAAATATAAGACACTGATGAAAGAAATTGAAGATTACACAAACAGATAGAATAATATATCATGTTCATGGATTTTTATAATATTGTTAAAATGATCATAGTACCCAAGGCAATCTATAGGTTTAATGCAATCTCTATCAAAATACCAATCACATTCTTCACAGAACTAGAACAAATAATTCTAAACGATGTATAAAACACAAAAGACTCACAACTAGCCAAAACAATTTTGAGAAGAACAAGTTGGAATTATCTAGCTCCCTGTTTTCAAACTATACCACAAATCTACAATAATCACAACAGTACAGTACTGCTACAAAAGCAGACACATAGATCACCAAAAGAGAATAGAGAGCCCAGAACTAAACCCACACTTATATGGGCAACATAGTCTATGACAAAGGAGACAAGAATATACAATGGGGAAAAGACAGCTTCTTCAATAAACGGTGTTGAGAAAACTTGACAGCTTTATGTAAAAGAATCAAAGTGAACCACTCTCTCATGCCATGCACAAAAACATTAAAAATGGACAAAAATCTTAAATATAATACCCCCAAACCATAAAAATTCATAAAACATAGACAGTACACTCTTTGACATCAGTGTTAGTAATATTTGTTTGGATGTGTCTCTTCAGGCAAGGCAAATGAGCAAAAGATAAACAAATGTGACTGCATCACCCAAAAGATTTTCCACAGTGAGGGAAGCTATCAACAAAGCAAAAAAGCAACCTCCTTAATGGGAGAAGATATTTGTAAACAATATATCAAATAAGGGGTTAATACCTAAAATATACAAAGAACTCATACAACTCAATATCAAAGAAACAAGCAACCTAATTAAAAAATGGGCAGAGGACCCAAGTAGATATATTTCCAATGAAGACATAAAAATGGCCAACAGGCACATGAAAAGATGCTCAACGTCCATAATCATCAGGGAAATGCAAATCAAAACTACAATGAGATATCACTTCATATCTGTGAGAATGGCTATTAACAAAAAGACACATATATATAAGTGTTGGTGAGGATGTGGAGAAAAGGGAAGCCTTGTGCACTGTTGGTGGGAATGTGAATTGGTGCAGCCACTGTGGAAAACAGAATGGAGGTTTCTCAAAAGTCTAAAAATACAACTGCCATATAACCCAGCAATTCCAGTCTTGTGTATTTATCCAAAGAAAAGAAACACACTAAATAGAAAAGATATATGCTCCCCTATGTTCATTGCAGCATTGTTTATAATAGCCAAGGTATGGAAACAACCTAAATGCCCATAAATAGATGAATGAAAGAAGATGTGGGGTGTATACATACATACTTGAATATTACTCAGCCATAAAATAGAGTGAAATCTTGCTATTTGTGACAATGTGGATGGACCTAGGGAGTATTATGCTACATTAAATAAGTCAGACAGAGAAAGACTGATCCTGTATGATTTCATTTATATGTGGATTCTAAAAAACAAAGCAAATGAACAAATATAACAAAACAGAAATAGAGTTATAGATACAGAGAATAAACATGTAGTTGCCAGAGTGGAGGGGTAGGAGGAGGAAAGAAATAGGTGAGGGAGGTTAAGAGATATAAACTTAAAAAAAAAGAGAGAGATATAAACTTTCAGTTGCAAAATAAGTGAGCCATGAGTATGAAATATATAGTGTGGGGTACATAGTCAATAACTACACAATATCTTTGTATGGTGACATAACATAAATAGATTATTGTGATGATTTTGAAATGTATAGAAATGTTGAATCACTATGATTTGTAACAGACACTAACATAGTGTTGTAGGGCAAGTATACTTCAAAAACAAACAATTTCATAGAAAAAGAGATCAGATTTGTGGATACCAGAGGCAGAAGGGTGGGGGTGGGGAGAAGGGGAATTGGATGGAGGCAGTGAAAATGTACAGTTATAAATAGGTTTTAAGGATGTAATGTACATGACCAATCGAATTACAGTATGTGTTTTGTATATGAAAGTTGTTAAGAGAGTAAATCCTAAGAGTTCTCATCAAAAGGAAAATGTTTTTTCTAGTTCTTCAATTTTGTAACTATATTGGATGATGGATGTTCACTAAACTTCTTGTGATAATCACTTCATGCTGTACATCCTAAATTATACAGTGCTGTATGTCAATTATGTCTCAATAAAACTGGAAGAAAAAATATAATTGTAATTTCTTAAATTGCAGTGTATTGAAGGGGAGATTTTGCAAATCTTCCATACTCTCTCTCTCCTTTTATGGCTCTAATGAGAATTAAACGTTAGATATAGAAAAATTAGATAGATGCAAAAGAAACTTTAAGTCTAAAACATTGTTGGAAGAGGCCATGAGGATGTGACGCAAGGTGATCTGCAGGCTGGACCCAGACAGAGCCTCCTCACCCCCTCTCCAGTCCTTACATGTATGTTGTGTTCACAGTGCCCACAGCCAGAGTCATTTTCAAGGATGCAGCCTTGAGAGAACAATGTTTTGTTGAGACCATCGGGACTGAACGCGTGACTGAGCCCCATTAAGACCTCTGTATAAACTTTTAAGATTACGGCAGGCTGGTGCAGAGCTCTACTCATCTTGTGGTTGCTCAAGACACACTTGGTATGTGAATTCCTTTGCTTATTAAACCTACCACCTACCAATCTTGAGTGGTCTGCCTCTTTCTTTGGTTTCTCCTTGCCCTTGTGTATGGGTGCCAATTTCACATTTCAGCCAGGAATTTCTGAGGTTTTGGACCAACAAATATGAAGTCTGTCCCTCTACTGAATTTAAATTCAAGGTCTAATATCTGAAGTGTAGTGAGGAGAAAGGTCCCATGAGAAAGTAGATAGATGGGCAATAATAGAGCATAAGCAAACAGAAGTATTCTCTGGGGAAGGTTGCCCTACACCAAGAATTTGATTTGTCTCCTGTGCTGGATAAATTCGTAAAGTGAGAAGGATCCATAAGCTCTCCTACTCTGATTCCACCCATAAATATTGGCCTTGCTTAACCAACTCCCTTAGCTCCAATTCCATGCTCACCAAGAAATCTTGGGTCTGTTATTTTGTTTCTCAAATAGATCTGCTTGTGGCAAAAGGTTGTTTTGTCATACTGACAAACACATTTCAGATGAACATAAGAGTTATCTTTCTCACTGAAAATGAACAAATTGGGTCCCTGTTTCTACTTCAGTCATTTGAGAGTTTGGTTTGCTGGAGTCATTTTCCCTGCACCTAATCAACCCTACAACAAGGTTGTAATAAATGTACTGCACTTTGAAAGCTGAGGATTAGAACTGGAGCCATGGTAACCTCTCTGTTTCCTTGGTTTCCTTGTAGTCAATTTTTTTTTTTTTTAGCTTTAACACATAGATACTCAGAGGATGATGGTGAAGTCTTTAGATTTTGGGGTGTTTGTGAGATAGAATTTTACTTTGGTTTTCATGAATGTACATGTCAGGGAAGAACTTCAACCTCACAGGGGATGGTAAGGAATGAACCTGCCACCACTCCATAAATTATTAGAAAATGGATGAGAGCAAGACAGCTTAAATCTCACAGCATGGGAAAGAATTATCCTGTTCCCCTGTCTCCAAGTCCCAGACGGAGAAGCAATGAACCCAGATAGATGCTATGCATGTGGTAGGTTGCATTGTCCTTGAAGCTTGACACACTCATAAATAGTGTACATGGACTCTCAGGGCCTGTGGAGGACTGCCTTTCCCAATAATGCATACTCCAGAGGAATGGAAGGCAGGAAAGAATTCCAAGGAGGGAAAAAGGTGTGCAAATCCTGTGAAGTAAAGTCAGCATCTGCCAGTTTAGCTGCAGTAGAGGGTTACTCACTAGAGTTAGAAAGACACAGCCAGATAAGAAATTTGGGATCAGATTTTATAGAATTATAACCAGCTAAAGTGTTTGACTTTTCCAAAGAGTGCTAGAGGATAACTCTATGGAGTCTTAAAAGCAGATTCTAGAGGTCTTCTACTTCAGTCTCTTTATATATAGAGGAAAGCTTATGGGGAGATGCATGATAGTGTTTTGATAATATGGCCAATTGATTAGTGGCAGAATAGGAAGCAATTCTAATTGCTGAAACATAACTATTGTTTAATTCATAGTAACTATGATTTTCAATCACATGACTTTTCCACAATGCATGTTAAAGTCCACTTTGTTAAAGACTTATAATTTAGAATCTACGGAGATTCTGGGAAATGGAGATGTTTATTCCCCTTAACCCCGACTGTAATCATAATTTCTGTGACTGGCTACATGTCTCTCCTGAGGCAGGCAGCACTCAGACTTGCAGTGACCTTATGTGGTTAAAGCTTCAGGTTATGTTGAAGTCTGTGCAAAGAGAATTGGGTAGGCTTTCCAAACTCTAATCTTCTGTGGGCCGAAGACCAGGTGGAAAGCAATGATGGAACTTAAGGATGAGGGCTGGGAAAGCAGAGGATGAATATGCTGGGTTTCCTGACCACAAGAGGCAGTTGGCCTCTTTACAACTCTTAGCTCACTAGATGAAAAGCTACTTTGCCAAGTCTGACCACCTATAAGATTCTAAGACCTGAGTCCTAATGGGAATAATGCCTGCTCATCTGAGTTGCATCCCAACTGGACAGGGCAGAATTAGAGTCAATAATCAGAACACAACAGAGAAAAAGGAGCTCAGAGACACAATCTTCTAGTATTCATATGCACTGGGATGTGAGCAATCTGATCACAAGAAATGTCCCACCAGCAGTAGAATTACTTTCTTTCCTGCCTGTCCCAATGGAATGTAACCTCCATTAGGTCAGGAACCTGTCTATATGGTTACCACTATATCCTCCAAGCATCAAATGTAATGTCTCACACATAGTAGACAATTAATAAAAGTTGGTGAGTAAATAAACAGTCACTACTTTCCCTTTCCCCCCCCAGTTTTATAGAGATATAGTTGACATACATCACTGTATAAATTTAAGGTATAAAGAAGAATGGTTTGACTTATATATACTGTGAAATTACTATAGTATTAAGTTTAGTTGGCCTCCATCCTCCCATATAGATAAAATAAAAAGAAAAATTAAAAGAAATTTTTCTCGTGATAAGAAATCTCAGAATTTACTATCATATGGCAGTGTTAACTATAATTGTCATGTTGCTCATTACATCCCTAGTACTTATTTATCTTATAACTGGTAGTTTGTACTTTTTGACTGCCTTCCTCCAATTCTCCCACTTCCTATCTCCACCTATGGTAACCACAAATCTGATCTCTTTTTCTATGTTTTCTTTTTAAGATTTCACATATAAGTGAGATCATACAGTATTTATCCTTCTCTGTCTGACTTACTTCACTTAGCATAATGCTCTCAAGGTCCATCCATGTTGTTGTAAATGGCAGGATTTTCTCATTTTATGTGACTGAATAATATTCCATTGTGTGTGTGTGTGTGTGTGTGTGTGTGTGTGAGAGAGAGAGAGAGAGAGAGAGAGATTTAGAGTATCTCAAAACTTCTTTATCTATTTATCCATCAGTGGACATTTAGGTTATTTCTATGTCTTGGCTATAAACATGGGGATGCAGATATCTTTTTGAGTTAGTGTTTTCATTCCCTTTGGATATATTCCGAATTGCCGAATCATATGGTAGTTATATTTTTAATTTTTTGAGCATCCCCCATACTATTTTCCATAGTGGCTGTACTGGTTTACACTCCCACAAACAGTGCACAAGTGTTCCCCTTTCTCCACATCCTTGTCTGCATTTGTTATTGATAATTTTTGATAATGGCCATTCTAACAGGCATGAGGTATTATCTCACTGTAGTTTTGATTTGCATTTCCCTAATGACTAGTGATGTTGAACACATTTTCATATACCTGTTGGCCATTTGTATATCTTCTTTGGAAAATTCCTATTCAGGTCTTTTGATTATTTTTAAATTGGATTGTTTACTTTTATATTATTCAGTTGTATGAGTTCTTTATATATTTTGGATATTAACCCCTTATCAGATATAGTATTTTTTTTAACATCTTTATTGGGGTATAATTGCTTTACAATGGTGTGTTAGTTTCTGCTTTATAACAAAGTGAATCAGTTATACATATACATATGTTCCCATATCTCTTCCCTCTTGCATCTCCCTCCCTACCACCCTCCCTATCCCACCCCTCCAGGCGGTCACAAAGCACTGAGTTGATCTCCCTGTGCTATGCAGCTGCTTCTCACTAGCTATCTACCTTACGTTTGGTAGTGTATGTATGTCTATACCTCTCTCTTGCTTTGTCACAGCTCACCCTTCCCCCTCCCCATATCATCAAGTCCGTTTTCCAGTATGTCTGTGTCATTATTCCTGTCTTACTCCTAGGTTCTTCAAGACATTTTTTTTTCTTAAATTCCATTTATATGTGTTAGCATACGGTATTTTTCTTTCTCTTTCTGATTTACTTAACTCTGTATGACAGTCTCTAGGTCTATTCACCTCATTACAAATAACTCAATTTTGTTTCTTTTTATGGCTGAGTAATATTCCATTGTATATATGTGTCACATCTTCTTTATCCATTCATCCAATGATGGGCACTTAGGTTGTTTCCATCTCTGGGCTATTGTAAATAGAGCTGCAATGAACATTTTGGTACATAACTCTTTTTGAAATATGGTTTTCTCAGGGTATATGCCCAGTAGTGGGGTTGTTGGGTCATATGGTAGTTCTATTTGTAGTTTTTTAAGGAACCTCCATACTGTTCTCCATAGTGGCTGAACCAATTCACATTCCCACCAGCAGTGCAAGAGTGCTCCCTTTTCTCCACACCCTCTCCAGCATTGATTGTTTCTAGATTTTTTGATGATGACCATTCTGGCTGGTGTGAGATGATATCTCATTGTAGTTTTGATTTGCATTTCCCTAATGATTAATGATGTTGAGCATTCTTTCATGTGTTTGCTGGCATTCTGTATATCTTCTTTGGAGAAATGTCTATTTAGGTCTTCTGCCCATTTTTGGATTGGGTGTTTGTTTTTTTGTTATTGAGCTGCATGTAAATTTTAGAAATTAATCCTTTGTCAGTTGCTTCATTTGCAAATATTTTCTCCCATTCTGAGGGTTGTCTTTTTGTCTTGTTTATGGTTTCCTTTGCTGTGCAAAAGCTTTGAAGTTTCATTAGGTCCCATTTGTTTATTTTTGTCTTTAGTTCCATTTCTCTAGGAGGTGGGTCAAAAAGGATCTTGCTGTGATTTATGTCATAGAGTCTTCTGCCTATGTTTTCATCTAAGAGTTTGATAGTGTCTGGCCTTACATTTAGGTCTTTAATCCATTTTGAGCTTATTTTTGTGTATGGTGTTAGGGAGTGATCTAATCTCATACTTTTACATGTACCTGTCCAGTTTTCGCAGCACCACTTATTGAAGAGGCTGTCCTTTCTCCACTGTACATTCCTGCCTCCTTTATCAATGATAAGGTGACCATATGTGTGTGGGTTTATCTGTGGGCTTTCTATCCTGTTCCATTGATCTATCTTTCTGTTTTTGTGCCAGTACCATACTGTCTTGATTACTGTAGCTTTGTAGTATAGTCTGAAGTCAGGGAGCCTGATTCCTCCAGCTCCATTTTTCATTCTCAAGATTGCTTTGGTTATTCAGGGTCTTTGGTGTTTTCATACAAATTGTGAAATTTTTGTTCTAGTTCTGTGAAAAATGCCAGTGGTAGTTTGATGGGGATTGCATTGAATCTGTAGATTGCTTTGGGTAGTAGAGTCATTTTCACAATGTTGATTCTTCCAATCCAAGAACATGGTATATCTCTCCATCTATTTGTATCATCTTTAATTTCTTTCATCAGTGTCTTATAAATTTTTGCATACAGGTCTCTTGTCTCTTTAGGTAGGTTTATTCCTAGGTGTTTTATTCTTTTTGTTGCAATGGTAAATGGGAGTGTTTACTTGATTTCACTTTCAGATTTTTCATCATTAGTGTATAGGAATGCCAGAGATTTCTGTGCATTAATTTTGTATCCTGCTACTTTACCAAATTCATTGATTAGTTCTAGTAGTTTTCTGGTAGCATCTTTAGGAGTCTCTATGTATAGTATCATGTCATCTGCAACCAGTGCCAGCTTTACTTCTTCTTTTCCCATTTGGATTCCTTTTATTTCCTTTTCTTCTCTGATTGCTGTGGCTAAAACTTCCAAAACTATATTGAATAAGAGTGGTGAGAGTGGGCAACCTTATCTTGTTCCTGATCTTAGTGGAAATGCTTTCAGTTTTTCACCATTGAGGATGATGTTGGCTGTCAGTTTGTCATATATGGCCTTTATTATGTTGAGGAAATTTCCCTCTATGCCTACTTTCTGCAGGGTTTTTATCATAAATGGGTGTTGAATTTTGTCAAAAGCTTTCTCTGCATCTATTGAGATGATCATATGGTTTTTCTCCTTCAATTTGTTAATATGGTTTATCACATTGATTGATTTGCGTATATTGAAGAATCTTTGCATTCCTGGGATAAACCCCACTTGATCATGGTGTATGATCCTTTTAATGTGCTGTTGGATTCTGTTTGCTAGTATTTTGTTGAGGATTTTTGCATCTATGTTCATCAGTGATATTGCCCTGTAGTTTTCTTTCTTTGTGACATCCTTGTCTGGCTTTGGTATCAAGGTGAAGGTGGCCTCGTAGAATGAATTTGGGAGTGTTCCTCCCTCTGCTATATTTTGGAAGAGTTTGAGAAGGGTAGGTGTTAGCTCTTCTCTAAATGTTTGATAGAATTTGCCTGTGAAGCCATAGGCTTTTGTTTGTTGGAAGATTTTTAATCACAGTTTCAATTTCAGTGCTTGTGATTGGTCTGTTCATATTTTCTATTTCTTCCTGATTCAGTCTTGGCACCTTGTGCATTTCTAAGAATTTGTCCATTTCTTCCAGGTTGTCCATTTTATTGGCATAGTTTTGCTTGTAGTAATCTCTCATGATCTTTTGTATTTCTGCAGTGTCAGTTGTTACTTCTCCTTTTTGATTTCTAATTCTATTGATTTGAGTCTTCTCCCTTTTTTCTTGATGAGTCTGGCTATTGGTTTACCTATTTTTTTTATCTTCTCAAAGAACCAGCTTTTAGTTTTATTGATCTTTGCTATTGTTTCCTTCATTTCTTTTTCATTTATTTCTGATCTGATTTTTATGAATTCTTTCCTCCTGCTAACTTCAGATATAGTTTGTAAATGTTTTCTCTCATTTCATAGATTGTCTTTTCATTTTGCTGATTATTTCTTTTGCTGTGTAGGAGCTTTTTAGCTTGATATAATCTCTCTTGTTTATTTTTGGTTTTGGCACTTGTGCTTTAGGTGTCATATCCAGAAAATCCTTGCCAAGATCCATGTCAGGGAGCATTTTTCCTATGTTTTCTTCTATGAGTTTCATGGTTTCAGATCTTACATTTAAGTCTCCAATCCATTTTGAGTTAATCTTCATGTGTCTACCACTTTCTCTTGGCAATACTCTCTGCTGCCTTTTGTGTCTCCTTGTATTTCATTTAAAACATCCACACCCTATCCTCTGAGACCTTGCTCTTCTCCAGAAAGTTTTCCTAGAAAAATAATTCTAACACTTTAGAATTCATGGCTACTATTCATGGTTTCTTAAATAAATTCTAAGAAACATTGACATTCCACTTGTCAACCTGAATGCCCCAAGGTTATCCTTTTGTGGAAGAGATTAGTAAAGTTTGTGAAATCTGTGCAAAATCTCCATTACAGATGATCCAGGTCTGGCCAAAGGGACCAAAAAAGCCCAGGAGGAACCCACAGGAATTTTTTAAAAGTTTAGCTGTCATGTCTGTTTTCTAAGCAGACAAGACATATAGACTTTGAGTCATTTTCACAACATGCCTTAGAAAGAGCAGAATATATCCTAGTTTGAGCAAATCAATAATCACATTTGAAATTATATAGAAAGGTAACATTTTGTTTCAAGGAAAAACTTTAAGAAGGTACTAAATGTTAACTTTTGAGAAAGAAATGAGAAACAAATAGAGCTACAGTCCTTGGCAGTCAGAGCCCTTTGGATATTTAAATAAAAGCATTTATCTGTGTCAACTTTACTACCCTTCAGATATTTCTATCTTTTTACCTGGATTTCAATCTTTTTGGGAGTCTGGTTCTCCATTATTATTTTTTGATT
This sequence comes from Monodon monoceros, assembly GCF_005190385.1. Classification (NCBI taxonomy): domain Eukaryota; kingdom Metazoa; phylum Chordata; class Mammalia; order Artiodactyla; family Monodontidae; genus Monodon; species Monodon monoceros. The sequence goes on from NW_021703784.1 coordinate 32,228,948, forward strand.
TGGCCACAGTCTCTATTAAAAGTCTTTATGACCTATAATTTAAAGTCAGGGTGAATTAAAATTAAATCTGGGATTTGTTTTTGGAGTAATTTCAGAACATCAGACTTAGATCTGTCTAACATTTATTGAGTTTTTACTAGGTGCCAGCCATCTGCTTAGAACCGGGAATAAAAAGGTAAATAAGACAGACATGATCCTTGCCCTCTCAGAATTTATAATTAAGCATTACAATTTGTAATGAATTTTACAGACTCATAACTGTAAGCAGATAAAGTAGTGTCCCCAGGGAATGAGAACCAGGCATGGTTTTCTTGACATAAGAGAAGCCATTTTTGGCCTAAGCCATTTTGGGATCTAAGCATGGCCATAATACTTTCTCTTGAATAGGTCTCAGTACTAATGACCTTAAGGGAACAAAAGAAGAAGAACTGTTATCAGGCAAGAGAAGTAACAATAGTAAAGATAATAAATCAGTTGTAAAGACTCCCAGTTCTGTTTCAATGGTAAGTATTAGACTGAAGCACTTTCTTGAGCTGTTTTGCAGAATTTAAATCCCCCTCTGAGCACTCAACCACCAGATCAACTGGAACCTAAGGAATGATGATGTTGACCTTTTCTGACCCTTGTGACTTCAATCAACTAAAGCTTGGACTGAATCTGTCACCCTTTGCCCCAATTCTATGCTGAATTCTCCTGCTCAGGCCCCCTCATGAATATGCGTGTACCCTTAGCTTAAAAATTCCCCAATTTTGCTGTTGAGGGAAACACTGCTTTGGGAATGATCCAGTGTTCTCCATACTTGCTGCAAGTAGTAAATCTTTCCTTCTCCTGATCTTTGACTTACTTGTGTCTTCTGGCTCAACAACATCCACCAAGAGGCAAACCCAGTTTTTAGGTGACAGAGTGACACAACTCTGATTCGGCTGGTAGTGATGAAAGTGCAGGGTTCCATGAGAACATACTAAAGGGAAGGGATGACTGCCTAGAGAGAGTGGATTATGAATTGAAGTGAAGAGGATTTACCTGGAGGAGGTGGGACATTAAAGAGGGGCACTATGCACAAAAATGAAGAGGAAAAAGTGGCACATCTGGAGAATGAGTCCAGGAGATTAGGCAACTAGGCCATCACATGCTATGGAGGCTGGCTCTGTACAAAAACACCAGGCGGACATGAATGTATAAATCCAACCTACACTCCACTCACCAAGCCTTGCACCCTGGCAAGAGGCTGCCTCTACTCTGATAAAGGAATGTCTTTTCTAATTTGTACTAATGTGTCTTTCTTTGGGTTACCTATGAACCTGTGAAGTGCTAGGTTGTGGTCAGATTATGAAGGACTTTGTAAATTTTGGACCTGAGTCCTGAGAGCAGAGAAGGGGGGACAGATCCACTATTGCAAGCAGGAAAGTGACAAATCAGATATGGATCTTAGAAAAATGGCTAATTAGAACATGGAAGGCGATTTCAATAGGAGGCAGGGAGATGGGTAGGGAGACTATAGTAATAATCCTGAGGGGGCCTAAACTGGGGCGGTGTGGTATGGAGAAAAGTGACTGGTGTTTGCTTGAAATTTGGAGGACCGGGGGAGGTGAAGGGCTAAGTATTATGTCCAGGATAGAGCCTTTAGCAACTGAGTTGGCAGTGCTGTCTCTAGAGGTAGGAGGTTGGTGAAGCAATATTGACTTCAATTTTGGACAAGATTGAATTTTAGGTGTCCATGGTGCAGCCAAGTGGAGATGCTTACAGGTAGTCAGATAGGTGAGTCTGTAGTTCAGGAAAAGATTGGGCTGCAGATATGTACTAGGCTTTTATCAAAATATGGGAATAGATAAGATTACCCAGGGGAAGTGTGTAGAGTTAAAAGACAAATGGAAACAGACTGAAATTCTTGAGACTCTAATACCTAAAAGATGGATAGAGAAAGAATTGCCTGTAAAGGAAACTGAAAAATAGCCACCAGAAATGCCAGTAGATTTCCAGGAGAGTGTGTTGTTACTGAAGTCAAGAAACCACAAGGTTTAAGGAGGAGGAAATTTAATAAGACCAAAGCAGGTTTATAAGAGTCATTAGTCAGTGGAATTTTGGAAACAGTGGTAAGTGGAGAGGATTGGAATGGGAAAACGTGAAGCAAGAAAAGTCAGGAGGGCATGGCAAATGCAGTGTAATGGGAAGTCAGTAGTCAGACTATTTTACTGTGGAAACTTAACTATTGGATTTTTTTTCCTTTTTCTTCTACATTAGAATGAAAGAAGGCTTCCAAACCACTAAAAGGAAGAGGACATCACTCCTTCCAAAAAAAAAAAAAAAGGAATGAAAATATTTTCTCTCTTCCAAGGAATTTTTGAAGATTAAATCATCCAGGCCCTCAATGAAAAGGTAAGGGAGTTTTTGGTTTCCAGTAATTTTTGCTTTGATTTTCATGGGTTACTAGTTGAAGAAAAAGAAGGGACTAAGGCTTTTCTTTGGGATGAGAATAGAAGAGAATGTAGGCAAGAGAAGGAGGAAGTAGAAAGGTGATGGGCAGATGGATCCAGGAAACCAGTTTGAATGACCCTAGAGGATCCTGCCAGGGCCATTGTTCCGGTGCCTTGGAGTCTCAGGTTGCTGACTCATCACCAGCAGTATCACCCCAGAACCTGTGACTGCTGCTCCTCAGTTTCCTTGCAGAGGAAAGACCATCCTCATAAGTTGCAGCAGCACTGCAGCCTGCCCAGGTGGGGGAAATTTTGCCCAGCCTCATACAACAATGCCCACCATTCATGTCCCAAGAAACCTGTAAACCCAAAGGGGGTACCTGCTTATCTGGAGCGCATGTGATGGGGGTACATTCATGAACTTATATTAGGCAAAGGTGGGGGGCAGCTGCTGTAGATAAGTTGGAGACACCTGAGCTGGGACATAGTTCAGTGACACCCCCATCACCACAGTGTGAAGTAAACATGAGGTAGGGAAGGGCCACCTAGAGATGTTGTGAGAGAACTAAAAAGGCCAGGATGGATTAGAGATAAATTATGAAGGAAGAACAGATGACTGTTAAGACAAGTGGGCTGAGGGAGAGAGCTTCCTAGATTTCAATCTTATGTGATTAGAAAGATATTTTAGAAAATCCAAAGTTGAAAATTTCTTTTTGTGCATCCTTCTCGGAAGTAGGTGGTCAGGGCCAAAGAGGAAATGTGTGCTCCCTTGGAACCCAGCTATTTGGAGAATCCTTCCTATTATTTAGACAGAACACTTTGGGCAGCACATTGTTGTAAGCCTTTATATTTAACATTTGTCCTAGCTTCCCTCCAGTTTACCAGTTGCAGCTTAAAAGAGAGATGAGGATAGGCTTCCTGCACCCACTTGCACACTTGCATACTTCCTTGTCAATAAAGTGACTGGGTACCTGCTTGTACAAGGAGAATCAGACTTGAAATCCCAATGGGGATGCAACAACCTACATTTACAGAGGCAGAATAAAGTAGTAATTAGTAGTGGTGAAGAGCGGAGCTTCCTTGACAGAATTAAAGTCAAACTCCACTCTGAAGCTGAACCGGCTTGAGGCCTCAGCAAAGCATTTACTGTCTCTGTTCCCTTCTTTGTAAATAAATTTGTTGGGAGGATTAAATATGCTAGTGTATGTAAGGTGCTTAGCACTCTGTCTGGCTTATAGCAAAGGCTTAGTAAATATTAGTTGTTATCAACTGTGGAGCTGTTTTAATATAGTACTTATTAATAGTCTGGGGCCCCCATCCTGTTAAAATCTCCAAGCCCATTATACCAGTATTTGGCTTTGGATTTCCCCACCATCTTTTCTCTTTTCTCAGATTAAAGGTATTTTTTTTTAAAATAACCTATTCAATAATATTTGTTGAGCACTTATTCTATATTATAAATAGATAATGTACTGAGGAGTATTATAGAATGTTATATTTACTTTATCTGATTGAAACTTCAAACTACTCCCTGTAGTTGGCATTATCATGGGCATCTTACACCTGATAATCATAAACACTTAGAGAAGTTCAGTGGCTTGCCCAAGGTTATGCAGATGATAACTGGCAGAGCTGGGATTTGATACAGTTTGTCTGATATCAAGTCCCACTATATGGAGTTAACTTTTCTGTTGTCACTGTAGGAGATCAGTGAGGAGAAACTTAAGTTTCTCCTTAAGTTTGACTAAATGGTGATGTGAATACTTTAAAAAATTCCAGGTTATTTTGATAGTCTAAGTCACAAAGAGTGTGTTTGAAAACCAGCCTTCACATTTTGACTTTGATTCTTTAGATTCAATTACTGTAGTGAGAATAGTTTTTTTGGCCACATCTGCTCCTCATGGATACTCAATTTTGTCCATGTGTCTATCCTGGTTCCACAAAACCATATGCTTTGAGGAAAGCTGACCCTGCCCCAACTCCAGAGTTGGCCTGGTTGGTCTATAAAGAGAAAGAGTGAATGCTGGTGAGTGGTTCAGGAGTCAGGGGATGTGACTCCATTCAGTCTGAGACATGAGGAGAGATTTGGCTGCCCAAGAACAAGAAAATAAATTAAAAAAAAAATATGTAAATAAAAAGAAAAAAAAATCATTATGAAGAAATAGGGTTTAGAGCAAAACTTGGCAAAAATTATAAATGGCAATGTGTGAAAATATTACTGGGTGCTTGTAGTGGATCACAATTTTTTATTAGATAAAAATCACCACAAGTTATCATTTGTAAATTAAAATACAATTGACATGTTGAACATGAATCTATTACAGAAAATAATTCCAATCTTTGCTATCAGTTTGGAATTTGTTCTCTATTTTTCTCCTTTTAATGGGAATTTGTTGAAAGGTTAAGGTAAGTGCTCACCCCTCATCTCATCTGTACTGTGTTCTCCACTTTTAGGTCAAGCATGGCTGTTGCTTGGGCTCATAGTTAGAGATGACAACCCTTTTGTCAGATGTAAACTGTCTTCTGGTCCAGGGAATCATAACTGTGAGGGCTCTGTTAATAAAACTCTCCAGTTTAGCCTGTTATTGCACAATGATTTTTTCATGGAGTACTTATTCTCAACATTCAAGAAATCAGTAACATTGTCATTTTAATAGCTTCTTTTTATGGCAGATGCCATAAGCATTATTTCCTTCCTCTTCTAGCACACTGCCGATTATGCAGATATAACTTTAACCAAGAAAAAGTTGTAAGAGACATAAATAAATAATTTTGCATTTTCCTCATAGGACAAATGACTAAATGTTAATTTAGTATCTGGCAAACTTGGCTTGCTTGTTAGAAAATTTTAGAATAATGTGCTCCTTGCTGCAATTCATGCCATGTATTCTATTTTATGTGGCAAATTCCCAAATGAATAAATGAATTGTTCTTCTCCTAATGCTATTTTCTAGAAGACAGGAAACTTATGCATGACAGAAGCAGAAATTTAGTGTTGCTTTCACTGACTGAATCCTATTTTTCATTTATATATTCCTACCATCCTAGGTTGAAATGATGTTATTTCTACAAGTTTGTCTATATGATGACAAAGATATCACCTGTGATGTTTCATGAACTACTTTATTCCATAAGATTTAAAGTGCCTCATTTTTAGCAAGCACAGATAGTCATGGGTATTGGTGGATGCTGAAAATTTTGTGTATACTAGAATACCCGAATTAAATTCATTCCTTTCCAAAGTAAGAGGAACTATGTTATTCACTGATTCATTTACAATTATTTCAAATATTGAAGGACTAATTCACATTCAGAAGCTAAATAGTACAAAGTGGAAATCTGGTAATTTCATTTCTAAAACTCCTACTTTCGGTCCAACATTATTTTTCAACAAAGATTTTCTGAGCACCAATTATGTATCAGCCACTGATCTAGGCACTGGATAGCAGGGAAAAAACAAAGCCCATGTTCTCATGTAGATTTTATTCTAGTAAAAAGAGAAAGACAATATACCAGTAAACTTATAAATGTATTACATGTCAGGTGTGCTTTGGAAAAAGGTAAACAATTAGAGAGTGGGCATTATGGGAGGTGTTGTTAATTTATATGGACTAGTCAGAGAAGGCCTGTCTGATAAAGGGATATATAAGAGGAGTGACAAGAAGTGGATTTGGCAACTGAGAGGCCAGGTGACTGCAAGAACTGTCTATGTGCAGAACTGATAGTCAGCTGGTATACACAAGTGTTGGGCTGCACCACACAGGCCTGCAAGCCCTGTCCTTGCCCAGCCTCAAGACTGAAGAAACAGCCTGGATTCAGTGACAGAGACATCGTTGGTTTAATGGACAGGGAGATCTTATACATCTGAAGCAACGTCCTGGAGCAACACCCCTCAGCCTGTGGCAGATGGTGGGCAGTACATGGCAGCAGTCTTTGCTCCAGCATTGGGGCGGGGTGGGGTGTTACCAGTTATAGAGAGGATTGACAATTGATGTCAGGTTGACTGTTGGTTACCAGGGAAACCAGCAGAGGAGCATGCGGAAGCTGAGCACACCCCTCACCACTCCCTTTGATGAACTCTCATGGTGGAGATGTTCTGATCTAAAGTTTAGAACAATCATTAGCTGGGGCCGGAGGCAAGTAAGTAGGCATTTACTGATTAAGCTCTATGATTAAGAGGGAAGATAAGTCAGGTGAGTAGGGTGTGGGTGAAGCAGGAACTGCTCAGACAGGAGATGTACCAAGAGCAAGAGAACAGCCATCTTGTGGGGGGCCTGACCATACAACAGGGGTACCAGTCTTTTACTGCTGATTGGTCCCTTTCCATACTAGTTAAATATTTTGAAAATTCTCCTTGTCCATGATAGTATTAAAAAAGGATCAAAAGTTATTAAAAAAGGTATTAAATATTTTTGATAAGAATATTTCTGTAGAAGGACACAGTAAGACAGGTGCTAAATCCTTCAGTGAGCAAGGGGATGAGCTGGAAGTGTGGATGTGAATGCAACAAGGAAGGACAGGTGGTGCCATAGTTTAATGGATTGAGCTTCAAAATAGCTGAAGTGTGTTAAGGAGGGGCAGAGATAAAGTTTCTCTAGTGGCAACAGGGAATAAAGTGGACGGCCTCACCACCTCCAGACCCAGTAAGATAAGTGGTGTAGGGGAGGAAAGATGCCACTTGAATTGGCTACATGCAAAGCAGCATCCTTAGAGGATGGCAGATTTTATTTAGATGGGTGTGTGGAGGAGGGAATATTCAGAGAAGTAGTTAAGGATAAAGTATATTTTGTCAATGACAGGTGAAGAGCCTCAGAAGATATAGTAGAAGGTCAGAGAGGTCAGCAAGTGGTGAAACCTTCTTTCAGATTAAAGGAATATACAGACTAAGATGGGAAGAAGAGCTCAGGTGTTGGGAGACCAGCTAAGGAGTGGTCAGTGATGTCAGGCAAGAAGTGATGTTTCCTGAAGGCTCATCACGGTGGGTGTAGGAAGATGGAAAGTGGTATCTTTCTGGGCCAGGCATAACCCCCTGGCTTCCTGGTTCAGTCGTGGTAATGGTGAAGTGAAGGCAGTGGACACACTGTGGCATTTATAGGCTGTGTGACTCTATGGGCACTTTCTGTGAGCAGTATCTAATGCCATAAGTGGGCACTTCATAAGCAGTTAATCAGGTAAGTACCATAGCTCTGCTTCAACTATATGCATACTATCAAAACATCTGAGTCAAAATGGGAAACCTCAACTAACTATCCAAATGGTTTTGAAATATTCAGTTGGTTTCATTATGTTGGACAAAACTTTTGTATGGCTATCTGAAAATTTAAATTTTGATATTATATGCCTGATATTTTAAAGACATGCTTTTGCCTGTTTTGGCTAAAATTACATGCACCTGCTATTCTGTAGATGTTAGATTACTACTTTACAAAGGAGAGGAGGCAGACCCTATACGAACTTAATTCCTGGATATGATTAAAACTATTCAGTGTATTTAAATTGTTTTCAAATTGATCAACATAGAAATTCTAAGAGTTTATTGTCAGGAACGACCCTTTCTGGACAAGTGAAGTCTATCATTTAACACCTTTGCTTTATACATCAGGTTCAAGAGCATTTGGACAAAACAAGAAAGAACATCAAATAATAGAAGAGTCACTGGATTGGATTTTAACCCCAATGGTGCAGGGTGATGGCTTCTCAGGCTAACCAATCATGTCACAGATGAGGAAATGTGTGGCGAAGGCCACAAGTCACACTAACAGCACGTGTGGGTCCAGATACTGGAGTCTTGGACAATTGAATTTTGTGTTTCCCTGACATTTGGAGCAGTAATCTCTTCGGAGCCTGGTAATCTCTTCAGAGCCTGGTATCTTCCATTTGCTTGTTGGTTCAAAACCTCAAGAATTTGCCTTATGAAATCTGAAACTGGCCCCCTACACAGAAGGCAAGGAGAGACCAAAGAAAGAGGCAAATCACTCAGATTGGTGAGTGGCAGGTTTAATAAGCAAGGGAACTTACATTATAGGCTTGTGTTGGGTGGCTGCAAGATGAGTAGATCTCTGCACTCACCTACCAGAATCTTAAAAGTTTATATAGAGACCTTAACGGGGTTCAGACACATATTCAGTCCAGATGGTCTCAAAAACTCATTGGTCTCTCAAGGCTTCATTTATGAAAAAAGGCTCCCACTGTGGGAACAGAGGGAAGAATGTATATTTCAAGGACAGGGGAGGGGGTGAGGGACTGTCTGGGTCCAGCTTGAGGGTCAACCTGCGGTCACATCCTCTTAAAGGTCTCCTACAGCATTACCTTCAAGCTATTTTCCTTACCACACAAGGGTGCAACCACGGGGTTGAGAAGGGCAAGCCTCGGCCACTCTATGAAGAGCCTGTAAACAGATCTGAGTCCGTTGCCTCCTAACGAAACTGTGTTCTGAGCACTGAAATAAGAGTCAGCAAATTGAGGAATAAATTGACATTTGCTTAGTAGAGATTATATTTCTTTTTTTTTTTTTTTTTTTTCGGTACGCCGGCCTCCCACTGCTGTGGCCTCTCCCGTTGCGGAGCACAGGCTCCGGACACGCAGGCTCAGCAGCCATGGCTCACGGGCCTAGCCGCCCCGCGGCATGTGGGATCTTGCCGGACCGGGGCACGAACCCGTGTCCCCTGCATCAGCAGGCGGACTCTCAACCACCGTGCCACCAGGGAAGCCCAGATTATATTTCTTTCCTCAGTTTCCTCAAGTGTCAAATGAATGGATAGTAGCAGATAATCTCCAAGGGTTCTTTTAACCCAAACTGTAGATAAACCTATAAAAATCTTGTGAGTCCAGAAAAGATCTTCACTGTTACAGATGGTGGACCAATAAGCATCTCTGAAATATTTTAGTGAAAATGGGTCTTTAGTTGCAGCCTGTGGAGAAAATAATTGTCAAACTCTTACAAACATTTGTTGGAATTTTATTGATACATAGGTATCAACACAACCAGTTCAGGTGCACTGTAAGAATAAGAAATGACACATCCCTCTAGGTTTAACTTTTTAAGCTTTATTCCGTGAAGGAGACAATGGCAGTTTACTTATTTTGCAGTTATCGTAGGTGGAAAGCTATCAATAAAATCCTGTGCTTTCCCCAGTGGTTATGCAGTCCTAATAATTAAATCTACACTCTGCTAAATAACAGCAGATTCAAAGTCTAGCAATTTACATGGAAGAAAACAGATGTCATTCTGGTATAATCTCTTCCCTTTCACCATGAATGCTGTGAACGCTGCACACCCCACAGTGATTAATCTATCAAAATACTCTACTCCATTTACTCCATTTTATTACATCCTGTGTCACAGGAGATAGAGCAGCTGTTTCTGTATAGAAAGCAAAGAACTGGTACAAAATAAAGCATTATCTGAATAGGTGCAGCAAACCAATGTTCCTGAATTATTAGAAAAGGGAGATCAAGTGCCTACAATGGAGTGATTTTTCAGAAGCTCCAGTGGAACTACTGTCTCAATCAACAGCATAAGTGGTGAGTGATGTGAAACATACAATGCATAGTGCATTCTCCCTTCACAGAAAAATACTGAAGTTCAAAACTCAAGTTCATATCCTTTGTTAAACACAGCAATTTGATATAAAGAGTAGGTTCTTTCCAGATTAAGTTGCCATGAAAAAAAACCCCTACCTTAAGGGGAAAAAATGCATGTGAGATTATCCCAAATTCTGGAAAATCTCATTGAGAGGTTTAAATAGAAAAAAAGTAGGGTTTATTATTCAAGTGAAATTTATTTAGTTATGAAAAGTGTTACAAAAGAGAATATTAAAAATTTGTTGGTATGAGTCGTCAAGTGGATTTTCATCCATTGCAATGAGATATATGAAGGACAAAAGGTGGAGAAGTTTTAACAATTATATGTATTTTAATTGCATTTTTGGAGGAAAAAACATATTTCACTAGTTGAGCAACTCAGACTTTGGTGGACTTAAGAATCCCTTGGCATGCTAAAACCCCCACAGAGTGATTAAGTGAGTCTAGGATAAAGTTCAGGAATCTGAAATTTTAAGATGCCTGCTGGTTAATTCTGATGCAGGTTGTCCTAGGACTATTCTGAGAAACACCATCTAGTTAACTGTGCAGATAAACATTTATCTGTACTATGTATCATATACATAGTAGGCACTCATGTATGTTTGCTGAATACATGGACCAAGTAAGAACTATATCCTTGGAACTAGACATCTGTGTTTAGATCTCAGTTTTTCCTTTCTAGCTTTTTCATTTGGGGCTGAATCTTTATATTCTCTCAACTTTGGTTTCCATATCTGTAAGATGAATACACACTATTACCTTCCAGGGTTGTTTGGAGGGTTTATGATTAATAAACTCCTGGAAATATTTGTCTACACTTGCTGCCTTCAACTCCTTACCTCTCATTCTCTCTTAACTCACCCATATCAAACTCTGTCCCCACCACACCATCAAAACTGCTTTTGTTGGGGTCACACATGACCTCCACATTGCTGAATCCAATGGTCAGGTCACAGTTTTCATCTTACTTGACCTACTAACAGAATTTATACAATTGCTTGTGCCTTCCTCTTCAATAGAATTTCTTCACATATGTTCTAAGAATCACATTTTCATGGCTTTTCTAGTACTTCACTTTTTGTTCCTTCTTAGTGAAGGGGTGCTTTTTGCTTTGATCTGTCCTTCTCTTGTTCCTGATCTATCAGTGTTGGAGGGCTTTAGGGCTCAGTCCTTGGTCATCTTCTTTGTCTATATTCACTCTGTGGCAGTAGATACCACATCTGATGACTATCAAATTTGTATCTGTTAAACATACCAGAATTATATCAGACTGTCGAATCTCCACTTTGATATCTACTAGCCATTTTGAATTTAGCATGCATGACTAAAACTGAATAGCTGATTTCTCCCCCATTCCCCCAAACCTGCTCCACATATGACCACTGTCAATGAAAATAATCAATATCCAATCTATAATAACAATAGAAGAGAGTTTTATTTGAGCCAAACTGAGGATGATAGCCTGGGACACACAGATTCAAGAAGTACTTGAGTTGTGTTCCACAAGACTAAAAAATGGGCAGGTTTATAAAGGCAGAAACTGCAAAATGACACAAGTTGGTTTGTCAAGAATTAGGATTGGGACTGGCAAGAAGTAAGGATGCTTGCTAAGCAAGGATTAGTTGGGGTCTGAAATGGTTGCATAGTTATAATGGGAGACCTTGAGACCATAAGGTTGCAGCTGGTAGTTGCCAGCAGAATGGCTGGTGGCGTCCTTAAGTTTGATAGAGTTCAGAAAATTCAGGTTTTCAGTGATGCAGGAACATGTCTGAAACCATATCCTCAGTGGCCGCCTGGCTCCATTTTGTTTTGTTTTTTGTTTTTTTGCGGTACGCGGACCTCTCACTGCCGTGGCCTCTCCCGTTGCGGAGCACAGGCTCCGGACGCGCAGGCTCAGCGGCCACGGCTCACGGGCCCAGCCGCTCCGCGGCACGTGGGATCTTCCCGGACCGGGGCACGAACCCGCGTCCCCCGCATCGGCAGGCGGACTCTCAACCACTGCGCCACCAGGGAAGCCCCGCCTGGCGCCATTTTGAATGCCTGAACCATAGTTACTCCATTTTGATTTTTTTCAAATGCATTTTTTCTTCAAAGGTTAAAGCAGATGTAAAATGTATGTTTAATATGCCACTAAACAGGCTGTTCTAGTTAGCACGAAGTTTAAGTTAAATCATGTATAAGCCAGAATGACCTCACCATACCTCAATATGTGAAAATTTCTTTCATCATCTTCTTAATTTCAGCTGATGACAAATTTACCTTTCAAACTGCTAAGGACAGAAAACCTGTCTTGCTTGATGCCTCTCTTTATCTCATACTCCAAATTCAATCCATCAGAAAATACTTATGGCTCTTCCATTTCTCACTACCTCCACTGTTATCATTGTGACATGAGCTACCATGATCTTTTGCCTGAAATACTGCAAAAACCTGACTAATTTTCCTGCTTCCACCTTTGCTTCCCTACAGTCTATTCTTTACAAAGCAACCAGAATCCTTTTAAAATGTGAGTCTGATTATATTATTCCTCTGCTTGAAACCATTTAGTGGCTTCCCATCTCACTTAGGGAAAAAGCCAAGTTCTCACCATGATCTCCCAGGCTGTATGACATGGTCCCTGTTTCACCTCTAACCTTATCGCCCCATCTGTACACCCCTCCATCTAACTGGCTTCTTTGCTGTTTCTGGAACTAATATGACTTCACTGACTATTCCATCTATCTGGAACACTCTTTCTCCAGGTATTTTTATGGCTTTCTCCATAACCTTCTTCAAGTCTTTGCTCAAAAGTGAAACCTCCCCTGACCACCCTACTTAAAACTATAACCTCTACCTTCTCCCTGACTTGCCTTATCTCCTTCCCCATTTTATTTTTATATATAGCATGTATCACTTCCTATACTATATACTTTACTCTTTATTTCTATTATTGTTTGATTGTAGAAACCGAAATAGTCTTTGTAAAATAAAGACAATTCAAAAATAATTCCATCAATGTATAACCAATGTATTTCCTTCTTCAAATTGATCATAATAGGTGGCATGTAGAAAGGGATTACAATGTGCTAAGCATTGTGCTTTATATATACTACCTTGTTTAGTACTTATAAATGATCATGAAGAAATTATTGTAATTATTATTATCTCTATTTTGCAGGTGAGGAACATAATGAATAGAGAGGTAAAGTGAATTGTTCAAGGTCACACAGCTATTAAGCTTTGATACTTGGGCTCAAGTGCAGGGAGCCTTCTCCAGCCTCTGCTTTGACAATGCCCTGGGTAAATAACAACTTGGAGTCACACAATCAATCAGTGAATGGTTGTGTTCAGAATATTGGTGGCTTGATGGCTTAAAATTACTTTTAAATAGATACAGTCAGTCCTTTTCACTTTTCAGACAATCTTTACCACCCCCCCCATTTCCTCTGTTTCTAAGATTTATCTCTTGGATTGTTAAGTATTTATCGCTATTCCTTACATTTTTGACTGCTAGAGGCTAATCAGGTGCATACTCTATATGAGAAAAAATTTTATAATTGTGTGTTATAGGCCTTTGGGTGCTTCCAGCTTAGTCCATTTTCTTTTCTTCTATAGAAATAATAGCTTGGCCTCAAACAACTTTCAAGGAGACCCAGATGGTGAATAGTAATTTTAATAGATCCCTTGTTCAATTTTTAAAAGATTTCAGTCTGGTCATTAATGAAAGCCAGGAAATTACTTTACTATAGTGAAGTACTGTCAAAAGACCATTTATAAATTGTAAGGATATTACTTTTTCAATTAAATTTAAGTATGATAATGAATGAAGGGAAAGGTGCACCAGCTCATAATTATAGGAACTTGTATAAACACAAAAATGAGAAAAAGACATGAAGATTATCAAAGTACTTATAATTTCAGTGAACCGGAGCCTCAAGAGCTCAATGTAAAGGGTCAGTGTAAATGATGGCCATTATATTTTAACCTAGTTTGCTTGGGTTATTTATTTATTTTTTTAAACATCTTTATTGGAGTATAATTGCTTTACAATGGTGTGTTAGTTTTGGCTTTATATCAAAGTGAATCAGTTATACTTATACATATATCCCCATGTCTCCTCCCTCTTGCATCTCCCTCCCACCCTCCCTATCCTACCCCTCTAGGTGGCCACAAAGCACAGAGCTGATCTCCCTGTGCTATGCGGCTGCTTCCCACTAGCTATCTATTTTACGTTTGGTAGTGTATATATGTCCATGCCACTCTCTCACTTTGTCACTTGGGTTATTTTTAATCTTTTGACTTATCCTGTGAAGGTGTATTATCTACTTGAGACCAAATCTTTTATTGAGTTCAAATTCCGATTGAGGTCATCAGTGATTACAGGTGGACTCATAAATAATATTCCCCATATTCTGGGTTGAGATTAGGATATTGAGAGTCCATTAATAATGGTTATATTTTATATTCACTATAGCTAGATAAAAGCAAGGTTAGACTGTCGTGAGGAAGACAGAAAAAAAAAAAAGTACATGCACTGACTTTGGGATAACCTGGAGAAATTTAACTGAAAAACTATGATCAGAGGTGCTGAAAACAGCAAATAATTTACTATAAACACCATAGACTTCTTCTGATATTCAACTTAACACTTATATATGTGACAATGTTTTAGTTTCCAGAAATTATTTTGGAACTTGAAGTCACTTATGTGAACATGTAATTATACTCCGTGGTGTAACATGATATTTTGATGGCTCTTTTTATTGATATATTAATATCTGTAAACTTTTTAGGCAGTTATTTTCTTTTGGCAAATTATTCAATATTGCCTGCAAAATGGAAGCCCTAGTGAACTCCAGAACATGAATTCATAGATAAAACTGGGCTCTAATAAGAGTTGCATATACTATTGTGCAGTAGATAATGTTATTGCCCACCAGGCATTTATTCACCCGTTTCTCCCTTCTAATAGAACCTTAGTTTGGGTATCCACCTCAGTATTCTAGTTCAGGGAAAGCCAAGTCCATTCTAGGGAAGGTGAGCCCTCATTATTCTAAGCTATTTAACATATAGACTTCCTTTGAAGACTACCAGTGACTCAAGGGTTGATACATGACTTATTTTGACCAATCAGATTGTAGGAAAGAACATTTATTCTGCAAGTGTAGGAGAGGTCTTTCCCTTTCTTGTTCAATATGAACAAAGAAAGCATGAAGTTCTAATGGCCAAAGATGGCCAACTTGAACTCATGAGAGACAACTTTTAGGATGAAGCTGACATTGAAGATGGTTGAGTAGAGGGACAGAAAGAACCTGGATTCTTGATAACAGAATTGAGCTGACTGAACTGAACAAATAGTACCCATACCTCTGGGTTTCCATTAATGGTAGATAATCAATATCCTAATTGTTTCAACCAGTTTGAGGTTATACTTCATGCTATATGCAACTTGTCTTAGCTTGGGCTACTATAACAGAACACCACAGACTGGGAGGTTTAAACAACAAATATTTATTTCTCACAGTTCTGGAGGCTGGGAAATCCAAGATCAAGATGCTGGCAGATTTGGCTCTTTAGGAGTAGGGCCCTCTTTTTGGCTTGTGGACGGCTGTCTTCTTACTGTATCCTCACATGGTGGAAGAGGAAGCTTGGCTGTCTCTTTCTCATCCCATCATAGGGGATCCATTCTTCATTATTTAAACCTAATTACCTCCCAGAGGCCACCTACTAACAGCGTCACACTGTGGGTTAATGTTTTAGCATATGAATTTTGGAGGCATGCATTCAGTCTGTCACATTCTGTCCTAACCCCCCAAAATTCATGTCCTTCTCACATACAAAGTATATTCATTCCACCTCAACAGCTCTAAAAGTCTAAATTTGTTCCATCATCAACTCTAAAGTCCAAAGTGTCACACAAACAGAGTCATCCCTCCATATCCAAGTGTATTGGTTCCAGGACACCCCTCAAATAGCAAAATCCAAGTCCCTTATATAAAATGGTGTAGTGTTGGTATATATCCTACACATATATACTTTAAATCGTCTCTAGATTACTTATAATACCTAATACAATGTAAATGCTATGTAAAAAGTTGTAAATACTGTGTAAATGGTATGTAAATAATTGCTGGCACACAGTAAATTGAAGTTTTGCATTTTGAAGATTTCTGCAAAGTGTTCTTTGAATATTTTTGATCTTCAGTTGGTTAAATCTGTGGACACAGAACCCATAGATGCAGAGGGCTGATTGTATATCTAAATCAGATACGAGTGAGACTCCAGGGTTAATTCATCTTGGGGGAAAATTCCTCTCCAGCCTATGAAACTGGGTAAATTATGCACTTCAAAAATACAATGCATTCAAAATACAATGATGGGAAAGGAATAGAATAGACTTTATTATTCCAAAAAGGAGAAATCAGAAGGAGGAAAAGGGTGATAGGTCCCAAGAGAGGCTAAAACCTAGCAATGCAAATACTAGTAGATCTTTTTTTATTTTTTAATTTTTTTATAATAACTTTTTTAAACATCTTTATTGGAGTATAATTGCTTTACAATGGTGTTTTAGTTTCTGCTGTATAACAAAGTGAATCAGCTATACATATACATATGTTCCCATATCTCTTCCCTCTTGTGTCTCCCTCCCTCCCACTCTCCCTATCCCACCCCTCTAGGTGGCCACAAAGCACAGAGCTGATCTCCCTGTGCTATGCAGCTGCTTCCCACTAGCTATCTATTTTACATTTGGTAGTGTATATATGTCCATGCCACTCTCTCACTTCATCCCAGCTTACCCTTCCCCCTCCCCATGTCTTCAAGTCCATTCTCTACATCTGTGTCTTTATTCCTGTCCTGTCCCTGGGTTCTTCTAACAAATATATATGGAACCATTAGATCTTAAGGCTGGAGAACAATCATCTTGGGTTCAATGCTCTGCCTTAGGGACCTGCTGTGGTGGCCTGGTGGGAGTCATGCCTCCAGGACTCTGATGGGCTGGGGTTAAGCCTACAAAACTTCAGGCAGCCCAAACTTCACAGCTCCAGGGTGGCTGCCTTCTGACCTGTTGAAATTGTGGTGATGTCTCTACCCTTAGAAACCCAGGAGAGAGTCCTGATAAGCTTTGGGCTGCTTTTGGGGTTTCTTCCAGTGTTTTGAAGAATAGTGCATGTTTGAAGTTGAACTGCTCTCTGATCTTGTCCTTTAGGATCTAAGAAGTCTGACAGCTTTCCTTTATGCTCTACACTGAATATTTGTATCTCCCCAAAATTCATATATTGAAACTTAATCCCCAATGTGATCGTATATTTGGAAGTGAAGCCTTTGGGAGGTAATTAAGTCATGATGGTGGAGCCCTCATGCTGAGATTAGTGTCCTTATAAAAGAGACCCCACAGAGGGCTCCCTCACCCCTTCTGCCATATGAGGTTACAGTGAAAAGACAGCTGTCTGTGAATGAGTAAGTTGGCCTTCACCAGACACTGAATGTGCCAGTGACTTGATCTTAAACTTCCTAGCCTCTAGAACCATGAGAAATAAATTTGTGTTGTTTATAAGACATCCAGTCTATGGTATTCTGTTCTAGCAGCCCAAACTGATTAGGACACTTTATTTTGTCTTATTTACATTCCCTGCAGTTCAAATTGGCAGGGTTTCCACTGGAGTGGCTGATTAGGTCTGTGGTTCTTACCCATACTAAACTTTATATCTAACGGTTGTTCAGCCACATTCTTGATATTCTCTGCAATATGGATAGTCTGAGAATTTTCCAAATCTTTATGTACTGGTCCTTTTCCCTTAACAATTCCTTATTAAATTCATTTCTGCATTCTCACATTTTACTGTGAGCGGTCAGGAGGAAATAAACTACTCCTTTAAGACTTTGCTTTGAAATCTCCTCAGATAAATTATATTTTTCATCACTCAAAAGTTCTGCCTCTTCTATCTGACTTACTTCATTCAGTGTGACAATCTCTAGGTCCATCCATGTTGCTGCAAATGGCATTATTTTATTCTTTTTTATGGCTGAGTAATATTCCATTGTATATATGTACCACATATTCTTTTTGCTTATATGTAGAATCTAAAAAAATGGTACAAATGAACTTATTTACAAAATAGAAATAGAGTCACAGATATAAAAAACAAACTTATAGTTCCAGGGTGGGGGATGAGAGGGAAAAATTGGGAGATTGGGATTGACATATACACACTACTATAAATAAAATAGATAACTAATAAGAACCTACTGTATAGAACAGAGAACTCTGCCCAGTACTCTGTAATGACCTATATGGGAGAAGAATCTAAAAAAGAGTGGATATGTATATTTGTGTAACTGATTCACTTTGTTGTATAGCAGAAACTAACACAACATTGTAAAGCAACTATACTCCAATAAAAATTAATTTTAAAAAGTTCTGCCTTCAGTGAAACACTGGAACATGAATACAATTCAGCCAAGTTGTTTGCCACTTTGGAACAAGGATTGCCTTCCCTTCATTGTCAAATAACATGTTCCTCATTTCCTTCTGAGACTTTACCAGAATGGCTTTTTACCATATTTCTCCCAACATTTTATTCATGATTATTTATGTATGCCCTAAGAAGATGGAAGGTTTCTCTACAGCTCTGCTCTTTTCTTAGCTCTCTCCAGAATCACCTTTAGCAGTCCCTTGACAGCAATCTCTACATTTTCTAGTATGTCTCTCAAAACTCTTTCAGCCTCTACCCACCACAAATTCTAAAGCCACTTTTACATTTATAGATATTTGTTACAGCACCACCCTACTTCTTAGTTCCAGTTTCTATCTTATTCTGCTTGGGCTGCGAGAACAAAATACTATAGACTGGGGACCTTAACCAACAGGCATTTTTTTCTCACAATTCTGGAGACTGGAAGCCTGAGATCAGGGTGCCAGCAAGGTTGGGTGCTGATGAAGACTTTCTTTTTATCTTTCAGATACCACCTTCATCTTCTGTGCTCACATGGCCTTTCCTCTGTGTGTTCACATGGGGAGGGGAGAGAAAGAGAGAGAGAGAGAGAGTGATCTTTTTATAAGGATACTAATCTTATCAGGAAAGCTCCATCCTCATGAACTCATCTAAACCTAATTACCTCCCAAAGGCCCTATCTCCCAATATCATCACGTTGGGGTGTAGGGCTTCCAACATATGAATTTTGGAAGGACACATATATTCAGTCTATAACACAGCTAAAACATCCTGTTACATAATAAAACTTATTTGTGAAAGTTGTAATTAATATTCCCCTGGCCAACAGAGATACATTTATAGTTGGTTTAGATTCTTATTCTGCAGTTTATTGTAGCTCAAAGCCTTCCCTCTAGATTTCTTCAAATATCCAGAGGCCTAATATTGTTGGCTTTTTTGGCTAAAAAAGACTTCTGGTTAAGTAAATGCATAATGTTTATCACACCATATTGATCCACATGTGGAAAGTTATGCCTCTTTGAGCTTTCCCCAAAAGAATTCTTTCATCCCAAGTATTCATGAGCAATATAGATTTTAATAAAGCTTTAATAATAGGGATGGAGAAGGAGGTTACATTCCAGCAATGGAAACAAGTTTAATACATATTTTACAGTTTTTGACAAGTAGTATTTGTTCTTGGGAGATGTATGGTAAATAAGTGCAGGTATATGGTTTGAGTGCATGTGAGTGTGTGAGTGTGTATGTGTTTGTGTGTGAGCATATGTAAATATGTAATGCTTGGTCCAATAGTTACCCACTAGAAAAAATCTGGCAGATTAAACAAGTTCATATGCAGTTCACTAATAGAGAGCTTGAGAATGTGACCTGATTTGGAAGGTGTCTTAGCTTGGGCTGTCATACAAAATACCACAAACTGGGTGGCTTAAACAACAGACATTTCTTACAGTTCTGAAAGCTGGGAAGTCTAAGATCAAGGTGCAAGCTGATTCAATTGTTGGCAAGAGCTATTTTCCTGGCTTGTAGACAGCCACCTTCTCACTGTGTCTTCACATGGTGGAGAGAGGGAGCTCTGGTCTCTCTTTCTCTTCTTACAAGGACAGTAATCCCATTCTGGTGGCCCCTCTGCATGACCTCATCCAAATCCAATCACCTCCCAAAGGCCTAGCCTCCAAATACCATCACAGTGGGGATTAGAGCTTTAATATAATGAGTTTGGGGCAGACACAAATGTTCAGTCCATAACAGAGGTCTTATGATTTGCTTTGAGACTTGGAGTTCCAAAGCTACCCATCATTCTACATGACCTGAGGTGTCATGGCTATCATCAATGATCCTGTTGCAATGCCCTCCACACCCCCACATTAGTACAGACTGCATTAAAAAGGCTTAGAGAAGTGTTCTGTACAGGTGTAAAGGAAGGGGACAGGGAATGCATCCTGGAGCAAGATCAATCCTTGTTTGCAAGGAATGAAGCTTCCTAGAAGGTGGAGGGATCTCTGCATGGGAGTGTTTAGATGAAGGAAAAACTTGGGAGTGAAGCAAAAAGCTAGGAGTAGGAAATACTTTATATCTTTATAGGCTTGCCTAGTGGTTTTGTGGAGAATAAAAGGGTAGAGTGCTACACACTGACCTCTAGCCAGCACTTGCAGAGGAAGTTGTGTCCAAATAGGAGTCAGGGTCCAAGAGCTCCAAATAAAGAGCAGCAGTAGATGAGTGGTGGTCCATGGCCAAGTCAAGAGAAATTCTGTCCCAGAGGAGCTTATGAGTGGACACTTTGGGAGACACTTAAGAGAAGCTTCACTTTTCAGAGTATTTTAGAGGAGGTTGACCCTTGAAGTGGGAAGTGAAGGGTAGAGATGGACATCAATGCTTGTGTTACATTTATATGTCACCTAGGTATGACAGGGTTCCCTTGTATTTTTATTCCTGAAGGAAAGAATCTTTGCTACCACATATAGGGTAATTTTTACTGGGATAAACATTCAGAGTCTTCTTTGTACCCGTCAAAGAAAGGAGGGTGTACTTCAAGTCACTGCAACCTTTCCTTGGAAAATTTCACATGCAAATCCTTTCCTTGGAAAATTTCACATCTTCACAGGAGAGATTTCAAACTTGAGTGCCACCTGGGCTGTGCTGAGAATCATACTGAAGATCTCTCCACTAGATCAGAGTTTGCAAACCTTTTTAGAAAAGGGCCAAATAGTAAATATTTTAGGCATTGCGAGCTATCCAATCTTCACTGCAACTCAACTCTGCCAATGTAGCAGGAAGCAGCCATAGATAATACCTAAGTAAAAGACTATTGCTGCATTCCAACAAAACTCTATTTATGGACACTGACATCTGAATTTCATGTAGTTTTCATGTCACATAACATTTTCCTTAAATTTTTTTCAACTATTTAAAAATGTAAAAAATATTTTTAGCTTGTGAGCCACACAAAAATAGGTGGTGGGCTGGATTTGGCCTGCAGACCATAGTTTGCTGACTCCTGCACTAGACCTAGCAGGGGACAGAGGGCATCTACCTCTCTCCTGTGAACAAGGGTGAGTGCTAGTCTCTTAATACCAGTTCAGCCTCTTCACCTTTGAGAGCAGGTTCTCTTAATTAAATCACCTGTAGGGTACATCCATCTCACAAAGATAAGGATTAATTTTCTTCTGAGAAAATGCAGGCTGGTCTGGGTGTGAGGAAAGGACATTTTTCCTATCAGCTTGGGTTTTTGTGTTTTGTCCCTTGTGAAAAACAGACTGCCCCATTATTATGCTGAGAAGCATTTTGCTCTTCCTCGCCAGACCTGAATCTTGGCTGAATCACAAGAACAACCACACTGGTTGTCAATGACTATTCTTTTTGGTGCCAGGAAGAATGGTGCCAACTATGATTAAATTATTTTGATTCTAGGCCTCCCAAATGATGGGGACAATAAGGGGTGGTTTTTGCCAATTCATCCCACCACATATATAAAATTGTTTTTAACAAAATAGCCTTATTTTGAACATGTTGCTTTGTAGTCTGTTTAAGGAAAAAAAAATTTTGACAGCATAACTGACATGTTCCCATATTATTAATAACATTATTTTAAATGGCCATGCACTGTTTTATCATAAATTGCAAAGAATTTGACCAAATTCTTCATTGTTGCCTTTTAAGTAGTTGCCAGTCTTAATATTATAAAAAATTGTGTAATGTAATTCCTTTTAGATAAATTTTTGTGTAGCTTCATGGTTATTTTTTTTTAGGATGAATTCCCAGGAATGGAATTACTTGAGTAAGCGTTGAAGGCTTTTGATAAGAATCACAAAAATTCTCTCTAAAAACGGTTATCTCTATCAATTTGTAGTCCCATCAGCAATACATGAAAGTTTCAATTTCTATGTACACTTGCCAATAAAAATTTAATTTCTTAGGAAAGCACAAAGATTTAAATGAAACTTTCTATTTATGTATATATCTTTCCCAATATTGTGAATATTAATGTGACAGGAACACTGTCTTCTTCGTTGCTTATTCTCATTTCCTAGCACAGTGCCTAGCATATAGTAGATATTCAATAAATACAGGTTGAATTAAAAAACAAGAGAAATAGGCAATATTGAAAATACCTAGATATGTACTTTATATATTTTCCTCAATTTTTCAGAGTGGTTAATTTGTTACAAAATATGATCTGATTAATTTTATGAGATCTGCTTTTCCAAAGCTATGCTTACTAGAGTCCTTTTTTCTAAATATGGCTTAAAATGTAGGAGAAAAACAAAATGATTAGAGCATAATATAGTTTTGAATCTCTGATTTTGATATTTAGAGAAAACCTTTTGTTTCTATGAACTTTATGCTGCTGATAACCTCTCTTTCTCTTTCTGTCTCTCTGTTTAAAATCCAATTATTATTCATTGGATCAGGGATATACATCTTTAATTTGGAGTGTGTGTATATCCAAAGACTTTAAAACATTTACATTTTTTGGATACTTACACAGGTTGGATAGCAGCAAAAATAAATGAACTTGGACAAGCAATAATGGAAATACTCTTGTTGATTGAGTGCAATTAGGATTTTGCTTTCATAATAGTAGTTGCAGCTGTGCATTCAATTGAAGAAATGCCTGCAAGGGCAAGATTCTCTCTTTAGATTGATACCCTACTGCTACTTGATTGTCTTAGTTGACTTATAGACCCTGTAGTGTTGAGTAAAATAATTGTCTATTTACACAGACAAAGTAATTTCTGACTCCAAGGTCACTTGCAGTTTACAAGAAAATTTTTGAAATTTTATAGAATCAGCACTCAGATGAGAGCTGTGGGAAAGAATTACAGATTCTCTAGACAGAATACTTTCAGGTGGCCCTCCACCTCCATTATGAGTTTTGTAGACTTAAAATGTTTGCTAAGGAAGGCATCATTGTTTTATTCACTGATGTATTGCAAGCATAAAAAACAATACCTGGTCTCTTCTGGTCACAATGGTATAAAATTAGAATCAATCGAAAAAAAAATGCTGAAAAATTCACAAACATGTTGAAATTAAACAACACACTCCTGAAAAACCAATGGGTCAAAGAAGAAATCAAAAGAGAAATAAAAAAAATATCTTTAAACAAACAGCAATGGCAACACAGCATACCAAACCTATGGTATGCTGTAGAAGCAGTTTTAAGAGGGAAGTTTATAGCTATAAAAGCTTACATTAAGGAAAAAGAAAGATCTGAAACAACCTAACTTCACACCTTGAGGAACTAGATAAAATGAACATACTAGCCCAAAGTTAGGAGAAGGAAGGAAATAAAAGAGATCAGAGCTGAAATAAATGAAATAGAGAACAACAAAAAAAATTAATGAAACTCAGAGCACTTTTTAAAAAAATTATAAACCAAATTGATAAATATGTAGGTAGACTAAGGAAAAAGAGAGAAGACTCTAAATATAATCATAAATAAGTGAGGAACCATTAGAGCTGATACCACATAAATACAAAGGATCATAAGAGACTACTATAAACAGTTATATGCCAACAAATTGGTTAACCTAGAGGAAGTGGATAAATTCTTAGAAACATCCAACCTACCAAGTCTGAATCAAGACAGAGAAAATCTAAATACCCAATAAACAATAATCAAACACTGCCGAACAAAGAAAGGTTCAGGACCAGATGGTTTCACCGGTGAATTATAACCAACATTTAAGAAGAATTAAAGTCAATTCTTCTCAAACTCTTCCCAAAAGCTGAAGCGAAAGGAAGACTTGGAAACTCATTTTATGAGGTCAGCATCACCCTGATGCCAAAGCCAAAAAAGGACATTATAAGAAAAGAAAATTGCAGGTCAATATCCCTGATGAATATAGAAGCAAAAATTCTTAATACTAACAAACTGAATTCAATAGCACATTAAAAAGATCATATACCATGATCAAATAGGTTTTATCCTTGGGATGCAAGGATGGTTCAATATATGCAAATCATTAATAGAATAAAAGATAAAAATCATACGATCATCTCAAAAGATGCATAAAAAGGATTTAACAAAATACAACCTTCTTTCAGGATGAAAAATTCTCAATAAATTGGGTAAAGAAGGAATGTAACTAAACATAATAAAGGCTATATAAAACAAGGCCACAGCTAACATCATATTCAATAGTAAAATGTTGAATGCTTTTCCTCTAAGATCAGGGACAAGACAAAGATGCCCACACTCACCACCCCTATTCAACATAGTATTGGAAGTTCTAGCCAGAGCAATTTGGCAGAAAAGACATCCAGGGCTTCCTTGGTGGCGCAGTGGTTGAGAGTCCGCCTGCCGATGCAGGGGACACGGGTTCGTACCCTGGTCCGGGAAGATCCCACATGCTGCAGAGCGGCTGGGCCCGTGAGCCATGGCCGCTGAGCCTGCGCGTCCGGAGCCTGTGCTCCGCAACGGGAGAGGCCACAACAGTGAGAGGCCCGCGTACCACACACACAAAAAAAGACATCCAAATTGGAAAAGAAGAAGTAAAATTGCCTGTGTTGGCAGATGCTACAATTTTATATATAGAAAACCCTAAAGAGTCCACCGAAAACTGTTAGAACTAATCAACAAATTCATGAAATTTGCAAGGTACAAAATCAACATATATAAATCAGTATCATTTCTATACACTAGCAATGAAATATCTGAAAAAGAAAGAAAACAATCCTATTCCCAATAGCACAAAAAGCAATAAATTTAACCAAGAAGGTGAAAGAACTACACTGACAACTATAGGACATTGTTGAAAGAAATGGAAGAAGACACAAATAAATGGAAAGATATCTGTGTTCATGAATTGGAAGAATGTATATTGTTAAAATATCCATATTACTCAAAGTCATCTGTAAATATAATGCAATCCCTATCAAAATCACAGTGGCATTTTTCACAGAAATAGAAAAAACAATCCTAAATTTGCATGACACTGCAAAAGACCCCAAATAGAGCAATTTTTGGAAAGAAGAACAAAGTGAGATGCATCACACTTCCTGCTTTCAAACTGAACTACAAGGCAGTAGTGTTCAAAACAGTATGGTACTGGCATGAAAATAGATACACATGAATAGAATAAAATCGAGAGCACAGAAATAAATCCTGGCATATATGGTCAATTAATATTTGACAAGGGTCAAGAATACTCAATGGGGAATGGATAGTATTTTTGATAAATCATGCTGGGAAAATTTGATATCCGCATAGGAAGATGTTGGTCAAAGGGTACAAACCTCCAATTATAAGATTAGTAAGTTTTGGGGACTCTATGTATAGCATGGTGATTATAGTGAAAAATACCATATTATATCCTTGAAAGTTGCTAAAAGAGTTGATATTAAATGTTCTCATCAAGAAAGAAATGATAATTATGTGAAACGATGGAGGTGTTAGCTAATAGTATGGTCATAATCATTTTGCAATATATATCAAATCAAGGTATTGTATACCTTAAACCTATACAACGTTATATCTCATTATATCTCAACAATAATAATAAAAAGAATAGGCCTGGCACATATCAAAACTCAAATATTTGTTGACTGAAGAGGAGTCCCATGTGATTTGCCTTCTTTAATCTGCCAATCAGTAAATATTTCCTGGACATTTACAAAATACTTGCTGCTATAGATTTACACAATTTCTGTTTCAAGGAGCTTCTAGTCTAATTGGAGAGACAAAAACCTAGCACACATGAAAGTTTATTATTTGAAATTATATCAGTATCTTAGAAGCCACAAATAATCATCTTTACAATCAAAACAAAGGAGTGGGTTTTAATCCCCCCGGCCCCCTTCCCCCAAGAAATCACTTAAAAATACAAAGTAAAAATTCTGTGGTAATGAGTGTCTGGGATTCCTTCCTTCAATTTTCTTCCCCCTCATTTCCTATTTCATACTGCCGCAACTGATTCTCATATGTCTTTCCCTAGATTACAGTCTTTCAATAGCTGCCAGGCACTACAGGACACAAATCAAATTCCATAGCATGGCTGTGATAGATCAATGATGGTCACAAAAGCTTTGGCATCTCTCTTTTAGAGAGGTGGGGGTCTATGTCCCTTCCCCTTGAATCTGGGCAGGATTCATAACTGCTTTGACAAATAGAGATGGCAGAAGTGATGCTTTGCCAGTTTATAGGCCGAGGCCCTAAGAGATTGCCAGTTTCTGCTTCTTGTCTTTTGGAGCACCCACTCTTGGCACCTGAGCTGCAGGAGTTTAAACTATCCTGTTGTAGACAGTATGTGGAAAAATTATAAAACAAGCAAGAGAGGGAAAGTGGCCCAACAGAGCCTTGATTTCCATCCTTCCTCACCAAGGCAACAGATATATAAAAGAAGCTGCCTTGGATTCTCTATTCCAGCCCAGCTACCAGCTGAATGTTACCAAGTGACCTCATTCAACACCACATGGAACAGGAGAATCAACCAGCTGAGGCTGGCCCATTTTGTAACTTACAGATTGTGAACATTATGAAATGACTTTGTTTTTAAGCCATCAAGTTTGGAGTGGCTAGTTACACAGAAATAGATGGCCATAACAATAGCTTATCAAGTTTCTTATAAATTAACACCAGTCTCTTTCTTCATCATATTTTCCTCTACTTTAAAAAAAAATTAATAGGCTTTATTAATCTTTT
The DNA here is from genome assembly GCF_005190385.1 of Monodon monoceros. Classification (NCBI taxonomy): domain Eukaryota; kingdom Metazoa; phylum Chordata; class Mammalia; order Artiodactyla; family Monodontidae; genus Monodon; species Monodon monoceros. The sequence continues at coordinate 32,256,019 of NW_021703784.1, forward strand.
GAGCAGTTTTTGGTTAACAAAAAAAATTGAGCTAAAAATACAGGAAGCTCCCATACACCCCTTACCCCCTACCAATTTCCCCATTTTTAATATGTTGCATTTATGTGGTATATTTGTTACAACTGATGAGCCAATATTGTTACATTATTATTAAGTAAATTCCATAGTTTACATTAGGGTTCACTCTTTGTGTCGTACAGTCTATGGGTTTTGACTAATGTATAATGGCATGTATCCACCATTACTGTGTTATATCGAATAATAGTTTCATTGCTCTAAAAGCCCCTGTGATCATGCTTCCTAGAACCCCTGTCAATCACTGATATTTTTATTGTCTCTATAGTTTTGCCTTTTCTAGAATGTCATACAGTTGGAATAATACAGTATGTAACGTTTTTAGATTGGCTTCTTTCACTTAGAAATATGTATTTAAAGTTTTTCCATGTCTTTTTGTGACTTATTCATTCTTTTTTATCATCCATATAATATTCCAGTGTATGGTTATACCACCATTTGTTTACCCATTTCCTTTTAGAAGGATGTCTCGATTGGTTCTAAGTTTTGGCAATTATGAATAAAGTTGCTATAAACATTCACACATAGGTTTTTGTGTGAATGTAAGTTTTCAACTCATTTGGATAAATACCAAGGAGAATGATCGCTGGATCATATGGTAAGATTATGTTTAGTTTTGTAAGAAACTGCTCTACTGTCTCCCAAAATGGCTGTATCATTTTGCTTTTCCACCAGCAATTAATGAGAGTTCCTGTCGCTTTTCATCCTCACAAACATTTGGTGTTGTCAGTGTTCTGGATTTTGGCTATTCTAATAGGTGTGTAGTGGTATCTCATTGTTGTTTCAATTTGAATTCTCTAATGATGTTGAGTATCTTTTTCATATGTTTATTTGCTCTCTGTATATCTTCTTTGGTGAGGTGTCTTTTCAGATATTTTGCCCATTTTTAAATTGGGTTGCTTGTTTTCTTAATGTTGAATTTTGAGCATTCTTTGTATATTTTAAATACCAATTCTTTAGTTGAAATTTATGTGTTTTGCAAAGATTTTATCCTATTTCCCTCCATTTTTAACCTTCATATTCCTTCAAACACACATCTGGTATGTTCAAATCACAAAAAAATGACTTGTTTCCTCTGCATACCATGCTCTCTCTTATTTTCATATCTTTGCACAGGCTATTCTGTTATCTGCATTCAAGGCAATGGAAACTTATACTTGAAGTATAAAGAGTATTAGAGGAGTATATCATATCCTGTGTGAAACCGTCATGTATCCCAGGCAGATTTAGTGTCTCAGTTCTCTGTGCTCACAAATCACTTTGTGTACACTGCAATTAAAACACTTAGCACAGGGACTTCCCTGGTGGTGCAGTGGTTAAGAATCCACCTGCCAATTTAGGGGACATGGGTTCGATCCCTGGTCCAGGAAGATCCCACATGCGGCGGAGCAACTAAGCCTGTGTGCCACAACTACTGAACCTGCACTCTAGAGTCCATGAGTCACAACTACCGAGCCCTCGTGCCACAACTACTGAAGCCCGTGCACTTAGAGCCCGTGCTCTGCAACAAGAGAAGCCACCGCAATGAGAAGCCCACACGCTGCAATGAAGAGTAGCACCTGCTCACCGCAATTAGAGAAAGCCTGCACGCAGCAGTGAAGACCCAACGCAGCCAAAAATAAAAAAATAAAATAAATTTATTAAAAACAAAACAAAACAAAATACTTAGCACATTGCATTTTAACTCTGGTTTATGATTCTGCCAACCAAACTGATCATGAGCCTCTCAAGGACAGGGGCCATATCTTTTACATCTTTATACGATTCTCCAGTCGTCCATGTAAAAAAAAAATGCATAATAGATACAAATTATATGAAGGAATCCCAGAATAAATCTATGTGTTGAGGTGTGGGAGGAGAGATCATGAGTTACTCCTCTGAGCATTTCATGATAAAAGTCATAGGCTTTGGGATGGAAGAATTAATAATAACATTTGACTAGAAATGAATGATAAAGTTTTGAAAGACAGTAGAAGCAAATCTATTTGTGGCTTTCATCTTGGGTGCATTCTCTCTCACACTCTTGGGTCCCTAGCTCTGAGGGAAGCCAGCTGCTATGTTGTGAGGCAACTGTGTGAGAGGTCCAGGTGGTGAGGGCTCAAAGCCTGCCAATAACTATGTGAGTGAGCTTGGAAGTAGCTTAATGTGATCATGCTTTCCATACTGTTTACCAACATGTTATTTTCTTTTAACCTTACATTATTGTTCGAGTGAGCTCTTGGTGCCATGGTAGTAATTAAATGCTCTGACTAAAGAGAAGTGAAAAGTGATCTGGTTAGAAGTGTTAGGTGGTATAGGTCACCTCCTGAGAGACTACATCTAACCAACTCACCAGAGGCCACTCCTTCTGGTAGCTAGCCCCATTTAGGAATTTTTATATTTTAATATTGGTCTACTGGAGGTCATAACTTTCCACTAGATCACTTGCTTTGGTTTAGGCTCAAGGAATAATGGAAAGAGTTCACAATTCAAATACAAAACCAAAAGTTTTAAGTGTGTGGAAAATTTGTTTTATGTTAAAACTGTTCCTTCCTGATATGGAACTATTTATAGTATTTATTATTCCACTTTGCTTGAATATTTATATACTTTACTGCAAAAATATTAATGTGCTTGATTATGAAACTCCCCAAACCCTGTTGGGATGTTACATAATTACAGCAAAAGCATCACATTATATTCCTAATATCTGAGAAAATATGTAAATTCTGAAAAACGTCTACTCATAAGTTCTTGGATACTGGATTGTGGACCTCTATTGGCTTCCTTGGGATATCATCTCTCAGATGACAATGCAAGACTGAGAACTAGAATCATAAGAAGATAGAAGGATCCAACTTTCAGGAATAGAAAATGCTTATTTGCTCTCCCACTCCGATTTATCACTCCTATGCTCCAAATGTGGACATACGGATTGCTCATAATAATAATAGGATTTTTAGAACATATGGTGTTGATATTGGCTTCTTCTGAACTGAAGCTGTGCTTAACAGCTGGGGGACCTGGGGGGAGTGAGGTTAAGTTTAGCGCATCATCTAGAAGCAAATTTTGTCATTGGAACAAAACACTGCATGCCTGGAGTCTGTCCCATACTGTTTTTATGTAGTATTTTTCTTCTCTTCCTATGTCCAGAAGCAGGAATATGCTACTTGCTAGTTGATCATCCCCAAAGTTAATTCATTATAATTCAAGGAAAATTCCTCACTTTCATGTACTCATGTGGCCCAGGCATTAGAAATGTAATATCACTGCTAATTGGCTGAATGATTAATTCAACTCTTGAAACATTACATCTGAAATAATATCTGGGCAGTCTCTAATTTAATGACTCAGAATCATGGATGGGAAACATTATCAGCTTAATACCTAGTATTTCAAAGAGATACTGACAAAGAAATGATGACATAAATTTTTTAAAAGTTATTTCATTTTCTGAACATCAGTTTTCCCATCTATACAATGGTGCAAATATAATTATAATCCTCCTTCAAGTTACTGCAAAGATTCAATGAATTAATATATGTAAGATACTTGGAATAATGTCTTGCACATGTAAATGATGATGAATCTCCTTTCTTACACCTTCCAAACTTGTTAGATTTGTCCTTAGCCTGAATTTCCTTCTACCTTCTCCTTACACCATGGAATGACTCTCCATCATTGCTATTATGGTTACAATAAATAACTCCTTCCCTTTGTCCAACTGAATTTTATCTTGTTAATTTTTTCTTGCTTTAGTTCTGTGTTTCTTATATTTAAATACACTTACCTTGTCTTTTCCAGAGTGTCCTGGATTCAACTTTATTACCAAAAAATATTCCATTTTGATTCTTAGCTCTAATGGTAGAATAAAGGATTTTTATTCTTACTTTTTTAAAATAAAGGGCTTTCATAAAAAGAAACGATATTGAGTTATTTGTAGTGAGGTGGATGGACTTAGAATCTGTCATACAGAGTGAAGTTAGTCAGAAAGAGAAAAACAAATACCATATGCTAACACATATATATAGAATCTAAAAAAAAAATTGTTCTGATGACCTAGGGGCAGGACAGGAATAAAGACGCAGACATAGAGAATGGACTTGAGGACAAGGGGAGGAGGAAGGGTAAGCTGGGACGAAGTGAGCGAGTAGCATTGACATATATACATTACCAAATGTAAAATAGATAGCTAGTGGGAAGCAGCCACATAGCACAGGGAGATCAGCTCGGTGCTTTGTGACCACCTAGAGGGGTGGGATAGGGAGGGTGGGAGGCAGATGCAAGAGGGAGGGGATATGGGGATATATGTATACATATAGCTGATCCACTTTGTTATACAGCAGAAACTAACACAACATTGTAAAGCAATTTTACTCCAATAAAGATGTTAAAAAAATAAAGGGATTTATATCATTAGTAAGCAACAATTTGTCAATAATATTTTTTCAGTAAAAGGACTTTTTGAGGTCCCTGAGGTTATACCTTATTTTGCCAATGGGTAAGGTAATCTCTGACTAGGCAATTACTGGGTTTTTGACCATTTAACTTAATGACTGCTCCTGATATTTGTATACTAATGTTCTTTCTACAGGGTTGCATATATGTAATCACATGTGATCCTTATGACACAGTAAAGTGGATGTTGTCATCATCTCTACTTTTTGGATGCAGGAACTGAGGAGTGGACAAGCTGAGTAATTTGTTTAAACTAAGCTGCTAATACATAGAATCTGGAGCCTCCCAGCCTTACGACTCCAAGTCCAGGGTTGTGCATCTCTTTCTCAATTTACTCTTTCTAATAAAGGATGAGTGTTGATAAATGCCGATTACTTAAAGAATAAGGAGGTTGTGGTGTACTATGTACCTTGGAATAGATTTCTAAATACTTTCCTAGTAATCATCTTAGCATGTTCCTATATTAGAAAGTTATAGTAATTCCCACCCCATTAAAGCCATCATGGGAGGCAGGAATTTTTTTGGTTTTGAAAAATGAAACCTTCAAGACAACATAAAGCAAGCTGATAAAACACATATCTGATAGCTCTATTCATCAACCTCAGTTGGTGTTCTTTGGAAAACATTTTTTTTTTAATCTGAGGGGAAGAAGAATTTTATTTTTCTTAAAGAATCGTTTTTGGAATTTATACTATTGACTTTTCTTCTAGTCACAAAACAAGTCTAAGAAACATATCATATAACAGAATTTATGTATGTAGATATACTATGGAGTGCTCAGAGGCAAAGCTATCTTAAGATTGTTAACAAGAATTTACAGAACTCCTGCCCTGGGCAACGCCATCTAGTGGTCCAGCCCAACAGTGCGTCATCTGGTGAAATAAGGTAGCTGGCCAATGGAGCATTTCGCTTTACACCCAGCTAGTGTTTTCCTGAGAATGGCTCAAATAAACTACTTTTCCTGTTACCATGTTATAAAATCTTTACTGAAGGACACTCAAAATTCCATTTAGGATGGCACTTTGGAAACAGAGAATGAAGGTTTTACCCAATGTAGGGAGACTTGATGTTGTACATATAACCTCGAAATGAACTAATTGAAATGTATAAAACTCACATGCTTTTTGGTGTCACGCTGCTGCAATTTTTGCTTACTAAGCTAGCTCCCCAATTCAATTATTAATTCTTTGAGGACAGGTAGTGGGTCTCATTGATCTCTGTATTCACAGAGCCTGGAACAGAGTGAATACTTAGGAAACACTTGTTGAATACATATAGCTAAAAAAAAAAACTACAGGAGTTGATAAACCTTCTTCTTTTTATTCTTTTTATTTTATTATTAAAAGTGATTGTAGGGGCTTCCCTGGTGGCACAGTGGTTGAGAATCCGCCTGCCGATGCAGGGGACACGGGTTCGTGCCCCAGTCTGGGAAGATCCCACATGCCATGGAGCGGCTAGGCCTGCGAGCCATGGCCGCTGAGCCTGTGTGTCCGGAGGCTGTGCTCTGCAACGGGAGAGGCCACAACAGTGAGAGGCACGCGTAACGCAAAAAAAAAAAAAAAGTGATTGTAATATTACTTCTATGTATAGCAAAGAATTCAAAGTCAGAGTCAGAGGAGAGCAAGGTAAGAGACAGAAATATTGATTTGAGGTATACACAGGATTCTGTTGGGTCATAGAGAAATATTTAACCCAACTTGGGTGGAAAGGGGTGTGTGTGTGTGTGTGTGTGTGTGTGTGTGTGTATGTGTGTGTGTTTTGCCTCCTGAAGAAAGTGATTCCTGAGATGAGTTTGAAAGGTTATAAAGTCATAGCCAAGTACAGAAGATAAAAAAGTATTTCTCATGAAACACAAAGAGGTGTGATATGGCACAATAAATGGGGAGGGGCCCTCTGTCTCACTGAATGCTTGCCTGTGGTTTATCTCCCTCCCTTCTCCTTTATATTATTTTCTAATCTATTTATATATCTTCAAGCCTTTTGTACATACTTTATCTCAAACATTTTCCCAATCTTCCTTAATCTTATAGTTTTATTATCATAATTTATGTTTCTAATCTTTAATTCCCTCTGTTACACTTTACTTTTCATTTTATAGATTTTAGCTTTTAACAATAACCTTTATGTCCTTTACTTTTATGGCTTTTGATCTACTAATTCTGTTGACCTTTAATTTCACCTATTTTATTTTATTATTTAAAAATCCTTAATCTCATCTTTATTTGCAATCATGTGCTCATTCTTAATTTTTACCTTCTATTTTTCTCCTAGCCCACTCTCTCAATTTCAGTTTTACTCTTTCCTAACTTTTTAATCTACTACTACTAATATTTTTAGAAATAGTGTTTCTCCTTATCTATCATCATCCTCCTTTTGTTTTGTTTGCTTTCATAATGGCAGCAGGAAACATGGCCACAAAGGTGGCCAAAAGGACGGACCCATTACTGGGAAGGCTGGCAGCTTTCTTGCTAGCTGTGGGGACCCCATCCCAAACCATCCTGCACTTTCTCTCACCTCCACTTTCCTCTGTCCTGTGCATCTTCCTGTTAAATCCAGACATCTCACCTTTCTGCAAGTTATCAGAATGAAGTCCTAAACCTGCTGGTGTTCATTCACTAATGACTTCACTTTAAGTGGTTCTTTTACTGTGAACTCAAATGTCTGTGAACACTGTCAGTTTAGTATCTCTAAGCGCAAACTTCTTTCTCACCTGGCCAGCAGCAAAACTCTCACGTACTGTGGGCTGTAGACGTATGCTAAAATGTGAAGCCATATGTTGAGTAGGACAATGGAGTAAATATTCTAGGGGTGTGCTCTTTGGGCTTCAGAGAAGGATACCCAGGGTAGAACACAGCTGTGTCAACTGATAGGTATAGAAGGAAGTCTTATATCCTACTGCTTCTGTGCTCTGCATTTCCTCACACTCTAATGCCTTCATGTGTTGGGGGCTGGAGCAGGGAGAGAAATGAAATAAGAAAACAAATGAACTTCTTTCTACCTACAGGAGTCTTAACTTCTTATGCCTCCCCCAGATTTGTCTTCTTTTTTTTTAAAAGGTCTTTTCTTTGTAAAGTCAATTTTCTTTGAATTACTTGAGTCTTAAGATGTTCTAGGTTGAAACTAAACAAAGCCCAAACTGTTACTGGTATTGTGCATCCAAAGTTCAGTAAGTCTAGTCTAAAAAAGTGGTCTATACCTCGTTCCTTGTACAAATTCATATTAATAATATCATCTTTATACTTGTCTACATATTCATATTAATGATAAAATGCTGTTTATACTAATGCTGACATAAGTAATAATCTCACTAAATATGAATAAAGGACAGATATCCAGTCACCAGTGGCTTATCTAAAATACTGTCTGTATTAATTTCCTAGCGTTATGGTTACCAATCGTCACAAACTAGGGGGCTTTATTCATTGTCCCACAGCTCATGAGGCCAGAAGTTGAAATTGAGTGGTGGCAAGGTTGGTTCCTTCTGGAAGCTCTAGGAGAGAATCCATTCCATGCCTCTCTTCTAGCTTCTGGTAGCCTCTGATGTTCCTTGTCTCATACAACACAACTCCAGTCTGCTGTGTTCTTACGTGGCCTTCTCGTCTGTGTGTCTCTGTGTCTCAAATCTCCCTCTTCTTTCTCTTATAAGGACACCAGTCATTGTGTTTAGGGTCCACCCTAAATCCAGGATGACCTCATCTCAGGATCCTTAATTATAGTGACAAAGACCCTTTTACCAAATAAGGCACCTTCACATTTTCCGGGGCTTAATATCTTTTTGAGGGGCCAGTATTCAACTTACTACACTGTCAGTCATAACTTTATTCATTTTTTCTTTTCTGATGTTCTAAGTAGGGGTGAATAAATGGTGCACAGGATACGCTCTCAAATAAAATTTCTTCATACTGGTCTAGACAAGGATTTTTATTATAAGGAAGTAAAACCCAAGCAAGTTGGCTTAAATGAAAAAATTTATTGTAGTGAAATGAGAGGCTATTTGATGGACATCTAAGGATAGGAAAGAACCACTAGCCCCAAATGTACTAGAAATAGAAAGTAAGCAACTGAGGTGCCGCCTTCCCTGTCTCTGGGGATGAATGGTCACTCACTCTTATACAGTTTCTATCTGCTTTTCTCATGTATGTCTTAGTTGGCTCAGGCTGCCATACCGAAATATCACACACTTGGTGGCTTAAACAACAAACATCTATTTCTCACAGTTCTGAACTTTAGAAAGTCCAAGATCAAGGTACTGGAAGATTCAATTCTTCAGGACGAGGAGTTTCTTTCTGGCTTGCAGATGACCACTTTCTCACTGTATCCTCATACATGGAGATGGGAGGTCTCTACTCTCTTTTCCATCTTAAAATGACACTAATCCCATTATGTAAGGCTGGATAGTATAAAACTCCTAGAGGAAAACATAGATGGAATAATCTTTGATGTAAATTGTAGCATTTTTTTGGATGCTTCTCCTAAAGTAAAAGAAATAAAAGAGAAAATTAAAAAAAAAAATGGACCTGATTAAAGTTAAAAGATTTTGCACAGCATAGGAAACCACTGACAAAATGAAAAGACAACCTACGGAATGGGAGAAAATATTTGCAAATGATTTGACTGATAAGGGGTTAATATCCAACATATACCAACAACTCATATAACTCAACATCAAAAAACCAAACAATTCAATTAAAAACTGGCAGAAGAACTGAAGAGACATTTTTTCAAAGGGGAAATGAAGATGGCCAACATGTTAATGGAAAGTTATTCAACATCACTAATCATCAGGGAAAAGCAAATCAAAACTACAATGAGATATCACCTCACACCTGTCAGAATGGCTGTCATCAAAAAGGACACAAATAGCAAATGCTGGCAAGGCTGTTGAGAAAAGGGAACCCTCATATGCTGTTGGTAGAAGTGTAATTGGTGCAGTCATTGTGAAAAATGGTATGGAGTTTTCTCAAAAACTGAAAATAGAACTACCATATGACCCAGCAATTCCAGTCTTGTGTATTTATCCAAAGAAAAGAAAAACACAAATTAGAAAAGATATATGTACCTCAATGTTCACAGCAGCAATATTTACAATTGTCAAGATATGGAAGAAACCTAAGTGTCCATTGACAGATGAATAGATAAGGAAGATGTGGTATATATACAGAATGGAATACTACTCAGTCATAAAGAAGAGTGAAATTTTGCATTTGCAGCAACATGAATGGACATGGAGGGCAATATGCTCAGTGAAACAAGTCAGACAGAGAAAGACAAATACTGTGTGATATCACTTATATGTGGAATCTAAACAAATACTGCAAATTAGTGAACATAACGAAAAAGAAACAGACTTAGAGATACAGAGAACAAACTAGTGGTTTCCAGTGGGGAGACGGGGGTGTCCGGGGGAGAGGTAATATAGAAGTCGGGAAGTGGGAGGTACAAAATACTGGGTGTGAGATAGGCTACAAGGATGTATTGCATAACACAGGGAATATAGCCAATATTTTGTAATAACTGTAAATGGAGTGTAACCTTTAAAAATTGTATTAGAAAAAGTAAACAAAATTAATAAACGTTTACCCAACTCATCAAGAAAAAAAAGAGAGGGCCCAAATCAATAAAATTAGAGATGAGAAAGAAGTTAACAATGGACACCACAGAAATACATAGGATCAGAAGAGACTACTATGAACAACTATATGTCAATAAAATGGATAACCTAGAAGAGATGGACAAATTCCTAGAAGTGTACTATGTTCCAAGGCTGAACCAGAAAGAAATAGAAAATATGAATAGATCAATTACCAGTATTGAAATTGAATCAGTAATTTAAAAACTCCCCAAAATTGTCCAGGACCTTCTAGTTCTTCTTACCCCCATTAGTTACAATGGTTTCTTCTGTGTCTCAATATTCTTTAAGGGAAATATGATTGTCCCTATGAATTTTTCAAAATTAGGGCTTCCCTGGTGGCGCAGTGTTTGAGAGTCCGCCTGCTGATACAGGGGACACGGGTTCGTGCTCCAGCCCGGGAGGGTCCCACATGCCGCAGAGCGGCTGGGCCCGTGAGCCATGGCCACTGAGCCTGCACGTCCAGAGCCTGTGCTCCGCAACGGGAGAGGCCACAGCAGTGAGAGACCTGCATACACACACACACACACACACACACACACACACACACACAAATTATACAAACTAAGGATGTTGCCCAGCTTTTTTATGGGCACCCTTCAGATTAGATGTTCAATTATGGCATCATAAGCAATGGCTGGGGATATAGGGAGAGGGCAGCATCATGTGTCATGTGGTCAGCTGGACACAGCAGACAATTTGGGTAGGCTTAGCTTTCCTGAGAAAGTGACCAAAGACAGGATATATCCAATAGAGTTAGTTTCCAGTTTAAAAAGGATATCAAGCTCAGACCAGAAAACTTGGAAAATGTAACAAATGCAAAGAAAAAAATAAAATTGCCATAGATCCACCTTTTAGTGATAGCTACTACTAAAAATTTAATCACGTACTTTCCATTTTTTTCTATTTGTGCATATTTATATATACTTTAAATATTTTATTATGAAATTTACTACATGCAGAACAGTATATAACATATATGCACAATTAAAGAATAATAATTTAAAGACTACCTGCTACCTTGCTTAGAAAAATAGAATGCTTGCAATATCTTTGAAGTTTCCTATTCACTTTTACCCGCATGTACTCCTTCTCCATCCCTCAGAAATAATCATTATCCTGAATTCCATGACAAATACTCCCTTTTTTTTGGTTTTGTTTTTAGTTTAATTGAGATATTATTGACATATAACATGTAAGTTTAAGGTGTACAATGTGATGATTTGATACACACATCTGATACATATATATATTCTCTTATTTTCTTTAGTCTCACCATATTTGTGTGATTACTCAAGGAAAATGTTATTTTGCCTATCTTTGAAATTTCTATCATGGAATATATTATATGTAATTTTCTGTAACCTGTTTTTCTCAGTCATCAGAATAATTTTTCATTTTTTATTTTGAAATTCACCAGTACACTTTAAAAGAATCATTAATGTTCATAGGTATACTATAGTTTATTTCTGTTTGCTGCTATAGAGTATTCAATTTCCTTATTTATTTATTCAATCTCTGGTCCATGGTCATTCAAGTATTCCTACTATTTTGCTATTATAAACAATACTGCTAGAAACATCTTGGTACATGTTTCCTGCTTCACATGTTTAAAAGTCTATCAGTATTTCTCAAACATCGTTGGCTATGATCCATAGTAGGAAATACATACTGCAGATTGACTCAGTACAAACATACACACACACACACACACACACACACACATGCACACCCATACCTAAATACATGTACACGTAAAACAATACTTTAATGAAACAGTTATTATCCTTCTTCCTTGCAACACAAAATCTAATATTTTCTTTTCTAATTTGTCCTGTTCTAGTGAAATCTAGTATATTTTATTTTTTTAAAAAGCTGGTTTTAACTCACTAGATCTGTGTTTTTTTTCAATACTTTAGCACTTATCAGAATCACCTGAAGGGCTTATTAAAACACAAATTGCAGGGAGTTTCTCCAAAGTTTCTATCCCAGCAGCTCAAGGATTTGCATTTCTAACAAGGATCCAGGTAATGCTAATGCTGCTGATCTGGAGACCACAGAGAAGGAAACACTGAATGAGACTGATTTCACAATTTATTAAGTAACCCACAATCTTCAAGGGTACATATTTTAAAGTGAAATTGCTGGGTCATAGTCTAGATACATCTTGACACTAGGTACAGTTAATTTTCAAAGTAGTTGTACCAATAAACTCTCCCATCAGTGCAATATAGGAATTTTCATTGATCCATACCCTTTCCAGCACTTGATATTGTCAGATATTGTAATTTTGCTAATTTGATGAGTGTGAAATGCTATTACATTATGATTTTATTTTTGCATTTCCTTAATTATTACTGGCATTGAGCGTCTTTTAAATGTTTACTGGCCATTTATGTTTCCAGTTATGTTAAATGTTTGTTCATAGTTTCACTCATTTTTCTATTGTCTTATTGATTGGTACATGTATTCTAAATATTAATCCTTTTGGGGTATATATATTGCAAATACCTTAAGCCAGTTTGTAATTTGATTTTAAATTATCATATTGTGTTTTCAAGAACAAAAGAACTTAAATTTAAATTAGTTATTTCATGGTTATTTAGTTGTGTCATTTTATGAAATCTATACCTAATCATAGAGAAAATCTATATTTTCTTCTAAAAGTTGTAGATTTGTAAAATGGCAGAACTTCAGAGAAGGCTCTTTACACCAAAACCAGATAAACTTGATAAAACCTGATAGGGTAAAAGTGGGGCTTGATAGTTAGAATATTGGAGTAGGTGCATTTGAAGATATTGAACCCCTAAATTCTCCTGAATCCTTTGACCTGAAAAGTGGCCCACCCATCCCTGTGGAAGAAACAGCCCCCTTCCTTGCTTGAAGACTATGCAAGTGCCTCAAAGGAGGCCAATACCTTGTATGACAGTCCCGCTTCTCCTCAGGAACTGACCACTTCTCGTGACCACCAGACCACCAGTAATGCCAAACCTTAGCACAAACTAATTAGGTAAGTGCTGGAACTGCTAAGGGAGAGAGATTATACACCAAAAGAAATACAGTACCTGGTTAATATAAGCTGGTGTGAATAGGAGTTAACCCTGAGGGTGCTGGATCATTGGGCCAGAATGTAAAGCTGGCTAAGGGGAGAATGTCAATATAGAGGCACTCTGCTGTAAAATAGGATTTAACATCCTGGCTTGGGCCTTGGGTGATTGCTTTAGCATGTTTCTGAGATGGCTGTTGAATGCTTAAACACAGTAATAATTCTCATAAATGAAATAGAGATGCCATAACTGCCATGGATAACTGAGGAGGAAGCAATCAAAAGGCTCAGAGCAATGGGCCTGCTCAATTGGGCTTATTAGCTGACAGTTTTCCTCGAGAGGGACCAAAGTCAACTCCATTTTCCAAGGTGATAAGGAATGTGCTAGTGAGAGGGCAAGCACATTGTTGAAAGGCTCAGGAATGGATCATTTCATAGCAGATGCTATTACAGTAGTGGGCTCCTTAGTAAAAAGGGGGTTGATAGGACCTTAGAATAGTAGAGGACAGGTGGCAACAGTTTATTTTCATAACCAAGGTGGACCTAATTACCAAAATGGGAAGCAAGTTTAGAATGAGAGTTAGAGGGTCCTGACATGAGGGATATATGATGACTCAGAGAACATGGTTTTCCTAGAGGTAAGGTAGATGCACAGCCAACAAAGGTACTGCTTAATGTACATAATCATGTGTATAATCATGACTCCTTGAACACTTTCCAGACATGAGCCAGTTTTCACTCTCAGAACCATAGAGTGAGTGATCACATTCCATGAAGAAAGACTGTACAACATCATGGCAAGTGTATATGGTTGTGGTTCTCCCAGTCTCTACTAAAGGGATCTAGTTATCTTCTTAGGTAACTCTACACTGGGGAAAGGGAAATTGTTTTGAGAGCTGTTGGATTTAGGGTCTTAGATGATATGAAAAGACCCAAGGATTCAAATCAGTCCCATGACATTCTTGTTAGAATAGAGGCAGCGTGTTTTGTTTCTCATAGATGGATTTTAGCTAGATTTTAAACATATCTCATAATTTTGTGTTTTAACTCTTGAGTCTAGTACATTTATATTTATTATGATTCAATATATTTATATTAATTTTTACCATTTTGTTTTGTACTTTAGTTCTTTTTTTCTTCTGATTTTCTGCTTTTTTCTTCTTTTTCTTGACTTTCTTTAAAATCAAGTAGTTGTTCCTTCCTTATCCCATTTTTTTCCTAAACTATTTTGGAAGCTATAAATTTTGTATATTGTTCCATCGATTAGCTTAGACATTTTAGTATGCATGTATTAAAATCTCTAATAATTTTACCTTCCTCCCCAAAGGACTTAGAACATTGTAACTCATCTTTTTCTTCCAAATTGTACATATTTCCCATAAGGATTTTAATTCTATTGTTTTCAGGCCCACTATCAATGTTCATGTGGATATATCCACATATTTAAAGTTTTTCTTTCTTTACCATTTCTTTTCTTTTTTTTTCTTTTTTTTCTTTTTTGCGGTACGTGGGCCTCTCACTGTTGTGGCCTCTCCCGTTGCAGAGCACAGGCTCCGGACGTGCAGGCCCAGCGGCCATGGCTCACGGGCCCAGCCCATCCGCGGCATGTGGGATCCTCCCAGACCAGGGCACGAACCCGTGTCCCCTGCATCGGCAGGCGGACTCTCAACCACTGCGCCACCAGGGAATCCCTAAAGTTTTTAAACTCTTAAAAAAGTTTTAAAGTTTTACTCTCTTTTAGAAGTACACGTTTAAAAAGTTTCTTAGAGAGGGTCTGTTGGTAGTAAATTCTCAGTTTTGTACAGAAATGTTGGTTCTTGTTCTTGAACCATATATTTTCTGGGTGTCCAATTCTGGGCATATGTGCATGCACACACATGTGCACACATATGTGCACACACAGAGTTTTTAAATCCTATATTTTCCCTTAGAATAATAATGTGATATGAATATTACATAAGCTCCCAAATAATCTCAAATATGATTTAGTGGCTGTTTAATATTTTATTGTATGGGCAAACTATAATTTATTTAAATAATCTCCAAATATTTATTATGTAGGTAGTTTCCAACTTTTTAAAACTATTATAATTAATACTGCAGCAAACGTTCTTGAACATAAATCTTTGTCCTCATTTCTGAATGTTCCTTTAGAGAATATTACTAGAAGTAGAATTTCTGGGTCAGAACATCTTAGCCTTATAAATTTAATTTAATTTTTTTTGCCCCCAATCACACATCTGTCACTGAGTCTCTGAAATCACTATTTAGATTAAAATTTTTACTTACATCAAAGTAAAACCTGCACATGATTAAAAAATCGAATAGTATGGAAGGATTAAAAATGAGAAGGAACAGTCCCCTATACCTATCCCTTCTATGTCCACTTGAAGGGTTTTAAATTTTTTTTAGTTACAGTTCTGCTAGTTACATCAGCATTTCAAAATAGTTTGCCTGTTCTGTTTCACCACTATTTCATTTCTTTCCACTTTGTAAGTGAAGATTTTAGCACTCTCACACTTCTCTCTCTCTTCTTTTCCTGACCATTTTCTGCTTGCTGTAATTCTACATTTATAATACTTTCAAGATTAATAAGCTATACATTTTATTTTGTAACCATAGCCAAAATATTCTAGAAGCTGATTCTAAATGTGGACAACAGCAAGATTTACATGATCAGGACTGTGAAAAGTTGCTTGCTGTAGTGCTAACCAGTGTGCTATGATTACACTGCTTCCTCTTGGTTTTCTGCCTCTTTCACTGTCCCTTTCTTCTCTCTCTCTCTCTCTTTTTTTGTCACTGTTGCTTTTATCCTATGTCTAAATATGGGAGGACTCTAGAGTTCATTGCTGAGTCTTCCATCCATTCTCCTCTTCATCTGACTTTCTCTCTAGGCAATTCTATCTAGAACTATAAATTTAATCCAGCCCAAATGCTAATGAACCCCAAGTGTATCTCTTTAGCCATAACCTCATCCTGAGCTCTAGACCTGGATTTTTACCCGTCATTTTCAACTTAATGTGTATAAATGCAGTTTTTTATTTTATTCTGAAACTATTCCTCACCCTCTCTTTCCCTCTTTAGTAAATGGTATCAGTCTTCACTTAATTGAGCAAGACAAAACCTGTTAGTAATGATCTTTGATGTCTCCTTTTTCATCATCTACATACTTATTACAGCAACAAAATATACAGTTTGTCTATATCTCCTTCTTTCCACTGTGACCACTATCACTTATTGCCTGGACTATTGCAATAGCCTTCTAACTGGCAAAGGCTTTTAAAAATCCAAATTTCCATACAGCAGAGTTCTTTTTTAAAAATATAAATCAGATCAGATCTTGAGTTAAAATCTTCACTGGTTTCTTAGGCTAATGCCCAAAACCCTTATGAGGGTGGACAGGATCTTCCCTCCCTGTCTGCCTCTCTGGCCACATCTCTTGCCACCTTCCCTAAGCTGTATTTCCTATCTGAATATTCTTCTAAACAAATGTCAATTGAAAATTCTAAGAAAAAAATATTTGAGATATTTCTTTCAGAAAGGCAAAGGGATGGTAGGAAATGGTTAACAGGAAACTGGTCAGCCGTTTATTTAATATACTTACCCATTACTACTTAATATATTGGGTTCTCTAAAGATGAACTGGGCAGAACCTTAGGAAGTTTTCATCATCTGGTATGGAAGACAGACAATTAAAACGTTTATAGAATATTGTGAAAATTGCTAAAACTGGGCATGAACTTCTAAAAAGGTGAAGAAAATATAATATTATTTTTTTGCATATTGGTTTTAAAGATAATTAGAAAAAAAGGGAAGAAGGGGGGAAATCAGCAGGTATATTTTGAGCAATTGATTGCTTATGCTATTCATGGGATTCCTATGTTAAAGAGGAGGAAAATTTGAGGTAGACCTGGAAGCATAGGTAGGAGCTCACTGGCAAGACAAGGAAGGGAATCCCATTTCATGAAGGAGAACTAGCAGACATCAATGTGAAGAAATTTGAATATTTTTAAGTACTGGAAGTTGTTGGTAATGCTGAGTTAGTTTGGAAAGACTCAGAGTTCTGATCCTTAGAGTAACTGGCTAGATATCAAAGTCATCAAATGGGATAAGGAAGGCAAGGGAAAGGGTAAGTTTGGTGGGAAAAATAATTTTTGATGTATAGAATTTGAAGTAGTTGAGTGCCAGATCTACATGTTTGGCGAGGGAAATATGAATCTGGAGCTCAAGAGTTTTCAATTGAAGAAACAGATTTGTGAAACTTCAACATATTTTAGTGCTTTATTGTTATTCAAAATTGGAATATAATCACCTTACATGGAATGCTTTTCTAATATATAAATATTCTGAAAAAGTTACTATTTTATTTTATTTTTTCATTTCAATTTCATTAGATTTGTGGAGAGAGAGAGAGAACTGTTGAGACAGATCATAGATTTTTCTTTCTTAGGCATGGCATTTCATACCTTTGGCTAAGGGAGGTTCTGTGTAATTGAAAAATAGCTTCCAATTTATGCTTAGAATTTACCCATCTCAGAGTTTTATTCCAATGACAGAAAATTGTAGGACACTTTTTAGTTTAACTGTAAGTGCTGTAGCTAACTAAAATTGCTAAATCACTATAAAAGTGATTTAAAAATGTAGTGAAACAGTTTGACTTCCATTGGACCTGGACTCCTTAAAAAAAATCACAGAAATTATAGCACTACAGAACACTAGAACGTTCAAGTATCTTAGAAATAAATCTTACTAAAGGCTTCCAATTACACGTAGAATCAAATTCAAAATTTCTCACTACAGTCTATGTGACCCTACATGATCTAAATCCTACTTAACTTTTTGATTTCATTTCCTGCCAAGGTTATAATAAGTCACAATGCTATTTTTTCCCCTTGAATATACCAAGCTTGTTCCCTACTTAGAGCCTTTGTACTTGAAGTTCCCCTTGTTTGGAATGCTTTCCCTTGACTCTTTACCATGACCTAGATCCTTAGTCTCAGATCAAATATCACCTCCTCACAGCAGATTTCTTTCACCTTGTGTTCTAAACCATATCTTCCTTATCTTGCTCTCACACAGTGCTCTAGTTTATTACACTTGTCACTCTCCAAAAAAATTATTTATTGAATTATGCACTTGTTTACTTTTGCGTTGTCTAAGAACAATGATCTTTGCCTGGTTAATGCTTAATTAATATTTGTAAATTTATTAAATGGATAAATGAATGAATGAATCCTGGGGATGCTGGCTTACCTGAAAAAAATCTAGGTAGACCCTGAGCCTGTCTTGTGATCAGGAGTATGGGGCTAGCTAGACAGTGTTTGGAAGAACTCTTACAATGACAGGAAACTTAGAAACACAACCCTCTCTCTTCATCCATGTACAATGGGATCACAAGAGTTGATCAAGGAACTAAATGAAAACTTATACAACCAAAGGAAAAACCGATACAACTTACAGGCAACCTCTGAGTGCTCACCACATACCTGGGTCTGTACCAAGTGCTTCACATACAGTGTATTCTCTTCAACCTCACACCATGAGGTTAAGATAAGGACTTTAAGAATGCAAAACTAGCTTAGGAGGTTCAGTAATTTGCCAAATGCTACCTGTTTCTAATTGAGGTAGAACTAGGAATTCAACTTGGTTGGGTTATAATCTACAGCTTTAATTCATAACACTAGAGTATTCTGCATTAAATTTATTGAGAAAGCCTAAGGCAGAAATTGGACTACTAGGCTTACAAAGATCTAATGCCCTTGAATTATACCTTTTAGAAAATCATTTTTGCATCAGTTTATTGTCTGAGTCTTTGGTTCCTAAGCTCTAAAATGAATATGACTTTTTTTGAAGAACAATAAAAGTTGCTTCCTAGGTAGCTAACTAGTCAAAAATTAGACCCATCCTTATATTATGGTGCAGCAAAATTAATCTTAAGTTTAAATCTCTTAAATTTCTTCTGAATATCCTTACAAACCAGGTTTCAGGTATTGCAATGGGGGAGACCTGGGTTCCAGTCTCTGCTCACCCAGTAACTGCATCTGACTCCATCCTCTGGGCTTTTGACCATGATGCCTGCTGGAGATATCTCTATTGTAAAGGGAAAAAATAAGATTAGATTTTTAGATTAGTCTCAGAGTTCTTTCAACTTAATATTTTTATATAATTCTGCTGGGTAAGAAAATATAGATTTTAAAAATTTGGGAGTTGAATTTTTGTGATATTTAACTTGAGTTTCATTACTTTCCCTCATTTTACATTTGACATGTGAGCCCACCATTGAGACATGCAACGTGGAAGGACTGCTGCTATGTACTGTGGGTTAAAGAAGAAAGTCAGATTCATAAACTTGGATTTAAAACCAGGCTTTACTTTTACAGCTTTATGTCTCTGGGCAAGACATTTAATGTCTTTAACCCTTAGTTTCCTTATCTATAAAGTGGGGATAATAATAATTGTTATGGTAGTTATGTATAAGCACCCAGCATGTAAACATTGTCGTATCTCACTTTATTGTGCTTCGCTTTATTGTGCTTCTCAGATATTGCGTTTTTTTGCAAATTGAAGGTGTGTGGCACCCTTCATCAAGTAAGTCTATTGGTGCCATTTTTCCAAAAGTATTTGCCACTTCTTGTTTCTGTGCCACTTTTTGGTAATTCTCACAATACTTCAAAACTTTGCATTATTATTATATCTTTTATGGTGATCTTTGATCTTTGATGTTACTATTGTAATTGTTTTGGACACCATGACCTGCCAATTAATAACCCTACAATGACCTCTAAGTGTTCAAGTGAAAGGGAGAGTCATATGACTCTCACTTTGAATTAGAAGCTGGAAATTATTAAGTTTAGTGAGGAAGGCACGGTGAAAGCTGAGATGGGCTGAAAGCTATATCTCTTGCACCAAACAGCCACATTGTGAAAGCAAAGGAAAAGTTCTTGAAGGAAATTAAAAGTGTTATACTCCAGTGAACACATGAATGATAAGAAAGTGAAAGTCTTATTTGCTGACATGGAGGAAGTTTTAGCAGTCTGGATAGATCAAACCAGCCAGAACATTCCCTTAAGCCAAAGCCTATTACAGAGCAAGTCCCTAACTCCTTTCAATTTTATGAAGGTTGAGAGAGGTGAGGAAGCTGTAGAAGAAAAGTTTGAAGCTAGCAGATGTTGGCTTATGAGGTTTAAGGAAAGAAGCCATCTCTATAACACCAAAGTGCAAGGTGAAGCAGCAAGTGCTGATGTAGAAGCTGCAGCAAGTTAGCCAGAAGATCTAGCTGAGATAATTAGTGAAGGTGGTTTTATTAAACAGCAGATTTTCAATGTAGACAAAACAGTCTTATAGTGAAAGAAGATGCCATCTAGGACTTTCATAGCTAGAGAGGAGAAGTCAACACCTGGCTTCATATCTTCAACAGGCAGACTGACTGACTCTCTTGTTAGGGGCTAAGGCAGCTGGTGACTTTCAGTTGAAGCCAATGCTCATTTACCATTCTGAAAATCCTAGGACCCTTAAGAATTATGCTAAATCTATACTTCTTGTGCTCCATAAATGGAATAACAAAGCCTGGATGACAGCACATCTGTTTACAACTGATGGTTCACTGAATATTTATAACCCACTGTTGAAATCTACTGCTCAGAGAAAAAGGTTCCTTTCAAAATATTACTGCTCATTGACAATGTACATGGTCAACCAAGAGCTCTCACGGAGACATACAATGAGATTCATGTTGCTTTCATGCCAGCTAACACATCCATTCTGCAGCCCATGGATCAAGTAGTAATTTTGACTTTCAAGTCATTATTTCAGGAACATATTTAAAAAATTTTTAATTTATATTGGAGTTGAGTTGATTAACAATGTTGTGTTAGTTTCAGGTGTGCAGCAAAGTGATTCAGTTACCCATATACATGTATCAATTCATTTTCAAATTATTTTCTCATTTAGGTTATTACAGAATGCTGAGCAGAGTTTCCTGTGCTATATCGTGGGTCCTTGTTGTTGGTTATCTATTTTATTATTTCTTAAATAAATAAATAAATAAATAAATTTATTTTTGGCTGCATTGGGTCTTCGTTGTTTCCCATGGGCTTTCTCTAGTTGTGGAGAGCAGAGCTACTCATCATTGCAGTGTGCAGGCTTCTCATTGCGGTGGCTTCTCTTGTTACAGAGCACAGACTCTAGGTGCACAGGCTTCAGTAGTTGTGGCTCATGGGCCTTGTTGCTCTGCGGCATGTGGGATCTTCCCGGACCAAGCTCGAACCTGTGTACCCTGCATTGGCAGGTGGATTCTTTTTTCTTTTTTTTTTTTTTAACATCTTTATTGGGGTATAATTGCTTTACAATGGTGTGTTAATTTCTGCTTTATAACAAAACGAATCGGTTATACATACACATATGTTCCCATATCTCTTCCATCTTGTGTCTCTCTCCCCCCCCACCTTCCCTATCCCACCCCTCTGGTGGTCACAAAGCACCGAGCTGAACTCCCTGTGCTATGCGGCTGCTTCTCACTAGCTATCTACCTTACGTTTGGTAGTGTACATATGTCCATGCCTCTCTCTTGCTTTGTCACAGCTCATCCTTCCCCCTCCCCATATCCTCAAGTCTGTTCTCCAGTAGGTCTGTGTCTTTATTCCTGTCTTACCCATACGTTCTTCATGACATTTTTTTTTCTTAAATTCCATTTATATGTGTTAGCATACGGTATTTGTCTCTCTCTTTCTGACTTACTTCACTCTGTAGGACAGACTCTAGGTCTATCCACCTCATTACAAATAGCTCAATTTCGTTTCTTTTTATGGCTGAGTAATATTCCATTGTATATTTGTGCCACATCTTCTTTATCCATTCATCCAATGATGGGCACTTAGGTTGTTTCCATCTCCGGGCTATTGGAAATAGAGCTGCAATGAAAATTTTGGTACATGACTCTTTTTGAATTATGGTTTTCTCAGGGTATATGCCCAGTGGTGGGATTGCTGGGTCATATGGTAGTTCTATTTGTAGTTTTTTAAGGAACATTCATACTGTTTTCCATAGTGGCTGAACCAATTCACATTCCCACCAGCAGTGCAAGAGTGTTCCCTTTTCTCCACCT
Organism: Monodon monoceros; assembly: GCF_005190385.1. Classification (NCBI taxonomy): domain Eukaryota; kingdom Metazoa; phylum Chordata; class Mammalia; order Artiodactyla; family Monodontidae; genus Monodon; species Monodon monoceros. The sequence continues at coordinate 32,278,309 of NW_021703784.1, forward strand.
CCTCTCCAGCATTTATTGTTTCTAGATTTTTTGATGATGGCCATTCTGACTGGTGTGAGATGATATCTCATTGTAGTTTTGATTTGCATTTCTCTAATGATTAATGATGTTGAGCATTCTTTCATGTGTTTGTTAGCATTCTGTATATCTGCTTTGGAGAAATGTCTATTTAGGTCTTCTGCCCATTTTTGGATTGGGTTGTTTGTTTTTTTGATATTGAGCTGCATGAGCTGCTTGTAAATTTTGGAAATTAATCCTTTGTCAGTTGCTTCATTTGCAAATATTTTCTCCCATTCTGAGGGTTGTCTTTTGGTCTTGTTTATGGTTTCCTTTGCTGTGCAAAAGCTTTGAAGTTTCATTAGGTCCCATTTGTTTATTTTTGTTTTTATTTCCATTTCTCTAAGAGGTGGGTCAAAAAGGATCTTGCTGTGATTTATGTCATAGAGTGTTCTGCCTATGCTTTCCTCTAAGAGTTTGATAGTTTATCACCTTACATTTAGGTCTTTAATCCATTTTGAGCTTATTTTTGTGTACGGTGTTAGGGAGTGATCTAATCTCATACTTTTACATGTACCTGTCCAGTTTTCTCAGCACCACTTATTGAAGAGGCTGTCCTTTCTCCACTGCACATTCCTGCCTCCTTTATCAATGATAAGGTGACCATATGTGTGTGGGTTTATCTGTGGGCTTTCTATCCTGTTCCATTGATCTATCTTTCTGTTTTTGTGCCAGTACCATACTGTCTTGATTACTGTAGCTTTGTAGTATAGTCTGAAGTCAGGGAGCCTGATTCCTCCAGCTCCGTTTTTCATTCTCAAGATTGCTTTGGCTATTCGGGGTCTTTTGTGTTTCCATACAAATTGTGAAATTTTTTGTTCTAGTTCTGTGAAAAATGCCAGTGGTAGTTTGATAGGGATTGCATTGTATCTATAGATTGCTTTGGGTAGTAGAGTCATTTTCACAATGTTGATTCTTCCAATCCAAGAACATGGTATATCTCTCCATCTATTTGTATCATCTTTAATTTCTTTCATCAGTGTCTTATAAATTTTTGCATACAGGTCTCTTGTCTCTTTAGGTAGGTTTATTCCTAGGTGTTTTATTCTTTTTGTTGCAATGGTAAATGGGAGTGTTTACTTGATTTCACTTTCAGATTTTTCATCATTAGTGTATAGGAATGCCAGAGATTTCTGTGCATTAATTTTGTATCCTGCTACTTTACCAAATTCATTGATTAGCTCTAGTAGTTTTCTGGTAGCATCTTTAGCATTCTCTATGTATAGTATCATGTCATCTGCAAAGAGTGACAGCTTTACTTCTTCTTTTCCCATTTGGATTCCTTTTATTTCCTTTTCTTCTCTGATTGCTGTGGCTAAAGCTTCCAAAACTATGTTGAATAAGAGTGGTGAGAGTGGGCAACCTTGTCTTGTTCCTGATCTTAGTGGAAATGCTTTCAGTTTTTCACCATTAAGGATGATGTTGGCTGTGGGCTTGTCATATATGGCCTTTATTATGTTGAGGAAAGTTCTTTCTATGCTTACTTTCTGCAGGGTTTTTATCATAAATGGGTGTTGAATTTTGTGGAAGCTTTCTCTGCATCTATTGAGATGATCGTATGGTTTATCTCCTTCAATTTGTTAATATGGTGTATCACGTTCACTGATTTGCATATATTGAAGAATCCTTGCATTTCTGGAATAAACCCCACTTGATCATGGTGTATGATCCTTTTAATGTGCTGTTGGATTCTGTTTGCTAGTATTTTGTTGAGGATTTTTGCATCTATGTTCATCAGTGATATTGCCCTGTAGTTTTCTTTCTTTGTGACATCCTTGTCTGGTTTTGGTATCAAGGTGATGGTGGCCTCGTGGAAGGAATTTGGGAGTGTTCCTCCCTCTGCTACATTTTGGAAGAGTTTGAGAAGTGTAGGTGTTAGTTCTTCTCTAAATGTTTGATAGAATTCACCTGTGAGGCTATCTGGTCCTGGGCTTTTGTTTGTTGGAAGATTTTTAAACACAGTTTCAACTTCAGTGCTTGTGATTGGTCTGTTCATATTTTCTATTCTTCCTGATTCAGTCTTGGCACATTGTGCATTTCTAAGAATTTGTCCATTTCTTCCAGGTTGTCCATTTTATTGGCATAGAGTTGCTTGTAGTAGTCTCTCAAGATCTTTTTTTATTTCTGCAGTGTCAGTTGTTAATTTTCCTTTTTGATTTCTAATTCTATTGATTTGAGTCTTCTCCCTTTTTTTCTTGACGAGTCTGGCTAATGGTTTATCTATTTTGTTTATCTTCTCAAAGAACAAGTTTTTATTCATCTTTGCTGTCATTTCCTTCATCTCTTTTTCATTTATATCTGATCTGATTTTTATTATTTCTTTCTCTGCTAACTTCAGGGATTTTTTGTTCTTCTTCCTCTAATTGCTTTAGGTGCAAGGTTAGGATGTTTATTCGAGATGTTTCCTGTTCCTTAAGGTGGGCTTTTATTGCTATAAACTTCCCTCTTAGAACTGCTTTTGCTGCATCCCATAGGTTTTGGGTCGTTGTGTCTCCATTGTCATTTGTATCTAGGTATTTTTTGATTTCCTGTTTGATTTCTTCAGTGATCACTTCGTTATTAAGTAGTGTATTGTTTAGCTTCCATGTGTTTGAATTTTTTACAGATCTTTTCCTGTAATTGATATCTAGTTTCATGGCGTTGTTGTCGGAAAAGATTCTTGATACTATTTCAAATTTCTTAAATTTGCCAAGGCTTGATTTGTGACCCAAGATATGATCTATGCTGGAGAATATTCCATGAGCACTTGAGAAAAAAATGTGTATTCCGTTGTTTTTGGATGGAATGTTCTATAAATATCAATTAAGTCCATCTTTTTTAATATATCATTTAAAGCTTGTGTTTCCTTATTTATTTTCATTTTGGATGATCTGTCCTTTGGTGAAAGTGGGGTGTTAAAGTCCCCTACTATGAATGTGTTACTGTCGATTTCCCCTTTTGTGGCTGTTAGTATTTGCCTTATGTATTGAGGTGCTCCTATGTTGGGTGCATAAATATTTACAATTGTTATATCTTCTTCTTGGATCAATCCCTTGATCATTATGTAGTGTGCTTCTTTGTCTCTTGTAATAGTATTTATTTTAAAGTCTATTTTGTCTGATATGAGAATTGCTACTCCAGCTTTCTTTTGGTTTCCATTTGCATGGAATATCCTTTTCCATCCCCTTACCTTCAGTCTTTGTGTGTCTCTAGGTCTGAAGTGGGTCTCTTGTAGGCAGCATATATATGGGCCTTGTTTTTGTTTCCATTCATCTAATCTGTGTCTTTTGGTGGCAGCATTTAGTCCATTTACATTTAAGGTAATTATTGATATGTATGTTCCTATTCCCATTTTCTAAATTGTTTTGGGTTTGTTATTATAGGTCTTTTCCTTCTCTTGTGTTTCTTGCCTAGAGAAGTTCCTTTAGCATTTGTTGTAAAGCTGGTTTGGTGGTGCTGCAGTCTCTCAGCTTTTGCTTGTCTGTAAAGGTTTTAATTTCTCCATCAAATCTGAATGAGATCCTTGCTGGGTAGAATAATCTTGGTTGCAGGTTTTTCTCCTTCATCACTTTCAGTATGTCCTGTCACTCCCTTCTGGCTTGCAGAGTTTCTGCTGAGAGATCATCTGTTAACCTTATGGGGATTCCCTTGTGTGTTATTTTTCCCTTGCTGCTTTTAATATGCTTTCTTTGTATTTAATTTTTGACAGTTTGATTAATATGTGTTTTGGCATATTTCTCCTTGGATTTATCCTGTATGGGACTCTCTGTGCTTCCTGGACTTGATTAACTATTTCCTTTCACATATTAGGGAAGTTTTCAACTATAATCTCTTCAAATATTTTCTCAGTCACTTTCTTTTTCTCTTCTTCTGCTGGAAACCCTATAATTTGAATGTTGGTGCGTTTAATGTTGTCCCAGAGGTCTCTGAGACTGTCCTCAGTTCTTTTCATTCTGTTTTTCTTTATACTGCTCTGCAGTAGTTATTTCCACTATTTTATCTTCCAGGTCACTTATCCGTTCTTCTGCCTCATTTATTCTGGTATTGATCCCATCTAGAGTCTTTTTAATTTCATTTATTGTGTTGTTCATCATTGTTTGTTTCATCTTTAGTTCTTCTAGGTCCTTGTTCAATGTTTCTTGCATTTTGTCCATTCTATGTCCAAGATTTTGCATCATCTTTACTATCATTATTCTGATTTCTTTTTCAGGTAGACTGCCTATTTCCTCTTCATTTGTTAGGTCTGGTGCGTTTTTATCTTGCCCCTTCATCTGCTGTGTGTTTCTCTGTCTTCTCATTTTGCTTATCTTACTGTGTTTGGGGTCTCCTTTTTGCAGGCTGCATGTTCGTAGTTACCGTTGTTTTTGATGTCTGTCCCCAGTGGCTAAGGTTGGTTCAGTGGGTTGTGTAGGCTTCCTGATGGAGGGGACTAGTGCCTGTGTTGTGGTGGATGAGGCTGGATCTTGTCTCTCTAGTGGGCAGGTCCATGTCTGGTGGTGTGTTTTGGGGTGTCTGTGGACTTATTATGATTTTAGGTAGCCTCTCTGCTAACGGATGGGGTTGTGTTCCTGTTTTGCTAGTTGTTTGGCATAGGTTGTCCAGCACTGTAGCTTGCTGATTGTTGAGTGAAGCTGGGTGCTGGTGTTGAGATGGAGATCTCTGGGAGATTTTCACCGTTTGATATTATGTGGAGCTGGGAGGTCTCTTGTTGACCAGTGTCCTGAAGTTGGCTGTCCCACCTCAGCGGCACAGCACTGATTCCTCACACATGCCTTTACTCCAGCATTTTATATACAGTCGCTGCAGTTGTAACAGCCTTTCTTGAGCACCACACTTGGCATTGCCTCCCGGAGAGTCAAGAAGGATTTTCACTTTTCAATTTGTGTGCTTCTATATTGTTTGATGTCTTATGATTAGCATGTAGTACTTCTTCTCAATGAGAATTTACTCCGTGAAATCAAACACCATTATTTCAGCTACTGGTGTCTTCATGGAATTCCTTTTAATCTTTGGTAAAAGTTTATCAAGCAGCTACTATATGTAGAGCTTCATCCTTCACTCCTTCTTGGAACCTTTTATTTAGTTCAAAGATCAGGACTTATATCTCGAGCCATGGACCCCCTCGGTGCTGTAACCCTGAGTGTCCTGGTTGTACAGACAGCTCAATTCTCATCTGGAGGAAGCCTCTGAATTCTAGGGCTAGGCAACCGGAAGTCTACGAACTGCTCTGGCCCAGCAGCCTGGGAGAGTCAGCAGGCAGATTCTTAACCACTGCACCACCAAGGAATTCCCTGGTTATCTATTTTAAATATAGCAGTGTGTATATGTCAATCCCTTGTTTGGGATTGACTATAGTTGCCAGAGATAGTGATTCCTCTAAATCACTAGGTAAATTAAAGTGAAAACTTTCTGGAAAGGATGAACCATTCTAGATGCCATTAAGCACATTTGTGATTCATGGGAAAAAGTCAAAATATCAATATTAATAGGCGTTTGGAAGAATTTGATTCCAACCCTCATGGCTGACTTTGAGGGATTCAAGAACTTACTATTACTAACTTATTAGAAGTGTAGGTTGTAGGTGTGACTGAATTCCTGCAATCTCATGATAAAACTTTAGCTAATGGGAAGTTGCTTCTTATGGATGAGCAAAGAATGTGGTTTCTTGAGATGGAATCTACTTCAGTTGAAGATGCTGTGAAGATTGTTGAAATGATAACAAAAGATTGAGAATATTACATAACTTTCATTGATAAAGCAGCAACAGGTTTTGAAAAGATTGAGTCCAATTTTGAAAGAAGTTCTATGGGTAATTTGCTATCAAACAGCAGTGCATGCTATAGAGAAATCATTCATGAAAGGAAGAGTCAATCAATGTAACAAACTTCATTGTCTTATTTTAAGTAATTGTCATAGCCACTCCAGGCTTCAGCAACCACCATCTTGATCAGTAGGCAGACATCAACACTGAGGTAAGACCCTCCACCAGCAAAAAAGATTATGACTCGCTGAAGGCACAGAATATTGTTAGCATTTTTTAGCAGTAAAGCATATTTTAACTAAGGTATGTACATTGTTTAGACAGAATATTATTGCACACTTAATAGACTACATTACACTGTAAACATAAACATTGTATATGCACCGGGAAACTAAAAAATACCTGTGACTTGTGATATTTGCTTATTGTTGTGGTCTGGAACTAAACCCACAATATCTCTGAAGTGTGCTTGTATGCTTTTAATATATTTTGTTTCCCTTTTATTTCTTCTGAGTTTTAAGTTGACTCCACTGGTACCCCTAGTTGCAGTTTTGCTAGTACCAGGGCACAATAGAAGCTATTAATTGTCCTCCACTATCCATTTTCCCTTCTTCCTTTTACTAGTAGAACCCCTGTTTCCAACATTGCTTACAACCAGGTGTTTCATGTGACTTCTTGTAGTCAGCGGTATGAGAGTGCAACTGATGTGAAAAACTTCTCAAAATAAACCTCCACTTCCTCTTTCCCCTTCCCACAGGCTAGAATGCAGGTGTGGTGACAGTGAGTCAGCTTTGACCTGTGGAGATGGGAATGGCATAGAAACAAGATAGTCGGAACCTGGGTTTCTGGGTGACTGCATGAAGCAGGGCTTCTCTTTCCCTTGGACTGTCTATCAGCTTAGAGTTTTGTGTGAGGAAAAGGTATATTTTTTTTCTTAATTAATCAACATATTTTGTTCTTTGCTAAAGCAGTCAAACCAATATCCTAATTTGCATTAGTATTAACCATATGAAATTGCTGGTATAATAGGTTAAAAGCATGTTAAGCAGATGACCATCCCAGGCCCCAAATACTATAGACACTGGAAGCTGAGGTAAAAGTCAAACTTCTAATAAGAAAGTTAAGTACAACTAGTAGAAGAGAAACTCTTTCACATTAATTGATAGAAGTTGCTATGGAAATTAGGATAAAGTATCATTAAGGATAGAAAATATGTTTATAATCTTTGAACTATTATAGAATCCTGAGTCCCTGTCCTATGCTCATGTCTACAAATATTATAAATATAAAATATTTAAAATAATAATAAAAAATTTTGAGATAAACACAAGATTATAAGCATCAGGCCTAGCACTATTGTTAGACTATTTGAAAGGAAGCCTTTCTCTTTACGTAGGAATTGCTAAATCAGTAGACGTACTATAGCTTAAGTGGTTCCTGAGGTCACCACTTGAAAAAAGAGGCGATTTTGCCCTGCAGGGGACATTTGACAGTGTCTGGAGACATTTTTTTTGTCACAGTTTGGGAGCAGGTGTCACTGGTATCTAGTGGGTAGAGGTCAGGGATGCTGCTAAACATCCTGCACAAGACAACTCCCACAATAAAGAATTTTCCACACCAAACTGTCAGTAGTGCTGAGGTTGAGAAACCTTGGAATAAAGCCATCACAGAAAATTGTAGGGAAAAGAGATGGAGAAGAGTCCTAACAGTAGCTGCTCAACTCCCCTATCTAGCTGTTCTCAATTCTGGATGATTTAATTACACAAACTATTTAATATCATCACTCCCCTCCCATTTCCCCACATAAGTCAGTGTAAATTTGGTTTCTGTTGCTTGAAATCAGAAGAGTTCTGTCTAATTTTCTTCCCATAATCCTTTGTAAGGGTTTTTCTCATCTCTAATTTTGGTTGCTCTAAGGGCTTTCTCCTCAAGTAGAAAATTTTGCTGGTTGGATAGTCAAGTGCGTTCCTCTGGAGAATTTCCAATAAGTGGGTTTTTACTATGGTTTGTGGACGAGTCTCTGTTGATTGTCTTAAACATGAGTCTATTCACTAGCTATTAATTGCTACTGGTGGGTCAATCAAATATGAACTCTATGAGAGAACATAGCTTGAGAGGCTTAAAAATACGATGGAAGCCCCTGGCACAAGGGAAGCTGGGATCTGTGGAAATTGCTGGCTTTAAGGTATAAGGAGAATGTTGTGGATTGAGTTGTGTAACCCCCCAAAGATGTTGAAATCCTAACCCCCAGTACCCGAGAATGTGACCGTATTTGGAAATAGAGCCTTTGTAGATGATCAAGTTAAGGTGAGGTCATTAGGGTGGATTCTAATCCAGTGGTGACTGTATTCTTGTGGAAAGGGGCAATTTGGACACAGAGATAGATACACACCCAGGGGGAATGCCATGTGAAGATGAAGGCAGGATGGAGTTATGCGTGTACCAGTCAAGAAACATCAAAAGTTGTCAGCAAAACACCAGAAGGAGAGAGGCATGGAACAGATTGTTCCTCACAGTCCTCAAAAGGAACCAACTCTACTGATCCCTTGATCTTGAACTTGTAGCCTTCAGGACTGTGAGACAACAAATTTTGTTGTATAAGCCACCCAGTTTGTGGTACTTTGTTACAGCAGCCCTAGCAAACCAATACAGAGAAATTTTAGGGAGAAATCCTATTTTCTCACTACCATGAAGATACTAGCATTTATCTCCTCTGGGAATATAGAGTTCAGTTATGCTGAATACTAAGTGAACTTGAACCAGTTCTGGAGAACATTACATTTATAGTTCTAAGGAAGGTTTATTACAGCCATACATTAGAAATAGATATTCTAATTAATTCTTTGAATATTTAGATATATTTATTAAGTTTCAACACACAAAAAGTCATTACATATTTTTCATTTCTTCATCTCTGTTATAATTCTATGCTGTACTTTATTGATTGAAAATTTTATCTACTAGATGAGAATCATTCCACAAGGAATTGTTAATTTAATTTAGATTGTGTTTGTATTTGGAAATACCATAAAATATCCAGAAAGAAATTATCATGTTTGTTAGATTTGTAAATTTCCTTTGCAGGTTAAAAAAAATCTGAAATGAGATTAAAAACTGCAGTTATTATTGAAATAATTTTTTTATTTGGGAAGTGTTGTATCATCCTTCACAGTGAGTGTTTAAGCTTTGGTTGGTACACCAGTTATCAATTTTTGTCTCTCATCTCCACATTCACCTTTCTTGCTCTAAAACTTGCTCTGAGATAATGAATGGAATTCCTTAAACCAGTTCTTCTTTACAGTGAATATGATGTTAGCTTCCTCAATAGAGGGTGTTACAGGGATATTGCAGGAAGATGGGGCATCTCTCACTGGATCCAGAGGCTGCATGGCATGGATGGTCAGCCATGTGAGTGTGAAGATATCTGGTGGTACCCTGCCCCAGCCATGAAGCAGGAAGACATGGCTCCTCTGACATTGTAGACCTGATGCTGCCTGGCAATCAATCACCTTTCTGTGGCTTTCCCAACATGTTACCATGGGCTCCGGACCACCTGCTCAGAGTGGCACCTTGACTCTCTGTGTCCTGGAAAGTTACTTCCTATTTGACCAGTTACTGTGGACCAGATCTGGTTTAAGTACCACAACAGACTTTTCTGCCATCCAGTGGACAACCACACCTTCTGTAACAAAGTCTGAATCCTCTTCTTGGGGTGGTAACTCCATTCAGGTTTGTCCTTTCTAGGGTGTTTTCTATCAGTCCTATGGAGTTTCTTTGCATCTTAGAGTATCTCTCTTATCATTGCTTAATGATTTTTACAATAAAATTCTCTATATCATGTTATGGTTTGTGCTCAGATTGAAACAGATAAAAAACAAAAATTTGAGTATGCTGTGGAGGATTCAAGCATTACATTATTTGGGGAAAGAGTTGATTTGAATAGTCATTTCTAATTTCTTCTCAAACCAAGCCTATGTGTTTTTCTGAGCCTTCCTTTTTTAAACAATGGAAACAAAATTTTGCTTTGAGAGAAGCACGGCTGGCAGTTAATAATAGCTTTATTTACTGTGACCACAGCAATCATCTGTACTAATGATAATTAATTTGAAAGAATTAGAGGATTGATTTATTTAATGAACCTACAGGTAATTGTGAATTTCTTTACTAATGACATAAGGAAAATGAGGCCTGTTAACATTTAAAATAATTTGTAATGGACATGTACATCCTTTAAAAGAATAAAATCTTATATTCTCATCAATTCCCATACATTTGAAATGAATGGTTTAGTTGATCACTTTCTTCTAATCACTAGAGCTTTATCTACACATGTGATGTGAGTACATTGGCATAGGATTTATTTGTTCACTTCAGTCTCCTTTAAAACATAGTCATGTTCAAAGTGAGAGAGTGGCATGGACATATATACACTACCAAACATAAGATAGATAGCTAGTGGGAAGCGGCTGCATAGCACAAGGAGATCAGCTTGGTGCTTTGTGACCACCTAGAGGGGTGGGATAGGGAAGGTGGGAGGGAGGGAGGTGCAAGAGGGAAGAGATATGGGGACATATGTATATGTATAACTGATTCGCTTTGTTATAAAGCAGAAACTAACACACCATTGTAAAGCAATTATGCTCCAACAAAGATGTTAAAAAAAATAGTCATGTAAAAGGCTAATTTAAATTAAATGAGTTGGTACTGCGTACCATGTGACTGTCTACCATATTTGATGCTTGTATCAGTTACCTATTGCTGTAATAATACTGTATAACATGCTCTCCCCAAAGCAGTAGTTTAAAATAATAATCAAATATTTAGGTCATAGGTCTATAGGTGTTTTTGGCTGGATTCAGCATGGTGTGGTATTGACTGATCTTGGTCATCCATCTGGGAGTTGACTAGTTATTGGATGACTTAGGATAGATTTATCTATGGTCACTCAGCTCTGTTCCATTTGTTTTTCATTCTTCTAGAAGCTACTGATCATGTTCTTAGGATGATGGCAAAGAATGGGAATGAGAGTAAGTAGAAAGATGCGTGTTTTTTCCAGTTTCTGTTTGTGTTACATGTACTAATATCCTTTTTGTCAAAGCAAGTAACCTGGGGTACTCGTCACTTGCTAGGGCTTCCATCACGAAATACCATTACTGGGTGCCTTAAAAAACAGAAACTAATTTTCTCACAATGCTGGAGACCAAAAGTCCAAGGTCAAGGTGTCAGGCAGGTTTAGCTTCTCCTGAGGTCTCTCTCATTAACTTGAAGATAGCTGCCTTCTCGCCGTGTCCTCACATGGTCTTGCCTCTCTGCATTTGCATCTCTAAGTGTCTCTCTGTGTGTCCAAATTTCCTCTTCACACAAGGATACCAGTCAGATTGGATAAGGCCCACTCTAACAACCTCATTTAACTTAATTACCTTTAAGAGGGCCCTATCTCCAGATACAGTCACATTCTGAGATACTGGAGTTTTGTTTAAAATATGAATGTCTTCAGGAAGGACACAATTCCACCCATAACACATGAACCAGACCAGAATCAGCAAGGGAAGTCATGGTATAATAAGATATATAAAAAACTGGGGCTATGATTTCCCTCTATCTACCAATAATGCTAACAAAATCCCCACAGGGACATGGTTATTATTTTTGTCATTTTACAGGTGAGGGAAAGAAAGGCTCAAGTGGATGTGAATCCTCACATATTTATGTTTTTTCTTATAGGAAAACATTGATTAACTGAAATAAGAAACCAAAAGAAATCTTTTTACCTTTAATTTTCCCTTATTTGAATAAGAGGCAATCTAGTAGAGTGGCCAGGAGCGTGAGCTCTTGGCAATAGCCTAATTGAATCCAAATCTCACCTTTAACACTTACTGGCTATTGTACTTTGGGCAAGTTAGTTAACTTTTGTATATCTTACCTTCCTGAAACATGAGAATAATAGTACTACCTACATACTGTTATTAAAGGGTTAATCTCTTTATGTAAAAAACTGAGAACAATAACAACAACAACAATTATTACAACCTTTTCTTATATAAGATGTGAGATCTAACAAATAGAATTCTTCTTTGAACAAGGTGATTATTACCTGATGGTCGGGGGATGAGCAAGCTAAACTGTTCAGTTAACACCATATCACTTACTAACTGGTACTCTGTTGCAGTATATCAAATACTCCACTAAGAAATTCTCCACTCTTGATTAATTTGTATTTTTTATAAAGTTGTAATATTTCAAATCTCAATTTTCTATAACTATATGTTCATGAGGGGACAGGCCTGTATTGTCAATCAACTACTTGTACTAGTTCCATAGCTTCAAACTGATTTTTCAGCTTTTAGTTTCTCTCCTTTCCAAACCAGTTAACATACTGAGGTCAGATTCAGATTCTGAAAAACATCAGTTTCATCAAGTTACTCCTCTACTCAACCCTTCAGTGGTTCTCTAGGGCCTAAAGGGAAATATTCCAACTCCTTATTCTGGCATGCAAGACCATCCACAGAATGATTGCCTCGTTTCCCACAATTCCCTCTCATGACTTGCACTTCCCACCACCATTACTTTGCTTACATTTACCTCGCAATATGCATTCCTCCTTTCATTTTTTTCACTTAATAATTCTTTCCCTCATGTTAGCATACTGATTTGGTGTCTGTGGGTATTTTGATTCGTCTCTTTTCCACATTATCTACTGATTTTCTGTTAAGGAGGGTGAAAATGTATTTTCCAATATAGTTTTGTTACAATTATTGGTTAAATTAGTAATCAGTTTTTAAGTCTTTATACTATGCTTATACAAATGCAACTCTCGGCTGAGTGTTATGGTGCACTATGGTTATGTTTCCTTTCCCTGAAGGTAATAATAATTTTCTTCCTTATTCATTTGAATAGTTTTCTTTATACCCATCACTAATTCTTCTCACACCTTTCAAGAGCTTCTTGGTATAGTTTTCCTCAAAGTCAATCACTTTCAATCCTTGATTGGTTCCAGTTTCTTTTTCCCTCTGAAACAAGGCCTCAGTTTTCTAGTCTAGGTGCATTGTTTCCCTATGCCTGCTGAATAGTTTTCATCTTAGGACCTCTCTTTGTTGAATTCTTTTTTGTTGTTTGTTTAACTTTTTATATGAGGCTTACTGACTACAAGTAATTTCTAAATGTATTTCCCTTAATTTTACAGTAATTGGTGGATGGGTCCCCAAATTTCTAGTTTTGACCAATAAATATTGACCATTTTAAGCCATTTTCTTTTTTTATTTTAAATTGAAGTATAGTTGATTTACAATGTTGTGTTTGTTTCAGGTGTACAACACAGTGATTCAGATACATATATAAGTATATATTTTTATATGTATATATATTCTCTTTCAGAGTCTTTTCCCTTATAGGTTATTACAAAATTTTGAGTATAGTTCCTTATGCTATACAGTAGGTCCTTTTTGGTTACCTATTTTATATATAGCAATACGTATATGTTAATACCATTCTCCTAATTTATTCTCCCTTCCTTCCCCTTTGGTAACCATAGATTTGTTTTTTGTGTCTGTGGGTCTATTTCTGTTTGGTAAATAAGTTCAATTGTACCGTTTTTTCTTTTTCAGATTCCACATATAAATGATATCATATAACAAATTTTGTCTTTCTCTGTCTGGCTTACTTCACTTAGTGTGATAATCTCTAGGTCCATGCACGTGGCTGCAAATGGTCACTGACATATAGATCAATGGAACAGAGTAGAGAGCCCAGAAATAAACCCATGCACCTATGGTCAATTAATCTATGACAAAGGAGGCAAGAATATACAATGGAGAAAAGACAGTCTCTTCAATAAGCAGTGCTGGCAAAACTGGAAAACTACATATAAAATAATGAAACTGAACATTCTCTAACACCATATATAGAAATAAACTCTCTTTGTTGCATTCTTGAAATTTCCTTTGCTATTCTCCTAGGTTGAGCCCTGGTCACCAAGATTTGGAGTAACTTTTTGTTTCTCTATGCTTTTTAGCCTGAAGGTTGGAGATGAACACAATTTCTTGTAACGCTGAGGATCCTGGGTTGCTAAATTCTGGTAAAAAAATAGATTTTACTGCAAATTTTCGTATTTTTAGTATTTTTTAAAAGCTGTGAACATACCTCCACTTAACAAAAGGATATTAGCTGAAACTGAGTTTTAAACATTTCATTAAAAAATGGCATTTGGAACTTGAATTTTTCAGAGTTTTTAGATGAGGGTAGAATTTCTGTTTTCTATAAGCCTTTGTCCTCACATTGCATAACTTTCCTCATGGTAGAAGGTGAGGGAGGTTCTGTATTTACCTTAATGACTAGTGGCTAAAAGAAGCAATCATAAAATCCAATGAACAAAGGAAAGATTATTGTGGGACAATTTCCTCTCCAGATCATTTAAGCAGATTAATAAAAAGAATATTTACTACCTACAGTTGTATCACCTTAGCCATGGATGGGCTGACTTTAAGTTTTTATCGTAGTATAAAATTCATTTTTCACCTTTAAGTCCCCTAAAGGTGTTCCCATTGTACGATGAAATAGCTGAGGGGTGAAATGTGTTCAGAATTAGTGTTGGTGTGTGTATATGAGGAAAGAGGAAATAAGTGAGGTGCTTCTAAATGGTTTACGTACCTGACATTATTTCTCACCTTGTCAGTTCTCAGCAACAGACCTCTGGGGGTGATGTGCATCTGGAAAAAAAGCATGGAAAACAAATAAGTTTCTGATTCTGAATCAATCAGTGTTATTTTATGTTTTGTGTGATGTTGCCAGAGATACTTTTATCTTATAAAGAGATCTTTAAACCAGAACTTTGAAGAAGCATTTTCTGTTTCTCCTGTCTCATGGTCTGCTGCAAATCTGTAGCATTTTGCAGATTTTTCTCTCCCTTCTTGTCTCCCACCCTCCCTCCCTGCCTTCCATCCCTCCCCATTTTGCCTTTTCTTTATACTTAACAAATGTTTGTTGAGGTTCTGCTATATAGCAGGTGTTATTCTATGTGTTAGGGATCTAACGGAGAAGAAAACAAAGTCACTGACTGCAGGATGTTTATATTCAGTTAGAAGTGAGGTGGAGGATTAGGGTGGTCAAGTTTGACAGAGTCCACCAATTTCCTTTAAAGCAAAAATACTAATGCCATCAACTGGGCACCTCAAAAATGTATTGACCTGAAAGTATTCATCTGACAATTGAGAAATTCTTTGTAGTTTCTCTTCCCTTGTCTTAGATGACATTATAATATTCCCATTCTCTTGTGGACTCTTAAGGAAAAATGCTGGGCCTTCTGATCTCTTGCTCTGTATGATTTTGGATGGATCATCTCATACTCAATATAATTATATAGGGGCTTATCATCATTCCCCTAAACTAGCATTTATTTCTAGAGTTCCTTACTTTTGCCAAGTCTTCCTATCACAAAGATTTGAAATTCCTGGCATTCCACTGGGATCATCCTTTATTCTCTATTCGCCTTTCACTGTTCATTTCCTTTCAGTCACTAAATTCTGACTTTTTTCTTCTTTCACTTGTCTATTCCTTATGAATCTCATCACATCTACAGTTATCTCTGTAGTAGCCTTTTAGTTGGTATGTCTCTGCATCCACTTGGCCTCCTCCTACCAATGAGTGCTGGCACAAATCCTCCTGCCTAAAGAAATTATTCAAGTTGACTCATGTTTAATCTCATGATCTCATCACTGGGTTGTATTCCTTCAGTTTTGACTTCAAACAGTCCCAGAGATTTTTTCTCTTTAATATTTGTCAACTCAAATATTGGCATGTGTTACCTATATTCCCAGCAACCAAACTCAGGCCATGTGCCCAGCATCAGCCTAATCTCCCAACTTCCTGAATTTCTGGCATGCCTAAGGATTTCAGCTTGGCACCTGCTTTATCGACTTAGTATTAAGTACATATCAACTTTAACCTTATCCTATGAAAGTACAAGCTGCATGCAGGTAGCTATGCTTTTTGATCCTGTGGAGCATAGAGCATACACTCGAAGGGCTTGCCATTCTGGTAGGTTGAGGAGTAATTTTGTATGGCTCGGTCCTTGATGAATTGAAGAGCTGAAAAAATAATTATGAGTGTTGTAGTGGTAGCTTGAACAGTCTTCTCCTAGGTACAGTGTAGAAGGCACTGATGATGGCTGTGACCTGATCTTTACAATGTGCCTGCACCACAGAGAAAAACCATTTACTCATAAATTTATTTCCTTACCCAACATAGACTGTGCCAAACAGTATGGTAGAGGCTTGAGTTACAAGATAAATAAGATCTAATCCCTTATTTTAAGCAGGCTAACATCTAGGAGAAGAAAGAAGAGATATGTATATTAAATTATATACATAATTAAAATATATACTTTAGGGCTTCCCTGGTGGCGCAGTGGTTGAGAGTCCTCCTGCTGATGCAGGGGACGCAGGTTCATGCCCCGGTCCGGGAAGATCCCACATGCCGCGGAGCGGCTGGGCCCGTGAGCCATGGCCGCTGAGCCTGCGCGTCTGGAGCCTGTGCTCCGCAACGGGAGAGGCCACAGCGGTGAGAAGCCCACATACTGCAAAAAAAAAAAAAAAAAAAAAAAATATATATATATATATATATATATATATATACTTTATAGGATTATTTTGAGGAGTAAATGAATCGATGTATTTAAAGGGCTTAAAATAGTGCCCGGCAAATAGAACACACTATATAAATGTTTGCTTTTAATTTTACAATGAGCTTCAATTATGTTCAAGTGCTAGGGGACCATAGAGTTTCCTTTGCATATAAATGGTGTTTGTCCATTCACAGAATCTTACGAGACTCCAACTAGGACTTTACACTACTGATTCCATGTTCATTCATTCAAAAAATACTTATTTAGCCTCTTTTACATTCTAAGACTGTGCTAGACACAAGGGGAAAAAGAAATAAGACAAGGTCCTCAGCTTCAGCTGCTCACATTTCTATTTGTCTAGCATTTGAGTAATGAAAGCATTTCAATAATTTAACTCACTAAACTCCCTGAATTTTACTGCCAATGATAAATAAACGTGGGCATTTGGATTTTGTTTGAAATTAAAAAATGTAATTAAATTATTAGGGAATATCCTGGGCCTGTACACATTTGGTTAAGTATTCTGCACTGTCTACATCAATAGGATTGCAGCAGTAAAAACCACGTATAATCCAAACATAACACTAAGCTTCAAAAGAGCCAGATCATCACAGAGGGTATGTTTTCAATTATCATAGGTTCATTATTAAGTGTATTTTTCTAAATCCTTGGAAAATTGGTGACCCATAAATGGCTAATTTTAATTAAGTAGAATATCCTAACTTAATATATAAGATAAAGGGGAAAGAGTACAAGATCTGAAATCAGAAGATAAAGGGCCGATCCTTGTTTTATCACTTTCTAGCTGTGTGGCTTTGGGTAAATCATTTAACCTATTTTTTTTTTTTTTTTTAATGCATGCTCTCATGTCTTTCTTTTTTTTTTTGGCTGCAGTGGGTCTTCGTTGCTGCGCTTGGGCTTTCTCTAGTTGCGGCGAGCAGGGGCTAACTTTTCGCTGTGGTGCACGGGCTTCTCACTACGGTGGCTTCTCTTGTTATGGAACACGGGTTCTAGGCGTGTGGGCTTCAGTAGCTGTGGCACGTGGGCTCAGTAGTTGTGGCTCGCGGGTTTTAGAGTGCAGGCTCAGTAGTTGTGGCACATGGGCTTAGCTGCTCCGCGGCATGTGGGATCTTCCCAGATGAGGGCTCAAACCAGTGTCCCCTGCATTCGCAGGCAGATTCTTAACCACTGCGCCACCAGGGAAGCCCTCATTTAACCTCTTCATTTGTGAAATAATGTGAATAAATATCATGCAGATTACCAGAGATGTTATATCCAAGAACTCTTATTAAATTTCTGGGACATAGTAAATGTTAGTCATATTTTCAGTGTGGGTAACTATATATTACACATGTAGGTATAGCCAGGCTGCCTGTATGTATGTATTAATACACTTTTTTGTTCACATTACTTTACCTGATTCCACAGAGGATTTGAGAGAATCATTTCCTTTGATATGTCACAAACTTTTTAACACATTTTTCTTAATGTTGGCTACCTGTGGGACTTAAATTTACTTTGTCATTTATGACTTAAGTTACAGAGAAAGCCATGTTTGCATGTATTCTGTGAATACACAAATTCTCAATGGCAGGCATTCTTGGATACAGTAAGGTGTCCAGCATACTGGGAAATTCTAGTGGTTTCTAAATAACTCATATGGGCTAAATATTAATATGCTTCAGCTTCTTGGAGGTCAGTCAGCTATGACAACAATGGCCACCGGGTATTCCTTCATCTTTATTTTGTGCAAGCTTACTTAATACCCTTGCAATGGCTAATTGTCTTGTGACTTGCTTTAGGAGAGTGGTGTGATATCAGTTTGTCAAGCATGATTTAGGAATGGTAAAATCCATTTGCCCAAGATGTGGTGGGGATGGTGAGCGATAGGTGAGCTAGAGGTTCCTTCTAATTCCACTTACTTTTTGATTTACTAAACAAGGGCATTTCCTCTGTGAATTATATTGAAGGCTGGCCCTTTCCTTAGTGGCTACAGGACTCCCATCAAAATAATTTAATGATGAAAATGAAGCTGGTCTAATTGAATTCAGTATGAACTAAGAGTCATCACCTTAGGGTGGGTTTAGCCCTTAGCACTTAACATTCTGCTCTGCAGTTCAGCTTTGTAGCAAAGCCAGGGCTGTTGTCATTGCAGGCTTTAAGCTCAGGAAGATTTTTTTCTCTTTAATACAGAGAATGGGAAGTGGAGCATGTGCCTGGAATGGAGATAAATGTAGGCACCCATCTTGTCCACTTAGGAGCTTTTAAAGCCTGACACCTCATGAGCAAGTAAAAATCAACTCAGTGGATCTCAATAAAGCTGATTTTGAAAACTAAAAGTCAATTTTTGGCTTTCCCTTCAAAGGTTTATGTTCTTTACTTAAAGAACACCCTATTCTTCTTAGGAAGTAATTTTAATGAGTATCAGTAGGTTTCCCAAGTCTCTGACATGGAATTTACTTCAAACTGATTTTTTAAAATTGGGTTGGAATCACTAAGGACAGAATTCTCTAACTCACCCTGCTGTGAAATACTATGTTCACCTCCCCATTGGCTGATCCTGTTTCATTTAACCAATGATGTTTTAAGGACTAAGATTCAGCCTTCCATTTCATTTCACTGGGTATCTGAAAGACAGTCTAATGTTAAAATTGGCCCATTATCTAGACTGGTTTAATTTGTGCTTTAAAATGACTTTGGAAATACGTTTTGATTAAAAAGTTACACCAGTGATGCATTTTCAGTATCACAAAGCAAAACATATTTGAAGAAGTTATTTCTGCATGCCAGATTGAGCAGAAGCCTTAATTCCCCTTGGTAACTGTGTAGGCGAAAAGGAATTAGGAGCCTGGTAAATAAACAGGAAGCCATAAAAATCACAGACATCTTTCTTATCTTGTTCTTCCATCGAATGGATTGTGCAGTCAAAAATTACAACCACAATCGAATGTAAAGTATTTTAAGAATGAATAAACACAACCTATTTTTTCTCCGAAATAACTATTAACAGCCAAGAAACATATGCTTCAGTGAATACTTTTAGATGAATCATAAACTACATTTCCAACAACTGTCTTTTTGAAGCCAGTTGAGACAGCTACACAAGAGTATGTTAAAGCAAATCAAGCTCTCACAGAGCCCATCTGTGACTTCCCAGTGACTCTCCAGCTACTTCTTTTCTCCAAAATTACTGTAAGCTGTACAGTTGCTGCCTGGTTAAGGGATGCCCTGTTCCATCTTCCAAACGTGTGACTTAGTCCTCTAAGAATTAAGGAGAAAATTAAGACCCTCTTTTAAAACAAGGTGTAAAGGATATAGTTCATCATGAAGAAGCTGATGAATTTTGCAAAAAACTTAATTTCTCTTATGACTAGATGTTTGCTATTTGCAATGTTTGATGTGTCATATTAGGAGGCTTAGGGAGGTGAGGCACCTCCAGCTGCCACTGACAACAGGGAAATAATAAAGCTGAAGAAGGGGATGGAGTTGGTGTTGGATGCTGGGCATGGATGAAAAGGAAATAAAAAGAAGCCTCTGCAGCATGCCAAAATCTAATATCTATAGTTAGAGCTGAGTCTGGAGGTAGCTGTGCAAAGTATCAATTCAGTACAGCAGAGCCAAGGTCAAGAATTTGAGTTCCATAAAGGAGTTGCTGTGGAAATCACATTGGGGGACTCAACATTCCTAATTTGATGCTGGGGAAAGAGGTGACCTTCCCATTTTTGCGTTCCTGTGCCCAACACCAAGGAACAGAGCTTGACAGAGAGAACCAGAAGCAAGCCTCTAAAAGAAACACTTCTGTAGAAGCTTCAAGAACTGTGGTTGGGGGTTTCTCATCTATTGGAGCAGAAGAGTGAAAAGGCAGCAAGGGAAAGAACACCAGCCCCAGAACCCTACCTTTCTTCCATAGCATTGACATCTCTCAAAGTGCCCAGAGTAGGCAAATGTTCATAGCAGAATTAGTCATAACAGCCAAAATTGGAAACAACCCAAATGCCCATCAACTGATGAATAGATAAAATGTAGTATATCCATACAATAGTGTATTACTTGGCCTTAAAAAGGAATAAAGTACTGATACCCAATACCACATGTATGAACATTGAAAACATTATGCTAAGTGAAAAAAAAGTCACAAAAGGAAAAATATTATATGATTCCATTTATATAAAATGCCCAGAGTAGTCACATCTATAGAGGCAGAAAGTAGAATAGTGGTTGCCTAGGTCTGGGGGTCTTGGGGGAAAATAGAGTGACTGCTAATGTGTATGGGGTTTCTTTTTTGGGTGATGAAAATGTTCTAAAATTGTTTGTGGTAATGACTGCACAACTCTAGGGATATACTAAAAACCATTGAATTACACATATTAAATGGGCAAATTGTGTGGTATATGAATTACATTTCAATAAAGCTGTTTTTTAAGAAGGAAAAAACAATATAAAAAACAAACAAACAAAAAAGAATTTGAGTTCTAGAAGAAAGTCAAGATTGAAATCTGTCAGGGAGTAGGAAAATACTTGTTCACCATAAATTCATTCACTGTTATGATGAGGCATCTCCTGAGGACTTAAGGTTCTGCCTTTGCAAGATGAGTGGATTTCCTGTCATATTGGATAGCGAGTGTTCTTACTTACAAAATTTTAAAAGACAGAAGGACCACTTTCTTGAAAGTGCAGGTGAAGCAATTAATCTAATTCAGCACGGGAACTAGTAAAAAAAATTTTGTAGTTCACTAAAATTTTTTTTTTTTTTTTTTCCGGTACGAGGGCCTGTCACTGTTGTGGCCTCTCCCATTGCGGAGCACAGGTTCCGGACGCGCAGGCTCAGCGGCCATGGCTTACGGGCCCAGCCGCTCCGCGGCATGTGGGATCCTCCCGGACCAGGGCACGAAGCCGTGTCCCCTGCATCGGCAGGCAGACTCTCAACCATTGTGCCACCAGGGAGGCCCTAAAATATTTTTTCATTCACTAGTTCACTAAAATTTAATTTAAGCACAAATATCTATGTTAATCATTTATAGGAATCAAGTAATACTTATAGTTTAAAAAATTATGAGAAATGGGGCTTCCCTGGTCGTGCAGTCTTGTTTTTCCACCAAAACATATGGCCTCTCATTTTTTATATTATTTCCTGTGCTGTCCCCTCTTTGGGAAAAATCTTTTTTGTACTCCTGACAACTCCTACCCCTTTACTTAATAGCTGTGAAAGCTAAAGTGCTACGATGACAATAGTAGATAGTGACTGAGCCACAATTAAGATCCAGGTCAATTGATTTCCAATTAGTTACCTTCAATTATTCAGTACTATCTAGGTTCAGTGTATTTGTACCCTATCTGATTTAGTACATTGATTTGAGCATTTTTTGACCAAACTTGAAACTACATGCACAGTTTACTCATTCATTTTATTAATCTTAATAATGGTGAGGCCCATGACAGGCACTGTCCTAAGCCTTGAGGATACAAGGTAAATAAGAACTTACTTGCCCTAAAGAAACGTATAGTCTGGTGGGGGAGATAATCACACAGTGCTGGGAGGGATGGTGCTAACTTAGCTTGGGAGATAGACAACAAGGCAGGCTTCCATGAGAATATGACATCAGACCTGGGTCTTAAAGGATGCTTACACTTTTGGCTCAAAAGGAAATGGGCAAGGTGAAGTTGCTGACAGGGCAAAGATTTAAATCCCTGCTCTGAGCAATTGACTTAGGTTATCTGAGTCTCAGTATCATCACCCGTTAAATGACAATAATAATACTAGACGGGGATCCTATGAGGATTAAATGGGATAAAGTGTGTGAAATCCTCTTGCAGATGCCTCTCCTTTGCAGAGAAAAGCATTCTCTGATCAGAAGGCACTGTGAATGAGACTGTCACACAGAGGTTGGGCCCCAGGCTATCAGTCAACCTCCTCTTCCTCCTATTTTCTGGTCCATATGAGAAATAGGAAATAGACATGGAAGTTAGGAACAAATTAAAATATCAGCTTTATTAGTGGTAAACTGAATTGGAACACTGTTGCAGAACAGCAGGAAAACTGCAAATTTCTCTTCAGATTCAGAGCTCAGGCTGAAGACTTTTCAGAAAGTAGCATATTTAAATTTTAATGGAAATCAGCTAAGATAATATGATGACATGGAAACAATCAGGCAGTGCAGCAAAACATGTGTTTGGCATTTTGGAATGAATTGACCTTGGGAGTTAGGGTAGTTTGTAGTACTCTAAGCAAATATTTTGCTTCCTCTGCCTGTTGTGCCCCTCCTTGAGGGAGTTTTATACATCTCTGTTCTACTAAACTTAGGAGTGAGCACAAGACTGGTGTTGACAATGAGGTGTGGTGGAAGTGGCATGTGTTACTTGCTGGGGAAACTTTAAGTGCCTGTGTGTGGTTTTCCATGTCTTTCTTCCCTCTGCCACCAGGACGAGCATATTCCAGACAAAGGCTGCTCCACAAGCTTGGGTCCTGGAGTGAGGATGTTGTAGAGCAAAGCAGTTGCTGATGCCTGATAGACATGAATCCTGACCAGAAATAAAACTGTGTTACAAGCCACTAAGATTATTGGGTTATTTATTACTGCAGCAAAACCTAGTTTGGCCTGATGGATCAGTAGTTGTTAAATCACACCATGCAGACAATTATTATTTAAACCAACAGGTCAAGTTTCTTTGTTAAATCTATACTTGCCTACATTTTGTGGGTTTGGAGGGAGCTCGATATAAAGTTGTTCAATTCCTGTTTGGGTTTTTTTTTTGAGATTTTTCACATCAGCGATTTCTCATGTTTACACCCCACCCATCAAAACAAGAAACCATGATGAGAATGAACATTTAATCTGTTTCTATTTCATCTAATTTTTTGCAATATATTTTTTATACTTTTCTGTATTTGAGTTTTTGACCTTAATATGCAACATATAAATTTGGGATATTTATCCTATAGATTAGTATCTAACTGTGACCTATCACTGACCAAAGGCAAGGATCACATCTACTATGTGCTGTGGCCCTGCATAAATTACAACAAAATAACTGCAGAAATGAAAAATATAGTCAAATGACCAATTTAGCATCCAGTAATTTTTAGAAAAAAGTTCTGATTTTGGAATTTTGAATATAATTGTCCTACTAATAGTACAGTACAGCTGTTTAATATAAGTTTGTACAATTAATGAATAATGATTATACAGAACGGCTCTTAAAACCAGACTGGATTAGAGAAAAGAATAGAGACAGGATTAGTTTTATCATTTTCAAACAGAAAAAGAAGCAAAATCTTGTATTACTTCTGTAGTTTATAATATTGCCAACCACAGAGTCTATCTGTTGTTAAATAAGTTTATCCTTCAACTAGTAACAGAAGTTGCACGTCAACAGTTCAAGACAATGTGAATAAATGCCACAGAAGTAGGAAAGACAGACATTATTCTTGATGAAATTAAATTTGAGATATGATCACTTACGTTGAAAGAATGTGATCATTTGTAAATGGCATAAGGGCTGCAAACTATATATAGGAAGTTGCTGGCAGAATTTAAAATTGATGGTAGAAAGTATTAAATGGGAAAAGGATTAATATGGTATTACGAAACAAATGAAAAACGATCAAGTTGGCCTCTGCATTGTCACTATATTCAAATTATAGCTGAAGAACTGCATTATTATAATTAGGGAAAATCCCAATGAAAGTTAGCAGACAGTATAATGTAAGTGTTTTTTAATGACTATAGAGATCTTATAAGTGATATTCTCATTAATGACACTGTGTAGGCTAACACTTCTTGCCACACTCAACAAGATCAAAGTTCTGCAAGGATTGTTTCATTTAAATTTCAGTCTGTGAAGAATAAAAAGGCAATACAATTAAGGTCCACACACCCCGATGTAGGCATAAGTGCTGTTAGCTACTATACATATAAATCACTCTCAGAGAAGAACCTTCTTTTACCTTGTGAAATTTGTATGATTTGGAGCAGTGCTCCATGATGATGGAAACATCCTCTATCTGCGCTTTCCATCAGAGAAGCTGCATGTGGCTACGTGTGGCTATTGAGCAAAGCAATTGAAATGTACCTAGTGCAGTTGAGCAACTGATTTTAAAATTTTATTGAATTTTAATTGACTATAATTAATTTACAACCAGATGTGGTTCCAGTCTACTGTATTGGTCAGTGTAATCTAGAGCTATCTCATTTAAAAGTTTTAGATTAAGATAATTGCCAACACATCCCGTGTCATCTTTCCAAATTAGTTCTGCCCAAAAGAAAAATTTAAAAGAAGACCAGACCTTATTTGTCTAAGTGAAAAATACTACCAGCCATGTTTTCAAGTGCATCCCCTGTCCCAAACATAGTTAAATAATTTCCATGGATTCTGACATTGAATTATTAAAGAAACCCTATTCTGGTTCTGTTAGTTAGGTAGCATGATTTTCATCTATCCAGACATCCCCATCTCAGGTTTCAGGATCTTATTTCTTCCCTATAAAAGCTCTTGCTACAGCATGCAAGACTCGCCAGGGCTGAGAACTCAGCTTTCTCTGAAGCTCTGCTTCTCTTCCACTTATGTCCTATGACTGATTTTCTATGTCTATCTTCTGGCTGCAGGAGGTGAGCATCGCTTTAAATGCTGCCCTCTGACTCTCACACTTTGCTTTAAATTGTTGATTAATAGGGTTGAGCTTGTCATTTTCTCTCTTCAATGAATCAGTGGCGTTTTAGCACAGCCACCAAATTTCATAGTCCTTAGAGTTGCTGTTTCTCCCTGACCTTGCAAACTCAAGACACTGTACAAGCTAGTGCTTGCTTCCCCTTTGCCTGTGTCCCTTCTGGGTCCAGAAAAGATGAAGTTTTTAGCAGTTGCACCTTAGAGCATGCCATGACCTATAAATAGAACACCCACCACCACTGATAGGCCCTCCTTGCCATCCAGCCAGCGAGTGAACCACTTCAGAATTCCAGCCACAAAGTCTGCTTCTAAGAACAACTTCCAGTACCAGCTATGTTGGGTCAAATTACCCTGAAGTACTGTAGAACCTGAGATGGAGATTCTTCTTCAAGTGATTCACTAAAGCAGGAGGGAAGTGAGCAAAACAGGATTGGAGAGGAAGAAACGAAGCAAAAATTAAGTCTCATCTGGAGATTGGCTCAGTCTTATCTCTTAGGGAAGCTCTGGAACACATATGGTACCACAGAGCCTATCCCACCTTGAGTTCAGAGGTCTAGCCCTTTGAATTCCCTTGCTTTCCCTTTGTCTCTGGCTATAAGTCAGGTCTGCAGTGTTTCAGGGGGATGTGTTCCTTCTTTGGTGAAGATACCAGCTGTGAGTTATTCTCAGCCAACATTCACAGCAACTGAGGTTGGGGTTAGGGTGTGTGTGTGTGTGTGTGTGTGTGTACAAGACATAGTAAATAGTAAAAGTGTTCAGGGAAAGATACCAACAGTATCCACTACAGTAGGACAGCACAAGGTTATATATCTCCTTGGTGGTTATCAGCAAAATAAGTTGAAGACTTAACCAGGGGCTGTGAGCTAAATGCTGCCTTCGCAGCATGATTCTTTACACCTTGTCACATTGCTATATTTATTCAGTTATTCATTCTAGAGATGATTAGAGAGACCCATTATGTTGTAGGACTAACCTGTGCTCTGGGAATAGAGTAGTGATTAAGTTTATAGATTGTGAGCAATAGACTTGTAAGTGGATGATTGTAGGAAAGTGTGAATAGGTGCCATCAAAGTGATGTGAATCTGTGCAAGCAGAGAAGGGAGAGACGAGTAGTGGAGAATTAAAAAAGTTCATGGAGAAGTTGAAATATGAACTAGGGATTGAGAGGTGATGAGGAGTTTGTCAGGCGAATTTCCCTAGTTATATAGCAATCATGTACCTCAATACCTATATATAAACAATTGGTTTTTGATTCTAGTAGGATTTAGGAGAATGCTGGGATTAAGATTTTACAAAGGCTATACCATATGATCCATTCCAGTGATCTGTGTTTGACCCTCTGATTCTACAATGCAGTGTATTACCTTGGTGACTTGAACATAGAGAAAATTATTCAGCTTCTATTTGCTCAGCATTAGTATTCAAAGGCACCTCAAACAAACCATTTCACACAAGAAATTCATGCTTATATAAGTGGGTGATTCCTCAGCTTTCCATCAAATGGAGGTAATTTGAACAACAGCCACTTATTTTCTCATGAATCTGATTTCATAGACTCAGTTGAAAGGTAATAGTATTCCAGTGTGATGGATTGTCTCCTGACAGTCTGAACTGGAAGTTTGTCATAGGACAAAGAAAACCTGATATTAATCCACTAAAAAAATCCAGTGCTGAGATTGAATATAAAACAACTTCTATAGTGGTATGCTTTACAAGCCCCCTCCACAATTAGTTATTTATCATTCTCAAGGACACCTGTTTTCCATTTTCTCTACAGGGTGTCTGATTGGATTTGTTCATTAAATGGGCAAAATCAAAGTCCATTTTTGAAAGCACTGGTAGAGTTAATTGGGGAGTATGTCAGGGCTGGATCTGAACAACTTTGTCCATCAGATTGTGTCCTTTGTAGAGCAAATAGATGAATGCAGATGGTGAAGCAAAATTATATATTTTCTTCTTTCTGTTTCTGAAGTAACTGAAACTCTTTACATCTTTTTTTGAAAATTTAATTTATTTTTTAAATGAGAATTCTCTCCTAGTACTGACTCAGGGACACATTGTTATTCTTTCAATGATAGGATAACATGGATATATACTAACTGACAAAGTAGTAAGGAATTTTCTTCTAGCTTTATAAAATGCTATATTGATCCTTTATAGTCTTAGCTAGAGCATCACTGATAAGAAAACACGTTGGGAGTACCAGATGCTGTCTTGCAGGGCATGCAATATTGTGCTATATTCTTATTTATTTATTTTTTAACCATTTTCTTTTTGAAGTATAGTTAAGTTACAAAGTTGTGTTAGTTTCCAGTGTACAGCAAAGTGATTCAGTTTTATGTATCGATATATACATATATGTAACTGAATATATATATATATTCTTTTTCAGATTCTTTTCCATTGTAGGTTATTACAAGATATTGAATACAGTTCCCTGTGCTATACAGTAAGTCCTTGTTTTTTAATCTATTTTATATATAGTAGTATGTATATATTAATCCCAAACTCCAAATTTATCTTTTCCCCACCCCCTTCTATTCCCTTTGGTAACCATAAGTTTGTTTTCTATTTCTGTGAGTCTATTTCTGTTTTGTAAATAAGTTCATTGGTATCTTTTCTTTTTTTTTTTAGATTTCATATATAAGTGATATCATGTGATATTTGCCTTTCTCTGTCTGACTTAACTTCACTTAGTATGGTAATCTCTAGGTCCATCCATGTTGCTGCAAATAGCATTATTTCATTCTTTTCTATGGTTGAGTAATATTCCATTGTGTATATATACCACATCCTCTTTATCCATTCCTCTGTTGATGGACATTTATGTTACTTCCATGTCTTGTCTGTATAAATAATGCTTCACTGAATATAGGGGCACTTGTATCTTTTTGAATTAGTGTTTTCTCCAGATATATACCCAGGATTGGGATTGCAGGATCATATGGTAATTATTTTTAGTTTTTTAAGGAACCTCCATACTGTTTCCCATAGTGGCTTTACCAATTTACACTCCCACTAACAGTGTAGGAATGTACTTTTTTTCCCCACACCCTCTCCAGACTTTTTAGTGATGGCCATTCTGACCAGTGTGAGGTGATATCTTATTGTAATTTTGATTTGCATTTCTCTAATAATTAGCAATATTGAACATTTTTCCTGTGCCTGTTGCCCATCTGTATGTATTCTTTGGAGAAATATCTATTTAGGTCTTCTGCTCATTTTCTGATGGAGCTGTTTTTCTGATGTTAAGCTGTATGACCTGTTTGTTTATTTTGGAAATTAATTGTTTGCTGGCAGCATTGTTTGCAAATATGCTCTCCCAGACCATAGGTTTTCTTTTCATTTTGTTTATGATTTCCTTTACTGTGTAAAAACTTTTAGGTTTAATTAGGTTCCATCTGTTTATTTTTGCTTTTGTTTCCATTACTCTAGAAGGTGAATCCAAAACAATATTGCTGCAATTTAAGTCAAAGAGTGTTCTGCCTGTGTTTTCCTCTAGAAGTTTTACAGTATATGATCTTATACTTTGGCCTTTAATCCATTTTGAGTTTATTTTTGTATGTGCTATTAGAGAATGTTCTAATTTCATTCTCTTATATATCCAGTTTTCATTCTCCTCTCTGTCCAGTTTTCCCAGCACTACTTATTGAAGAGGCTCTCATTTCTCCATTGTATATTCTTGCCTTGTTGGTCAGAGATTGATTGACCATAAGTCCATGGGTTTGTTTCTGGGTTTTCTATTCTGTTCCATTGATTTATATGTCTGTTTTTGTGTCAGTACCATACTGTTTTGATTACTGTAGCTTTGCAGTGTAGTCTGAAGTAAGGGAGAATGATTTCTCCAGCTCCATTTTTCTTTCTCAAGATTATTTTGGATATTCAGGATCTTTTGTATTTCCATACAAATTTACAATCTTTTTTGTGCTGGTTCTGTGAAAAATGCCATTGGTATTTTGATAGGGATTACATTGAATCTATAGATTGCCTTGGGTAGTATGATCATTTTAACAATATTTATTCTTCTAATCCAAGAACAGGGTATATCTTTCCATCTGTTTGTGTCATCTTCAATTTCTTTCATCAGTGTCTTATAGTTTTCAGACTACAGGTCTTTGGCCTCCTTAGGTAGGTTTATTCCTAGGTGTTTTATTCTTTTTGGTGTGATGGTAAATAGGATTGTTTCCTCAATTTCTCTTTCTGATATTTTGTTGTTAGTATATAGAAATGCAACAGATTTCTATATGTTAATTCTATCTGTTAATTTTGTATCCACAATTTTACTGAATTCATTGATGAGCTTCAGTAATTATCTGGTAGCAACTTTAGGATTTTCTATGTATAGCATCACGTCATCTACAAACAGTGACAGTTTTACTTCTTTTCTAAGTTGGATTATTTTTATTTCTTTTACTTTTCTGAACACTGTGGCTAGGACTTCCAAAACTATGTTGAATAAAGGTAGTGAGAGTGGGCATCCTTGTCTTTTTCCTGATCTTAGAGGAAATGCTTTCAGCTTTTCACTGTTGAGTATGATGATAACTGGGTTTGTCATATATGGCCTTTATTATGTTGAGATATGCTCCCTCTATGCCCACTTTCTGGAGAGTTTTTATTGAATTTTATCAATAAAATTGATAAAAGAGAGTTGTTGAATTTTAAAATTGATAAATTTTAAATAATAAATTGATAAATTTTAAATTGATAAATTTTAAAATTGATAAATAAATTTTTAAAATTGATAAAAGAGAGTTGTTGAATTTTATCAAAATCATTTTCTGCATCTATTGAGATGATAATATGGTTTTTACTCTTCGATTTGTTAATGTGGTATATCACATTGATTGATTTGTGGATATTGAAAAATTCTTGCATCCCTGGGATAAATCCCACTTGATCATGGTGTATATCCTTTTAATGTATTGTTGGAGTTTGTTTGCTAGTATTTTGTTGAGGACTGTTGTGTCTATGTTCATCAGTGATATTGGCCTGTAATTATTCTTTTTTGTGACCTTTTTTCCTGGTTATGGTATCAGGGTGATAGAGGCCAAATAGAACAAGGTCAGAAATGTTCCTTCCTCTGCAAGTTTTTTGGAATAATTTGAGAAGGATAGGTGTTATCTCTTCTCTAAATGGTAGAATTCATATTTGAATCCACCTGGTCCTGGATTTTTGTCTGTTGGCAGTTTTAAAATTAGTGATTCAATTTCAGTACTGGTAATTGATCTGTTTATATTTTCTATTTCTTCTTGGTTCAGTCTTGGGAGATTGTACCTTTCTAAGAATTTGTTAATTTCTTCTAAGCTGTTCATTTTATTGGCATATAGTTGCTTGTAGTAATCTCTTATGGTCCTTTGTATTTCTGTGGTGTTCATTGTAACTTCTCCTTTTTCATTTCTGATTTTATTGATTTGGCCCCTCTCCTTTTTCTTGATGAGTTTGGCTAAAAGTTTTGATATTTTGCATATGTTTTCAAAGAACCAGCTTTTAGTTTCATTTATCTTTTCTACTTTTTTTTTTGAAATATTGTGCATTAAACCAACAACTATATGGGCTGCCTCCTTCACGTTGAAATTCTTTTATTTTTAAATTTATATAAAATAAGATTTAGGGACTTCCCTGGTGGTGCAGTGGTTAAGAATCTGCCTGCCAATACAGGGAACACGAGTTTGAGCCCTGGTCCAGGAAGATCCCACATGCCACGGAGCAATTAATAAGCCCATGCACCACAACTACTGAAGCCTGCATGCCTACAGCCCGTGCTCTGCAACAAGAGAAGCCACCACAATGAGAAGCCCATGCACCACAAGGAAGAGTAACCCCTGCTCGCCACAACTAGAGATAAACCGTGTGCAGCAATGAAGACCCAATGCAGCCAAAGATAAATAAATTAAATTAAATTAAAAAAAGATTTAAAATTTATTTATGTAATACTTAAATACATAATACTATCCCTATTTACAAATGACTTGATTGTCTATACTGATAAAACCCAATGCATCTATATAACAGTTCTTAGGAGTAATAAGTGAATTGAGAAAGATTTCAAGATACAAGATACATGTAGTACAAAAATCAATTGTAGTTTTAGATACTGCAGTGGAACATGTGTACGTTGAAATAAAAAATACATTACTACTCAAATAAATAAAAACTTAGGGGTTAATCCAACATGTATGTGACTTGTATACTACAAACTGCAAAACACTGATTAAATAAATCAAAGAAGATCTAAAGAAATAAAAAGACATTTTGTGCTCATGGATTGGGATACTAAACATTATAAATATTTGTATTCTCTTCAAAAAGATATATAGGAAAACCTATAGCTCAATTCCTAAGTCAAATTTCTATCAACCCCCAGCCATATATTTTACAAATGTATACAAGATTATTCTAAAACTTACATGGAAATGTAAAGGTATTAAAATAGCTAAAATAATTTTGAAAAGAAGACTAAAGTAGGAAGAATTAATCTGATCATAAGACTGATTATAGAACTACAACAGTCAAGACTGTGGTGTTGACATAGGGATAGACACACATATAAATAGAACACTGTGAAAAACCCCAAAATAGATTTGCATAGGTATGCCCTACTAAAATTTTACCCAGGTGCAAAATAAATTAATGATGGAAGGGCAGCATTTTTAACAAATGATTCTGTAGATTTTAACAACTATAGGCCAAAAAATAAACATCAGCTAAACTCATATTTATATAAAAATTAACTCAGTATAACTCAATGCTTAAGTTTTAAATATCTGGAAATGGGATATTATGCATTTCACCATTTCACCTAATGACCCTCCCCTAATTGCTTCCCCTTTTAGAGACCTTGGGATCTACCTAAGTGGTCATTCCTTCTAAGTCTTATTTGCTAGTTCCTCCTCATTTTCATAACATGTGAATTTTGAAGTGTCTGAAGGCTACTAAATTCTTTGCTCTCTTTTCTCCTCTAGCTGCACTCAGTTCCAAGGTAACACTACTTGATCCCACAGTTTTCAATATCTCCTAAATGTTGATTATGTACAAATACATATTTTTAGCCCTGATGTCTAGACTTCTCTTGAGGACTAGACTTTTACATCCAATTAGCCCTTTGACATTCCTACCTGGATATTTAATAGTCATTTCAAACTTGTCTAAAATGAACTCTTAATACTTTACCTCTCTAAACACTCTGTCTCCCCAGTATTTAGTTAATGACATTCCCCTCACCTAATTGCTCAGGATAAAAATCTAGAAGTTACCCTGGACTCCTCTCTTTTCCTCACGCTTTTCGTATCATTTATGAGATGGCTGATTCTACCCTGAAAATATATACGGCATGTAACTTCTTTTTACAGCTCTAGTCTTCTCACTTGGACTACTCTAAAAGCTTTTTTGTGCTTCCACATTTTCTTCCACCACTACAAACTATTTTATAGCAGAACAACCAGAGTAATTCCTTGTCAACATAACTCTGATTATTTCCCTCCTTTTCTCAAACCCTTAATAACAGGATGTTAAAAGCCATGTTTTGGCTGAGACTTTAAGGCAATAGCCATCAGATAGCAAAGGGAGGTGGAAGACAGAACACTTTTAGGTGTTTCAAAATGGATAGCCAAAAGTAGTCACATGGTTCTAAAATACGTTATCCACATCAATAGTGTAAAAAGTTGACTGACACAACAGGAAGACTCATGAAGATTTCTGAAGAGAATTTGGCTATGAATGTCCCACCTCCAATTATCTAATGAGGGTATTACAAGGAGACTATTCAGAGATCTTAATATATGATGCATGCAGAATGAGTGAAATGGTAAAGTTTTTTTTTTTTTAAACTTCCTCCTGAGAAATTTAAAGGGTTGGAATTAGGCAGCCTAGCTGCTAATCCTAGGGTTAAATTCACTGCATTGGGTTGGGTCTATGCATGCAGAGTTCAATAGGACAAAGGATTTGTGTGTTTCACAAGGACTAGATATAGATCATATGAGAGAGAGTAGTCTCTAGTCTGTTTTAAATCCTGCCCCAAAACACTGCTGAGTAATGAAGAGACTCAGGGGGAAATGACTAGCCAGAGGAAAATACATCTCCCACAACACAGAAAGAGAAGTCAAATATACTTAGTGTTTGTTTTTTCTTTCAATTTTCAAATCCGGTTTAGTTGTTTGAGAATATGATGTTAAAATGTCACTGGTGTTTATTGACCCTGGTTCTGAGTGTGTGTATATATAAAAAATAATTTTTGAATGGGAAGAGAGAGAGAGGAGAAGAAGAAGAAAAAGAAGAAGAAGAAGAAGAAGAAGAAGAAGAAGAAGAAGAAGAAGAAGAAGAAGAAAAAGAAGAAAGAAGAAGAAGAAGAAGAAGAAGAAGAAGAAGAAGAAGAAGAAGAAGAAGAAGAAGAAGAAGAAGAAGAAGGAGAAGCAGAAGGAGAAGGAGAAGGAGAAGGAGAAGGAGAAGGTGAAGGAGAAGAAGAAGAAGAAGAAGAAGAAGAAGAAGAAGAAGAAGAAGAAGAAGAAGAAGAAGAAG
>NW_021703784.1:32312001-32475070 GCF_005190385.1 Monodon monoceros
AAGAAGAAGAAGAAGAAGAAGAAGGAGGAGGAGGAGGAGGAGGAGGAAGAGGAGAAGAAGGAGGCAGAGGAAGGAGAGGGGGAGGAGGAAGAGAAAGAAAAGAAGAAAGGGAAGGGAGGGAGGAAAGGAGGAAAGCGGGGGGGGTGGTGCGAGGAGGAAGAGGACCAGTATCTAAGGGTATCCAAGGAAAAGCAAGTCTCCCTCCAACCTCCAGCTACAGGTCTCTAGATTCAGATCTACTTTAACATCTCAATGACTATCCCACTTAATGAATTAGGAAGCTCTTTACGGAGAGGCACCCTTTCTGAAAGCATTGGAAAGTCACAGTTATATTAAGTCCTCACGTCTGGCTTGGAAGCCAGACTTGTAGGTTGGAAGCAGACCTTTATCAGATAACTTCTGTTCTGAGAGAGTCAGGACAAGAAACAGAATCACAGCCGAATGCGACGCGC
This sequence comes from Monodon monoceros, assembly GCF_005190385.1. Lineage (NCBI taxonomy): Eukaryota > Metazoa > Chordata > Mammalia > Artiodactyla > Monodontidae > Monodon > Monodon monoceros. Next base: position 32,312,454 of record NW_021703784.1, read on the forward strand.
CTGATATTCTCCCTTGAGTTCTTCTTAGGCATGAGGAACTAAGTGTTTCTTAGGTAGGACTAAGAAAATTGTTTCTTACCTAGGACCTCCTAGGTAGAGTCCTCGTGGAAATTTGCTTTCTCAAAGCCCTTATCTTGACATTCGAGGCAAGAACCCATGGAACCATTCATTAGTGAGATAAAGAATTAGCTTTAAACACCTGCTTAGCTCAGAGAGCAGGAAGTCATATTACATTAGTTCTATTTAAATAAGAAGTTTTCTTGATTTCCTAATTTTTCCTTCCTGATCCCACCTCTTTGAACCTGTTAGGGTTACAACCTTAGATTATAATAAGTGGGAAGTGAGGGGAGTGAAACCTTAGGTCAGACTAAGGGAGAAGAAGGAATGTGATAACCTTCTTGGACTATAGATTTCTCATTTACAGTAGGTCCCAACTGAGGATGAAGAAGAATTTTAAATGTATTATTTATTATTATTATTCTAGCTTTATTGAGATTAATTGACACATAACATTGTGTAAGTTTAAGGTGTACTAAGTGATGATTCTGTACAAGCATATATTAAAAAATGATTACCACAATAGGGTTAGTTAACAACTTCATCAACTCACATAATTACCCTTTTGTGTGGTGAGAACATTTAAGATATATTCTCTCAGCAACTTTCAAGTATACAGTACACATTATTAAGTATAATCTTCATGCTGTACATTAGATCCCCCAAACTTATTTATCTTATAACAGAAAGTTTGTTCCTTTTGGTCAATATCTCTCCTGGCAACCACCATTCTACTCTCTGTTCCTGAGTTCAGATTTTTGTAGATTTCACATAAAAGTGATATCATTCAACGTTTGTCTTTCATTGTCTGAATTATTTCACTTAGTATAATGCCCTTAAGTTTCATCCATGTTGTCACAAACCCAGGATTTCCTTCTTTCTCATGATTCGTATTCTGTGTTGTGTGAGATATATATATATATATATATATCACGTATCTTTTTTATCCATTCATCCACCAGTGGGCACTTCATATCTTGGCTACTGTGAATAATAATTCAATGAACGTAAGAGTGTAGATATCTCTTTGAGATACTGATTTTATTTCTTTTTGATATATACCCAGAAGTGGGGTTGCTGGATCATACAGTAATTCTATTTTTACTTTTTTGAGTACCCTCCATACTTTTTTCATAGTGGCTGTATCAATTTACATTTCTACGAACAATGTACAAGGATTCTCTTTTCTCCACATCCTCACCAACCTTGTTATCACTTGTCTTTTTAAATATAGCCATTCAACACGTTTGAGGAATATTTCTCATTGTGGTTTTGATTTACATTTCCCTCATGATCATTGATGTTGAGCATTTTCTCATGTACCTGTTGGCCATTTGTATATCCTTTGTGGAAAATGTCTATTCAGGTCCTCTGACATTTTTAATTGGATTATTTGTTGTTTAGCTGTTGAATTGTATGAATTCTTTATATATTTTAATATTAACTCCTTAGAAGATAGTTGGTTTGCAAATGTTTTTTCTTGTTCTGTAGATTACCTTTTTATTTTGTCAGTCACTTCTTTTGTTGTGAAGAAGCTTTTCAGTTTGATATAGTCCTGCTTGCTTACTTTTGCTTCTGTTGCTTGTGCTTTTGTCATATCCAAAATATTGTTGTAAAGACCAATGTCAAGGAGCTTCTTTTTTCTAGGATTTCTTCTAGGAGTTTTACCGTTTCATATCTTATGTTTAAGTCTTTAATCCTTTTCAGGTTAATTTTTGTAAGTGGTATAAAATAGGGGTCCAATTTTATTCTTCTGCATGTGATTATCTAGTTTCTTGAGCACAATTTTTTGAAGGAACTATTTATATCCCATCGAGTATTCTTATCTCCCTTGTCAAATATTAGTTTACTGAATATGCAAGGGTTTATTTCTGGGCTCTTGATTCTGTTCCATTTGTCGTCTATGTGTCTATTTTTATGCCAGTACCCTACTGTTTTAAATATAATATAACTTTGAAGTATAGTCTGAAATCAGGAAGTGTGATGTCTCAGCCTTTGTTCTTCTTTCTGAAAATCGCTTAGCTCTTCAGGGTGTTTTGTGGTTCCGCTCAAATTTTAGGATTAATTTTTCTATTTCTGTGAAAACTGTCATTGTAATTTTGATAGGGATTACATTGAATCTGTAGATGGCTTTGGATAGTATGCATATTTTAAAAATATTCATTATTCCAACCTATGAACACAAGATATCTTTTCATTTATTTTTGTCTTCTTCAATATCTTTCATCAGAGTCATAGTTTCCAGTGTACAGATCTTAAACCTCCTTGGTTAAATTTATTCTTAAGTATTATTTTTTGTTTTGATGCTATTGTAAATGAAGCATTTCATATATTGATTTTGTTTCATATATGATTTTATTTCATATATTGATTTTGTATCTTGCAACTTTATTGAATTCATTGATTAGTTCTGTTTTGCGTGTGTGTGTGTGTGTGTGTGTGTGTGTGTGTAATCTTTAGGATTTTCTATATATGAGATTATATTGTCTGTCAACAAAGTCAATTTTACTTCTTACTTTCCAATTTGGGTGCTATTTCTTTCTTTCTTTCTTTTTTTCTTCCCTGATTACTCTTGCTAAGACTTCCAGTACTATGTTAAATAAGAGTGATGAGAATGAGCACCCTGTGTTATTTCTCCCCTTATGATTTTCATACATGGCCTTTTATATACTGAGGTATGGTCCTTCTATACCCAGTTTGTTGAGAATTTTTACCCTGAAAGGAGATTGTATTTTGTCAAATTATTTTTATGAATCTATTGAGATGATTATATGTTTTTTAACATTTATTATATTAATGTGGTACATCATATTTCCTTATTTGCATATGTTGAAACATTCTTGCATCCCAGAGATAAATCCCACTTGATCATTATGATGCCTTTAATGTTCTGTTGAATTTGGTTTGCCATCTGCATTTTGCCTTTGGAAAAATGTCTATTTAGTTCTTCTGCCCATTTTTTAATCAGATTGTTTGTTTTTTTTGATGTTGAATTGTATCAGCTATTTATTTGCACTGGATATTAATGCCTTATCAATCATATAATTTGCAAATATTTTCTTCCATTCAGTAGGTTGTCTTCATTTTGTCGATGGTTTCCTATGCTGTGCAAAAGCTTTTAATTTTAATTAGGTTCCATTTTTTAAATTTTGGTTTTTATTTTCTTTAGGAGATGGATACAAAAAAAATATTGCTGAAATTTATGTCAAAGTTGTTCAGCCTATGTTTTTCTCTAGGAGTTTTATATTATCTGGTCTTACATTTAGGTCTTTAATCCATTTTGAGTTTATTTTTGCATATGGTGTGAGAAAATGTTCTAATCTCATTCTTTTACATGTAGTTGTCCAGTTTTCCCAGCACAACTTATTGAAGAGACTGTCTTTTCTCCATTGTATATTCTTGCCTTCTTTGTAGTATATTAATTGACCATAAGTGTGTGGCCTTATTTCTGGGCTCTCATTTCCCATACTATTTTGATTACTGCAGCTTTGTAGTACAGTTTGAAATCAAGGAGCATGGTACCTTCATCTTTTTGTTTCTTTCTCAATTGTTTTGGCTATTTGGGGTGTTTTGTGTTTCCATACAAATTTTAGAATTATTTGTTCTAGTTCTGTGAAAAATGCCATTGGTATATTGATAGAGATTACATTGAATCTGTAGATTGCCTTAGGTAGTATGGTCATTTTAGCGATATTAATTCTTCCAATTCATGAGCATGATATATTTTTCAATTTGTATGTGTCTGTTTTTGTGCCAATATGATAGTTTTTTGATGACTGTAGCTTTGTAGTATAGTCTAAAGTCAGGGAGCATGATTCCTCCAGCTCCATTTTTCTTTCTCAAGATTGCTTTGGCTATTCAGGGTCCTTTGTGTTTCCACATAAATTTTAAAATTATTTGTTCTAGTTCTCTGAAAAATGCCATTGGTAATTTGATAGGAATTGCATTGAATCAGTAGGTGGGTAGTATTATCATTTTAACAATACTGATTCTTCCAATCCAAGAACACAATATATCTTTCATCAGGGATATTAGCCTGTAGTTTTCTTTTTTTTATAGTGTCCTTCTCTGGCTTTGGTATCAGAATAATGCTGCCTTAATAAAATGAGTTTGGGAGTGTTTCTTTCCCTTTATTTTTTAGGAAGGTTTGATGTTAATTCTTTTTTAAATGTTTGCTAAAATTTACCAGTGAAACTATCTAGTCTTGGGCTTTTCATTTTTGTAAGTTTTCTGATTACTATTCAGTAACCTTATTCAACATTTATCTATTCAGATTTTTTATTTCTTCATGATTCAGTCTTGATTGTTTGAATGTTTCTGAGAATTTATCCATTTTTTCTCAGTTATACAATTTATTGGTATGTAATTATTCATAGTATTCTCTCACATAATTCTTTATATTTCTGTTGTATCAGTTATGATGTCTCTTCTTTCATTTCTGATTTTATTTATTTTGGTCCTCTTTTTTTCTTAGTATATGTAAATATTCATCAATTTTATCTTTTTTTTTAAAAAAACTAGCTCTTAGTTTCATTGATCTTTTCTCTTATTTTTCTGGTCTCTATTTTTTATTTATTTTACTTTTTTATTGAAGTACTTTTGATTTACTATGCTATATTAGTTTCTTGTATACAGAATAGTGATTCAGTATTTTTAGATTATAATCCATTAAAAGTTATGACACAATAATGACTATAATTCCCTGTTCTATACAATATATTCTTATTGCTTCTCTATTTTACACATAATAGTTTGTATCTCTTAATCCCATATATCTATCTTGCCTCTCTGATCTTCCCTTTCTTCACTGGTAATCACTAGTTTTTCTTCTATATCTGTGAGTCTGTTTCTGTCTTATTATATACATTTGTTCATTTTATCTTTTAGATGCCACATAAAGTGTTGTCATAAAGTATTTGTATTTCTCTATCTTATTTCACTAAGCATAATATTCTCTAGGTCTATCCACATTGATGAAAATGGCAAAATTTCATTTATTTTTATGGCTGAGTAATATCTTATTTTATAAATAAGATATATATATATATATGTACCACACCATATATATATATATATATATATAATCTCACATCTTCTTTATCCAGTAGTCAGTTGACGGATACTTGGGTTGTATTCATATCTTAGCTATTGTTAATAGTGCTGCTATGAACATTGGGAGGCATGCATCTTTTTAAATTACTGCTTTCATTTTTTCCTGATGTATACCCAGGAGTAGAATTGCTGGATCATATGGTAGTTCTATTTTTAGCTTTTTGAGGAACCTCTATACTGTTTTTCATAGTGGTCGTACCAAGTTACATTCCTATCAACATTGTACAAGTGTTCCCTTTTATTTACATCCTTGTCAATATTTGTTATGTGTAGTATTTTTGATGATAACCATTCTGACAGGTGTGAGGTGATATCTCATTGTGGTTTGATTTGCATTTCTCTAATAATTAGTAATGTTGTACATCTTTTCATGTGCCCATTGGACATCTTTATGTCTTCTCTGGAAAAATGTCTATTCAGGACTTCTGCCCATTTTTGATTGGGTTGTTTGTTTCTTTTGATATTGTATTGTATGAGATGTTTATATATTTTGTATATTAATCCATGGTTGGTAATATCATTTTGCAAATATTTTCTCCCACTCAGTAGGTTTTCTTTCCATTTTGTCAATGGTTTCCTTTGCTCTTCAAAAGCTTTTAAGATTAGTCAGGTTGCATTTTTAAATTTTTGCTTTTATTACTTTTGCCTTAGGAGACAGACTTAAAAAATTATTGCTACAATTTATGTCAAAGTGTGTTCTGCCATGTTCTGTTCTAGGAGTTTTATGGTTTCAGGTCTTACATTTAGGCCTTTAATCCATTTTGGTTTATTTTTTTATATGGTGTGGGAAGATGTTCTAATCTCATTATTTTACATGTAGATGTCCTGTTTTCCCAGCACTGCTATTGAAGAGGCTGTCTTTCCTCCATTGTATACTTTTGGCTCCTTTGTTGTATATTAATTGACTATAGCTGTGTGGGTATATTTACAGATTCTCTATTCTGTTCCATTGATTTATGTGTCTGTTTTTGTGCCAGTACAATACTCTTGATTACACTAGCTTTGTAGTTTAGTTTGAAGTCTGAGAGGTTGATAATTCCAGCTTTGTTCTTTTTTCTCAAGATGGGTTTAGTTTGGCAATTCTATGTCTTTATGGTTATATATGCATTTTAGTTTTTTTTGTTCTAGATCTGTGAAAAATGTCATTGGTACTTTGACAGAGATTGCATTAAATCTGTAGATTGATTTGGATAGTATGGCCATTTTAACAATGTTAATTCTTCCAATCCAAGAACACAGGATATCTTTCCATTTCTTTGTATCATCTTCCATTTCCTTTATCAACATTTTATAGTTTTCAGGCTATAGGCTTTTAACCTCCTTGATTAAGTTTATTCTTAAGTACCTTATTTTTTATATGTTTTTAGACATGATAGTTTTTTTTTACTTTCTCTTTTTGATAGTTCATTATTAGTGTATAGAAAGACAACAGATTTCTAAATAATAATCATTTATCCTGCAACTCTGCTGAATTCATTTATTAGTTCTACAAGTTTTTGGGTGGAGACTTTAGGGTTCTCTATATACAGTACCATATCATCTTCAAAAAGTGACAATTTAAATTCTTACCATCCAATTTGGATTCATTTTATTTCTTTCTCTTCTCTGATTGCTGTGCATAGAACTTCCAATACTATGTTGAATAGAAGTGGCAAGAGTGGTCATCCTTGTCTTGAGACACTGAGAATGATGTTTGCTGTGGATTTGTCACAAAAAGCCTTTATGATTTTGATATATGTTCCCTCTATATCCACTTTGATGAGAGTTTTTTATCATGAATGGATGTTGAATTTTGTCAAATGCTTGTTCTTATGTCTACTGAAATGATCAAGTAATTTTTTTCTCTTTTTTGTTGTTGTTAATGTGGTGTATCACATTGATTGATTTGTGAATGTTGAACTATCCTTGTGTCCCTGGAGTAAATTCAACTTGAAAATGGTGTATGATCTTTTTTATATATTGATGGATTTTGTTTACTATTTTGTTGAGGATTTTTGCACCTATATTCATTAAAGACCTTGGCCTGTAATTTTCTTTCTTTTGGGCAGTGTCTTTGTCTGGTTTTGATATCAGGGTTATAATTGCCTTGTAGAATGAAATTGGGAGTGTTCCCTCCTCTTCAACATTTTGGAATAGTTTGAGAAGGACAGGTATTATCTTTTCTTTATATATTTGGTAGAATACCCCTGTGAAGCTGTGAAGCTCTGGATTTTTGTTTGTTGGGAATATTTTTCTCTTTTACTACAAACTCAATTTCCATAATAGTGATCAGTCTGTTCAAATGTGTTTTTCTTCTTGATTCAGTCTTGAAAAGTTGTATGTTTCTAGACATTTGTCCATTTCATTTAGACTGTCTAGTTTGTTGGCATATAACTGTTCATAATATCCTCTAATGATTTTTGCGTCTGTGGTATTGGGTGTTATTTCTCCTATTTAATTTCTTATTTAGTTTATTTGGGTCCTTTCTCTTTTCTTCTTGGTGATCCTGATTAAAGGTTTGTCATTTTTGTTTATCTGTTAGAAAAAATAGCTCTTGGTTTCATTGCTCTTTCTATAGTTTTTTAATGTCTATTTTATTTATTTCCTCTTTAATCATTATTATTTTCTTCCCTCTGCTGACTTTGGACTTTGTTCTTCTTTTTCTAATTCTCTTAGGTGGTAGGTTAAGTTGTTTATTTGAGATATTCCTTGTTTCTTGAGGAAGGCATGTATTGCTATAATCTTCTCTCTTAGAAGTGTTTTTGTTTCACTTCATAGATTTTACAGTATTGGGTTTCCATTTTCATTTGTCTTGAGGTATTTTCTGATTCCTCTTTGATTTCTTCATTGACCCACTTTTTTTTTTTATTAACACATTGTTTAGTCTCCACAAGTTTGTTCTTTTCTCATTTTTCTTTCTTCAATTTAATTTATAGTTTCATATCATTGTCAGAGAAAAATGCTTGATACAATTTCTGTCCTCTAACTTTGTTGAGACATGTTTTGTGGCCTAGCATGTGATTTAGCCTGGAGAATTTTTCATGTGCACTTGAAAATAATGTGTATTATTCTGTTTTTCAATGTAATGTCCTATAGATATCTGTTAAGTTGAACTGGTCTGTTTTGTCATTAAAGACTACTATTGCCTTACTGATTATCTATCTGGATGATCTGTTTCTGATGTCAGTGGAGTGTTAAAGTCCCTTACTATTATTGTATTATTGTCAGTTTCTCCCTTTATGTCTTTTACTCTTTGCTTTACACATTTAAGTGTACCCGTGTTGGGTGCACATATGTTAGCAAGTATAGTATCCTCTCATGTATTGAGCCCTTTATTATTATATAGTGATCTTCTTTATCTTTTGTTATAGTCTAGGTTTTAAAGTCTATTTTTTCTGATAAGAGTACTGCTACTCCTGCTTTCTTTTCATTTTCGTTTGCATGATATATTTTTCCATTGTCTTCTCTTCAGCCTTTCAGTGTATCTTTATCTCTGAAGTGACTCTCTTATATGCAGCATATAGAAAGATCCTGTTATTTTTAGTCTAATCAACCATCCTATGTCTTTTGATTGGAGCATATAATGCATTGACATTTAAAGTGATTATTAAAGCATATGTACTTATTGCCATTTTGTTACTTGTCTTCTGGTTGTTTTTGGAGCTCTTCTATGTTCTTTTACTCTTCTTTTAGTTTCTTCCCTTGTGGTTTGATAATTTCTTTAGTGGTATGATTGCGTTCCTTTCTTTCTAGTTTTTGCATATCTATTGTATGTTTTTGATATGTGGTTACTATGGAGATCATATATATTGACCTATAAGTATATCTACTTGTTTTAAACTGATAGTCATTTAAGTTCAAACATACTCTAAGGGCTTCCCTGGTGGCACAGTGTTTGAGAGTCCACCTGCTGATGCAGGGGACACGGGTATGTGCCCCGGTCCGGGAGGATCCCACATGCCGCAGAGTGGCTGGGCCCATGAGCCATGGCTGCTGAGCCTGCGCGTCCGGAGCCTGTGCTCCTCAATGGGAGAGGCCGCAACAGTGAGAGGCCCGCATACAGCAAAAGAAAAAAAAAAAAAAAACATACTCTAAAAGATCTACATTTTTTACACCTCCCCCTACATTTTGTGTTTTTGATGTTACATTTTACATCTCATGCCTCTCCCTTAACTAGTTATTATAATTATAGTCAATTTAACAATTTTTGTCTTTTAACCTTTGTACTCGCTTCTTTAAGTGGTTGAGTCACTGCCTTTACTATATATTGATATTTGCCCTTACCTGTGGGATTTTTCCATTTAATATAGATTCTTACTTCTTTTCCACTTAGATAAGACTTTTTAACATTTCATTTAGGGTAGGTTTGGTATTGATGAATTCTTTTAGTTTTTGCTTGTCTGAGAAGTTCTTTATCTCTCCTTCTGTTCTAAATGATAATATTGGTGGGTAGAGTATTCTAGGTTGCAGGTTTTTCTCTTTCAGCACTTTGAATACATTATGCCACTTCCTTTGGCCTGCAAAGTTTCTTCAGAGAAACTAGCTAAAGCCTTATGGTAATTCCCTTGTGTTTGACTCCATGCTTCTCCCTTGCTGCATTAAGAATTCTTTCTTTATCTATACTTTTTGCCATTTTAATTATAATATGTCTTGGTGTGGGTCTGTTTGTGTTCATCTTGTTTGTGATCCTCTGTTCTTCCTGTACCTAGATATCTGATTCCTTATTCATGTTTGGGAATGTTTCAGCCACAATTCCATCAAATACATTTTCAATCCCTTTCTCTCTCTCTTCTCCTTCTGGGGTGCATAAATTGTGAATTTTGGTATGCATAATGTTATCCCAGAGAACTCAACTGTTTTATCATATTTTTAAATTAATTAATTTTTATTGGAGTATAGTTGCTTTACAAAGTAGCTTCTACTGCACAGCAAAATGAATCAACCATACATATACATATATCCCCTCCCTTTTGGATTTCCCTCCCACTTAGGACACGACAGTGCATTAAGTAGAGTTCCCTGTGCTATATAGTACGTTCCCATCAGTTGTCTATTTTATACATAGTATCAATAGTGTATATGTACCAATTCCAATGTTTTCATATTTTTAAATCTGTTCTTTTTTCAGTTCTGATTGGATGACTTCTGTTATTCTCTCTTGCTAATCACTTATGTGTTCTTCTGTATTACTTAGTTTACTATTCATTCCTTCTAGTGTGTTTTTAATTTCAGCTATTTAATTCTTAATTTATGATTAGATTTTTTATATTTTCAAGTTCCTTATTAAAATTTACACTGTGTAAATATATTCTTTTCCCTAAATCAGTTAATTTTTATTACCAATGCTTTGAATTTTTTATATAGTAAATTGTTTATTTCCCTTTCATTATTTTTTTGGTAGTATTCTCTTGCTCTTTCAATGGAGAGAAATTCCTCTGCCCTTTCACTTTGCTTAACTTTCTCTGTCTCTTTAAATTTAGATGAAACAGTTACCTACTGCTATCTTGAAGGGTTGTTCTTATGTGGGAACATCCCTATACAGACTATGTGTACCCAGTGCCTTTGATGAAAGAGTTGGATTTGATGTGAGGGCAAACCACATCTTTCTTCAGTATGAGTGAGCAACTATCACCTTGGTAGGGGTGGAGCTGGAGATGGAGGGGTTAGAACTGGAGCCAGGTGTGAAGTGAGATTTCCCTTCTGCTCAGTGACCATCACTGCCCTATCTGGAGGGTGTTCTGATCCTAAGTTGCTGGAGCAGAAGCCCTTAGGGTTCCGTGAAAGTTGGCTCTGTTCCCTTTAAGTGTGTGTTTTCCCCTCTTCTTGCACTGGGATACTTGCTTCAGAGGGCAGGAGTGCTGAAACAGGTGGAGCCTATGTGGGCTCTTGGCTCATGCAGGCCTCAGACAGAAGTCTGAGCTGTCTCCAAAGTGTTGTCAGTACAGGTGCCCACAATTTTTCCCCTCAATCTGTTCAGACACAGCCTCATGTGCAAGTCTCCTTTCTCCCTTGCAGTCAGTGTCCCCAGTTTCTTCTGTCCCTGCTCTATTGTGGAGCCACACTATAGGGAAGTCGGGGCCTGCATGGACTCTCAACACGTACTGGGGAGTGAGCTATGGTGTAGAGGCCACCCTCAGAGATCTGGCAGCTTCTGATGCACTGCTTGGGTAAGCACAAAAACTGGCCACTGCCACCTCACCCAGGCTCTGCCCCAGGACTGGGCCACCTCTGCTTCCCATGGTCAAGTCTTCTCCCTGGTTGTGGCTGCCCCAGATCCAGTGCCAAGCTGTGTTGTGGAGCAGGGCTGGAGAATTTACTTGGCTCTGGCTGAGGTGTGCGTCAAAGCAGTTGTAAGAAACCCTGCAGCCACTTTTCAGAACTCTCTACCCTGCCTCACAGGCAAGACTATATACACACTCCTCACAAGTGGAGTTTGGCTTTCCACAGCCCACCTGTTAGTCCCAGAACTCTTCCAGCCAGCCAAAGGGGTTTGTCTCCTTCATGTAGGCCCCTAGGACTAGGGTATCCAGTCTGTGGCTCTCACCACTCACTCCCCAAGATGGGTGTCTGTCTGTGAATTCTAACTTTTACTCTGAGTTCCTTCCTATGAACACAAGTCTTGAACCAATCACTGTTCTTTCCTTCCTACCCAATTATATGCATATCTTTGTTATAGCCTTGGTTGCACAGGAGTACTTCTTCTAATTTTTAGTTAGTTTTCAGTGAGAATTGTTCCACATATAGATGTGTTTTTGATGTGTTTGTTGAGGGAGAGGAGCTGCAGCTTATCAATTATTTCTTTTATGTATCATGCCTTTGGTGTTATATCAAAGTCATCATCATATCCAAGGTCATCTAGGTTTTCTACTATGCTATCTTCTATGAGTTTTATATGTTTATATTTTTACATTTAGGTCTATAATTCATTTTGTGAAGAGTGTAAGGTCTATGTCTAGATTTTTTTTTTAATTTATTTTGTATATGGATGGATATCCAATTGTACCAGCAGCATTTGTTGAAAAGACAATCTTTGCTCCATTATATTGCCTTTGTTTCTTTGTCCATGTCAGTAGACTACATTTATGTGAGTTTAGTTCTGGGTTCTCAGATCTGTTTCATTGATCTATTTTTACACAAATACCACACTGTCTTGATTATTGTAGCTTTACAGTAAGTCTTGAAGTCAGGTAGTGTCAGTCCTCCAATTTGGTTCTTTCTCATCAACATTGTATTGGCTATTCTTGGTCTTTTGCCTCTCCCTATAAACTTTATAAGCATTTTGTCAATATCAATAAAATAATTTGCTGGGATTTTGATTGAGATTGCATTGAATCTACAGATCAAGTTGGGATGAACTGACATCTTGAAAATATTGAGCCTTTCTGTTCATGAACATGGAATAAGTCTCTATTTATTTAGTTCTTTTTGATTTTATTCATTAGAGTTTTGTAGTTTTCATCATATAGATCTTGTACATATTCTGTTAGATTTATGCCTAAATATTTCATTTTCAGGGATGTTAATTTAAATGGCATTGTGTTTTTAATTTCAACTCTCACTTGCTTATTTCTGGTATATAGGAAAACAATTGACTTTATATATTGACCTGTGTCGTGAAACATTGCTATAATTGCTTATTAGTTCCAAAACTTTTTTGGTTGATTATTTTAGATTTTCTACATAAATGATCATGTCACGCTCGAACAAAGAGAATTTCATTTCTTCTTTCCCAATATGTATACATTTTATTTCCTTTTCTTGTCTTATTACATTAGCTAGGACTTCCAGTATGATATTGAAAAGGGGTAGTGGGAGGGGTATCCTTTGCCTGGCTCCAAATCATAAGGTAAATCTAGTTTCTCATCATTAATGATGATGTCAACTGTAGTTTTTTTGTAGATATTATGTATCAAGTTTAAGAAGTTACTCTCTAATCCTACTTTACTGAGTTTTTATAATGAATGGGTGTTGGATTTTTGTCAAATGCTATTTCTGCATCTATTAATATGGTCATGTGATTTTTATTTTTTAGTTGGTGATGTGATGAATTACATTAATTGATTTTTGAAGGTTAACTCAGCCTTGTATACCAAGGATAAATCATACTTGATGATGGAGTAAATTCTTTTTATACATTGTTGGAGTCTATTTGCTGATATTTTGTTGAAGATTTTGTGTCTATGTTCATGAGAGATATTGGTTTCCAGGTTTTTGTTTTTTTTTTCTTGTAATATCTTTGTCTGGTTTTGGTATCAGGGTATTGCTGGCTTCATAGAATAAATTCAGGAGTATTCCCTTGGCTTCTATTCACTGAAAAGAAATTGTAGAGCATTGGTAAAATGTATTCCTTAAACATTTGGTAGAATTCACAAGTGAACCCATCTGGGCTTAGCGCTTTTTGTTTGGGAAGGTTATTACTTATTGATTCAATATCTTTAATAGATATTGGTCTATTTAGGTAGTCTACTTCTTCCTGTATAAGTTTTGAAAAATTGTGTTTTTCAAGGAGTTGATCCATTTCATCTAGGTTACCAAATTTGTGGGCATAGAGTTGTTCATAGCATTCCTTTATTATTCTTTTAATATATGCTAGAAGAAATCAATAGCAGATTAGATGATACTGAAAAATGGATCAGCAAACTGGAAGACAGAGTAGTGAGAATCACCTTAGCTGAATAGAAAAAAGAAAAAAAAAATTAAATGAGGATAGTTTGAGAGATCTCTGAGGCAATGTCAAACATATCAACATTTACATTCTAAAGTTTACAGAAGGAGAAAAGAGAGGGAAAGGACTAGATAATTTACTTGAAGAGATAGTAGCTGAAAACTTCTCTAATATGGGAAAGAAAACAGCCATCCAGGTCCAGGAAAGACAGAAAGTCTTAAATGAGATAAACCCAAAGAAGTTCACATCAAGACACATTATAATTAAAATATCAAAAATTAAAGATAAAGAGGGAATCTTAAAATCAGCAGGAGAAAAGAAACTAGTTATGTGCAAAGAAATTCCTATATCAGCTGACTTTTCAGCACTAACATTGGCAAACCAAAAGGGAGTGGCATAATATATTTAAAATAATGAAAGAAAAATACCTACAACAAAGAATACTCTAACCAGCAAGGCTTTCATTTGTATTTGAAGGACAGATAATGAGATTTACAGACAAGCAAAAGAAAGAGTTCAAAACCACTAAACCAGCTTTACAAGAGATGTTAAAAGGACTTCTCTAAGTAAGAACAGACCACAGCTAGAAATATCAAAATTATGAAAGGAAAAATCTCGTTCATTAAGGCAAATATACAGTAAGGTATATATCAAAGGTTTAGATCTACTTATAGATTATAAGTAGATCAACCACTTATAATGCTAGTAAGAAGATTAAGATACAAAAGTAGCTAAAGGATATGAAAAACAAAAAGAGGTAAAATATGATATCAAAAACGTTAAATGTTGAGGAGTTGTTAAGAATACAGGGGTTTTTATTGTATGTTTGTTTTTGTGGTACGTGGGCCTCTCATTGTTGTGACCTCTCCCATTGCAGAGCACAGGCTCTGGATGCACAGGATTAGCAGCCATGGCTCACGGGCCCAGCTGCTCCGCGGCATGTGGGATCTTCCTGGACTGGGGCATGAACTCATGTCCCCTGCATTGGCAGGTGGACTCTCAACCACTGCACCACCAGGGAAGCCCTACAGGGTTATTTGAAGTCAAGTGATTGTCCTCTTAACATAACCACATATAGATATAAGTTGTTATATGTGAACCTCATAGTAACCACATAACAAAAAATTATGGGACTTCCTTGGTGGCACAGTTGTTAAGCAACTGCTTGCCAATGCAGGAGACACAGGTTTGAGCCCTGGCCTGGGAAGATCTCACATGCCATGGAGCAACTAAGCCTGTGTGTCACAACCACTGAGCCTGCTCTCTAGAGCCTGTGAGCCAAAACTACTGTGCCAGTGTGCCACAACTACTGAAACCGGCATGCCTAGAGCCCATGCTGCACAACAAGAGAATCCACTGCAATGAGAAACTCACGCACCAAAGTGAAGAGTAGCCCCCACTCACCACAAATAGAGAAAAGCTGGGTGCAACAATGAAGATCCAACACAACTAAATATAAATAAATAAATAAATTTATAAAAAAACACACCGTATGATAGATATATGCACAAAGAAGAGAAAGGAATCTAAACATAACACTAAAGACAGTTATCAAATCACAAGGAAAGAGAGTAAAAGAAGAAGAAAAGAACACAAAAAGACTGAAAACACTTAAGAAAGTGGCAATAAATACATACCTGTGAATAATTACTTTAAATGTAAATGGACTAAATTCTCCAATCAAAAAACAGAGAGTGGGGGACAAGGGGAAGATGGCAGAAGAGTAAGAAGCGGAGATCACCTTCCTCCCCACAGATACATCAGAAATACATCTACACGTGGAACAACTCCTACAGAACACCTACTGAACACTGGCAGAAGACCCCAGACCTCGCAAAAGGCAAGAAACTCCCCATGTACCTGGGTAGCGCAAAAGAGAAAAGAATAAGCAGAGACAAAAGGATAGGGATGGGGGGCTTCACTGGTGGTGCAGTGGTTGGGAGTCCGCCTGCCTATGCAGGGGGCACAGGTTCGTGTCCTGGTCTGGACCAGTGGCATGGACTTGTGAAGGAGGAAAGGTTTCCACACAATAGGAAGCCCCTTTGTGGGCGGAGACTGTGGGTGGTGGAGGAGGAAAGCTTTGGAGCTGTGGAGGAGAGCACAGCAACCGGGGTGCGGAGGGCAAAGCGGAGAGATTCCTGCATAGAGGATCCGTGCCGACCGGCACTCACCAGCCTGAGAGGCTTGTCTGCTCACCCGCCGGGGCGGGCGGGGCTGGGAGCTGAGGCTCGGGCTTCGGTCGGACCGCAGGGAGAGGACTGGGGTTGGCTGCATGAACACAGCCTGAAGGGGGTTAGTGCATCACAGCTAGCCAGGAGGGAATCCGGGGAAACGTCTGGATCTGCTGAAGAGGCAAGAGACATTTTCTTCCCTCTTTGTTTCCTGGTGCGCAAGGAGAGGGGATTAAGAGTGCTGCTTAAAGGAGTGCCAGAGACGGGTGGAGCCGCAACTAAAAGAGTGGACCCCAGAGACGGGCATGAGACGCTAAGGCTGCTGCTGCTGCCACCAAGAAGCCTGTGTGCGAGCACAGGTCACTATCCACACCCCCCTTCTGGGGAGCCTGTGCAGCCCACCACTGCCAGGGTCCCGGGATCCAGGGACAACCTCCCCAGGAGAACGCACGGTGCTCCTCAGGCCGGTGCAATGTCACACTGGCCTCTGCTGCCGCAGTCTCACCCCGCACTCTGTGCCCCTCCCTCCCTCCGACCTGAGTGAGCCAGAGTCTCCAAAGCAGCTGCTCCTTTAACCGCATCCTGTCTGAGCAAAAAGAGATGCCCTCCAGAGACTTACACACAGAGGTGGGGCGAAATCCAAAGGTGAGACCCGGGAACTGTGAGAACAAAGAAGAGAAAGGGAAATCTCTCCCAGCAGCCTAAGAAGCAGCGGATTAAAGCTCATCAATCAACTTAATGTACCCTGTATCTGTGGAATACATGATAGACAACAAATCATCCCAAATTGAGATGAAAGGCTCTTGGTGCTGCAGCCAGGAGTCAGTGCTGTGTCTCTGAGGTGGGAGAGCCAACTTCAGGACACTGGTCCACAAGAGACCTCCCAGCTCCACATAATATCAAATGGTGAAAATCTCACAGAGATCTCCATCTCAACACCAGCACCCAGCTTCACTCAGTGAGCAGCAAGCTACAGTGTTGGACACCCTATGCCCAACAACTAGCAAGAGAGGAACATAAACCCACCCATTAGCAGAGAGGCTGACTCAAATCAGAATAAGGCCACAGACACCCCAAAACACACCACCAGACATGGACCTGCCCACCAGAAAGACAAGATCCAGCCTCACCCACCAGAACACAGGCAGTAGTCCCCTCCATCAGGAAGCCTACACAACCCACTGAACCAACCTTAGGCACTGGGGAGAGACACCAAAAACAACGGGAACTACGAACCTGCAGCCTGCAAAATGGAGACCCCAAACACAGTAGGATAAGCAAAATGAGAAGACAGAAAAACACACAGCAGATGAAGGAGCAAGATAAAAATGCACCAAACCTAACAAATGAAGAGGAAATAGGCAGTCTACCTGAAAAAGAAATCAGAATAATGATAGTAAAGATGATCCAAAATTTTGTAAATAGAATAGACAAAATGCAAGAAACATTTAACTAGGACCCAGGAGAACGAAAGATGAAACAAACAATGATGAACAACACAATAGGTGAAATTAAAAATACTCTACATGTGATCAATAGCAGAATAACTGAGGCAGAAGAACGGAAAAGTGACCTGGAAGATAAAATAGTGGAAATAACTACTGCAGAGCAGAATAAAGAAAATAAGAATGAAAAGAACATGAGGACAGTCTCAGAGACCTCTGGGACAACATGAAACACACCAACATTCAAATTATAGGGGTTCCAGAAGAAGAAAAAAAGAAAGGGACGGAGAAAATATTTGAAGAGATTATAGTTGAAAACTTCCTTAATATGGGAAAGGAAATAGTTAATCAAGTCCACGAAGCACAGAGAGTCCCATACAGGATAAATCCAAGGAGAAATTCGCCAAGACACATATTAATCAAGCTGTCAAAAATTAAATAAAAAGAAAACATATTAAAAATAGCAAGGGAAAAACAACAAATAACACATAAGGGAATCCCCATAAGGTTAAGAGCTGATCTTTTAGCAGAAACTCTGCAAGCCAGAAGGGACTGGTAGGACATATTTAAAGTGATGAAGGAGAAAAACCTGTAACCAAGATTACTCTACCCAGCAAGGATCTCATTCAGATTTGATGTAGAACTTAAAATATTTACAGACAAGAAAGAGCTGAGAGACTGCAGTACCACCAAACCAGCTTTATAACAAATGCTAAAGGAACTTCTCTAGGTAAGAAACACAAGAGAAGGAAAAGACCTACAATAATGAACCCAAAAGAATTAAGAAAATGGGAATAGGAACATACATATTGATAATTACCTTAAATGTAAATGGACTAAATGCTCCCACCAAAAGACACAGATTGGCTTAAAGAATACAAAAAGAAGGCCCATATATATGTTGTCTACAAGAGACCCACTTCAGACCTAGAGACACATACAGACTGAAAGTAAAGGGATGGAAAAAGATATTCCATGCAAATGGAAACCAAAAGAAAGCTGAAGTAGCAATTCTCATATCAGACAAAATAGACTTTAAAATAAATACTATTAGAAGAGACAAAGAAGGACACTACATAATGATCAAGGGATCGATCCAAGAAGAAGACATAACAATTGTAAATATTTCTGCACCCAATATAGGAGCACCTCAATACATAAGGCAAATACTAACAGCCACAAAAGGGGAAATCGACAGTAACACATTCATAGTAGGGGACTTTAACGCCCCACTTTCACCAAAGGACAGATCATCCAAATTGAAAATAAATAAGGAAACACAAGCTTTAAATGATACATTAAACAAGATGGACTTAATTGATATTTATAGGACATTCCATCCAAAAACAACGGAATACACATTTTTTCTCAAGTGCTCATGGAACATTCTCCAGGATAGATCATATCTTGGGTCACAAATCAAGCCTTGGTAAATTTAAGAAAACTTAAATTTATCAAGTATCTTTTCCAACCAGAACGCTATGTGACTAGATATCAATTACAGGAAAAAAACTGTAAAAAATACAGACACATGGAGGCTAAACAATACACTACTTAATAACGAAGTGATCACTGAAGAAATCAAACAGGAAATCAAAAAATACCTAGAAACAAATGACAATGGAGATATGACGACCCAAAACCTATGGGATGCAGCAAAAGCAGTTCTAAGAGGGAAGTTTATAGCAATACAAGCCTACCTTAAGTAACAGGAAATATCTCGAATAAACAACCTAAACTTGCACCTAAAGCAATTAGAGAAAGAAGAACAAAAAAAACCCAAAGTTAACTGAAGGAAAGAAATCATAAAAATCAGACCAGAAATAAATGAAAAACAAATGAAGGAAACAATAGAAAAGATCAATAAAACTAAAAGCTGGTTCTTTGAGAAGATAAACAAAATTGATAAACCATTAGCCACACTCATCAAGAAAAAAAGGGAGAAGACCCAAATCAATAGAATTAGAAATGAAAAAGGAGAAGTAACGACTGACACTGCAGAAATAGAAGAGATCATGAAAGATTACTACAAGCAACATTATGCCAATAAAATGGACAACCTGAAAGAAATGGACAAATTCTTAGAAATGCGCAACCTGCCAAGACTGAATCAGGAAGAAATAGAAAATATGAACGGACCAATCACGAGCACTGAAATTGAAACTGTGATTAAAAATCTTCCAACAAACAAAAGCCCAGAACCAGATTCCTTCACAGGTGAATTCTATCAAACATTTAGAGAAGAGCTAACACCTATCCTTCAGAAATTCTTCCAAAATATAGAAGAGGGAGGAACACTCCCAAACTCATTATACGAGGCCACCATCACCTTGATACCAAAACCAGACAAGGATGTCACAAAGAAAGAAAACTTCAGGCCAATATCACTGATGAACATAGATGCAAAAATCCTCCACAAAATACTAGCAAACAGAATCCAACAGCACATTAAAAGGATCATACACCATGATCAAGTGGGGTTTATTCCAGAAATGCAAGGATTCTTCAATATATGCAAATCAATCAATGTGGTACATCATATTAACAAATTGAAGGAGAAAAAACATGTGATCATAATAGATGCAGAGAAAGCTTTTGACAAAATTCAATACCGATTTATGATAAAAACACTGCAGAAAGTAGGCATAGAGGGAACTTTCCTCAACATAATAAAGGCCATATATGACAAACCGACAGCCAACATCGTCCTCAATGGTGAAAAACTGAAATCATTTCCACTAAGATCAGGAACAAGACAAGGTTGCCCACTCTCACCACTCTTATTCAACATAGTTTTGGAAGTTATAGCCATAGCAATCAGAGAAGAAAAGGAAATAAAAGGAATCCAAATCGGAAAAAAAGAAGTAAAGCTGTCACTGCTTGCAGATGATGATACTATACATAGAGAATCCTAAAGATGCTACCAGAAAACTACTAGAGCTAATCAATAAATTTGGTAAAGTAGCAGGATACAAAATTAATGCACAGAAATCTCTGACATTCATATACACTAATGATGAAAAGTCTGAAAGTGAAATCAAGAAAACACTCCCATTTACCATTGCAACAATAAGAATAAAATATCTAGGAATAAACTTACCTAAGGAGACAGAAAACCTGTATGCAGAAAATTATAAGACACTGATGAAAGAAATTAAAGATGATACAAATAGATGGAGAGATGTACCATGTTCTTGTATTGGAAGAATCAACATTGTGAAAATGACTCTACTACCCAAAGCAATCTACAGATTCAATGCAATCCATATGAAACTACCACTGGCATTTTTCACAGAACTAGAGCAAAAGAATTTCACAATTTGTATGGAAACACAAAAGACCCCAAATAGCCAAAGCAATCTTGAATACGAAAAACGGAGCTGGAGGAATCAGGGTCTCTGACTTCAGACTATACTACAAAGCTACAGTAATCAAGACAGTATGATACTGGCACAGAAACAGAAAGATAGATCAATGGAACTGGATAGAAAGCCCAGAGATAAACCCACGCACATATGGTCACCTTATCTTTGATAAAGGAGTCAGAAATGTACAGTGGATAAAGGACAGCCTCTTCAATAAGTGGTGCTGGGAAAACTGGACAGGTACATGTAAAAGTATGAGATTAGATCACTCCCTAACACCGTACACAAAAATAAGCTAAAAATGGATTAAAGACCTAAATGTAAGTCCAGAAACTATCAAACTCTTAGATGAAAACATAGGCAGAAGACTCTATGACATAAATCACAGCAAGATCCTTTTTGACCCACCTCCTAGAGAAATGGAAACAAAACCAAAAATAAACAAATGGGAGCTAATGAATCTTCAAAGCTTTTGCACAACAAAGGAAACCATAAACAAGACCAAAAGACAATCCTCAGAATGGGAGAAAATATTTGCAAAAGAAGCAATTGACAAAGGATTAATCTCCAATATTTACAAACAGCTCATGCAGCTCAATAACAAAAAAACAAACAATCCATTCCAAAAATGGACAGAAGACCTAAATAGACATTTCTCCAAAGAAGATATACAGACTGCCAACAAACACATGAAAGAATGCTCAACATCATGAAGAGAAATGCATCATCATTAGAGAAATGCAAATCAAAACTACAATGAGATATCATCTCACACCAGTCAGAATGGCCATCATCAAAAAATCTAGAAACAATAAATGCTGGAGAGGGTGAGGAGAAAAGGGAACACTCTTGCACTGCTGGTGGGAATGTGAATTGGTACAGCCACTATGTAGAACAGTATGGAGGGTCCTTAAAAAACTACAAATAGAACTACCATATGACCCAGCAATCCCACTACTAGGTATATACCCTGAGAAAACCATAATTCAAAGAGAGTCATGTACAAAAGTGTTCATTGCAGCTCTATTTACAATGTCCCGGAGACGGAAACAACCTAAGTGTCCATCATCGCATGAATGGATAAAGAAGATGTGGCACATATATACAATGGAATATTACTCAGCCATAAAAAGAAACGTAATTGAGCTATTTGTAATGAGGTGGATGGACCTAGAGTCTGTCATACAGAGTGAAGTAAGTCAGAAAGAGAAAGACAAATACCATATGCTAACACATACATATGGAATTTAAGAAAAAAAAAAAACATCATGAAGAACCTAGGGGTAGGGCAGGAATAAAGACACAGACCTACTAGAGAATGGACTTGAGGATATGGGGAGGGGGAAAGTAGGCTGTAACAAAGTGGCATGGACATATATACACTACCAAATGTAAAATAGTTAGCTAGTGGGAAGTAGCCGCATAGCACAGGGAGATCAGCTCAGTGCTTTGTGACCACCTGGAGGGGTGGGATGGGGAGGTTGGGAGGGAGTGAGATGCAAGAGGGAAGAGTTGTGGGAACATATGTGTATGTATAACTGATTCACTGTGATGTAAAGCAGAAACTAACACACCATTGTAAAGCAATTATACTCCAATAAACATGTAAAAAAAAACCAATCATTTAAGCCAAGGATTTGGGTAGCATTTGGGGGATTTGAGAAGAGATGCTGTGTGCAATAAATGGGATTCACCTTAATATAATGTTTTAAAATGATACAAATAATGATTAAAATACCTCATGTAAAAAAAAGATATGACTCAGTATTATTACTGTTACATAAATATTGGAAAACAAAGTAGAACACAACAATGTGGCATGATATATGTTTTTCTAAGAACAAAAGTTTCTTTTATTGAAAGAAATAAGATGTAGTGCTGTGTACATCTCATTCTATCATATTAGGATGTACTAAGTGTCTGTGTGTCTTCCTTTCAATGATGTAAAAATCAGTGGGTTCAGATGATGGCAGACTGATATTTCTACTGAAATGTTCTTCATCAGCACTTTACTAATGGTTTTAACATCTACTAATAATCATTGCCTGAGTGAAGTATTTGTTATTTTTTTAATTCTATGACTCCTTTTGCATTTATTAACTGTGATTATTTTGTAAAGTAGAGCTATCCTTCATGAATTATTTGATTGTCCTGAAACACAGTCCCTATAGGAAAGGCAAAATACTTAAATTCTTTCCATTTTTTATATTATAGCAATTCCCAGAATGATGAATCTTGTATCCAGCAAAGAAAATTATTGATTTTGCATTTATTAGCGTGAAATAATAAATTTTTATATATTATACATGTTTCAATTCATTGCTGTCATTGTTCTTTATGAGCTCAAGTTATCCTGTCTTTTCTAATGGGATGTGATTAAGTCTCCACTTAAATGATAGCCTTTATAACCACGATGAGTCCCAATCTCAACCTGTACATTCCTACTGAGACCTTAAATCAGCTATTTCCCCAAGAAGGTTTCTTTTAGTGGTGAATGGAATTTGGAAACCACAAGTTGTGCACTGTTTATTCATTATTTGTATTATTTGTCCATTACAGGTGTTCATTGTTCTTATAAACCTTTACAGTGAACAAAGCTAATAAACAGGCATTTTTAAGAAAAATGTTAAATAAACCATGAATTCATACTGATATTTCTAAGTCAAAGATTACAGGTTTTATTTTATATACGTATGTATCTCTATTCATTTATTCTGAAAGTATACTCTTTTAATAATTTTAACATTTAAATGTACATACTGGCTATTTCAAAAACAATTATACTAATTATATTACTCACAAGAAGACCAATGAACGTAGATTTAGATGTGTGTGTGTGTGTGTGTGTGTGTCTGTTTGTGTCTGTGTGTGTGTGGTTTGTCCTTGGTATGTACGTCTCATTAAAGGCATGACATGGGACATGACAGTTCCATACTGTCAAAATACTGAATTAAAATACTTATCTTGGGGCTCCCCTGGTGGCGCAGTGGTTGAGAGTCCACCTGCCGATGCAGGGGACACGGGTTCGTGCCCCGGTCCGGGAAGATCCCACATGCCATGGAGCGGCTGGGCCCGTGAGCCATGGCTGCTGAGCCTGTGCGTCCGGAGCCTGTGCTCCACAATGGGAGAGGCCACAACAGTGAGAAGCCCACGTAAAAAACTTATCTTTGTGGTTATAATTCTTTTATAAAGAAAAAATTTAACTTCTCAGTCATCTGATATATAGTTAATTTTCCATTTATTCTTATTTTTTGGAGATTGCTTTGTTTTTTCCTTTTTGTTTGATTTTTAAATTAATGTAAAACATGTATATAGTTCCAAACTCAAAACTATGAAACAAGTACATTGAGAAACAGCTTGCTTGCATATTTGTTCCCACATCCAATTCTCCACTTCCTTAGTAACTAACAATTTTTATTAGTTTTTAGTTTATTCTTCCATTATTTATTTTAGAGAATATTAGCAAATATGTGTTTGTATTTTTCCCACTTCTTCCACAAAAGGGAGCATATACTCACTGTTCTGCACCTTATTTATTCACCTAAAATTGCATATTTTTGTAGTCTACCTTAGGAATATATTCCTTGACATAGGATTGCTAGGTCAAAGTGTAAATCCATATAAAATTTTATTGGTTATTGCCAAGTTCCCTTCAATAGAGTTGTATCATTTTGTGTTTGAGAAGATTTTGAAAATAAGAGTTCCCTTGTCTCTGACCTACTGAATCAGACTCTGAGCTTTAGGTTCCCAGGTGATTTGGATGGCTTTTGGAATCTTGTTCTGAAGGAAATTTTAAAGTCCAACATGAAATTAAATCCAATCAATTGCTCACTTGATATGTGCTAGGTATTATGCTTGGCACTAATGAGAGAAATTCTAAGATGAACATAATATAGTCTCCCTTGGAGGATCTCATAACCTAGATAGTGGAGAAGAAACATTTATATAGAAATCATTGTAACATCATGTGATTGCTGGTATAATAGAGATGTATACTTGGTACTAAGGAAACAAAAAATTGCTGGCACAAAAACTCTATGAGAATTGTACCTGGTATAGATTGGGATATACTGCTCTTAGAAAAAGCAGAAGTATGTATTTAATAAACTGTTTATAAAACTAATTTAATGGATTCTTCTTGAGAATAAATAAACATGAGTTTAACTCTGAATTTATCTCATTTGTACTTGCTTCTTTGCTGGTTTATTCTTTGACATAGCTTTCAGTTTTCAAGTTGAAACTACCATGGACCTCTATAAAGATTTTTGAACCTAAGGTGATAACAACATGCAGAGTCCTAACATAGTGATATTTTCAGTGTGAAAACACTACCATAATTATGAGCATATTGTGGTTTGCATAAAATAATGTTACTCATGTAGCTGACAGGAGAGAAGATAAAAGACAATAAAAAGAGAATTATTTATTAAAAGGATCTAATGTTACAAGAACAGTACACAGAACTATTATCTGACTGTGCCTTCCACATGGTATATACCATTATATATAGTATATATACAGACTGCATACAATATATTTAACGGTTTGACATGGGGTCCACAGTACCTTCATTTGGGTATGCAAGGCATTCAATTTCATGAAATTTTTAATTAGGAGGAGTCTTTTTCTTCAGAGTTCAACTGACGTTATATAAAACTACAGTCTGTTTAGTGATTTAAGACTGTGTGGTTACTCTTCCATCCAAGAAAAAGCTGACTCAGTATAATGTACCTTGATAAGGAATGCTGCTCTGCTTTTTACAAAGTAACAAGTATGTAATGCATAAGTACATAAACATTTTAAAACCTGTTTTTAATAGGTTTATGATGCAGAATACATATTCTGTGCATGTTGCATTAAAACACCCCGTATCGCTGATTCCTGTAAGAATATATCAGACATTCTGTATTTAAATATTCTGTCAGATACACACCATCCATCAGCTAGTCAGAAATATTGGTTAATTTGAATTTGCCATGTATTGACATTATATTTCATTGGGCTTTGTTTTATGAGTTTTAGTAATAATTCAATTCTTAAAGTCCGCTAAATCTAGTATGAAACGCCATGGAAAATGAAGAAAATTATTTTATTCATCAAATATGAAGTAAAAATTATTGCCCATTCTTTAATATTCTTGCTGCAGTTTTTTCAGATGCACAATCTGCTCCTGCAAGCTATACCATACTTGGAGGGAACTCATATTTTGCCTGCAAAACAGTTACCATCCCTCTATATGCAAAGTCCAGCCTCTCCCACTCCAAAGGAGGTACTCAAGGAAGGCCACTTGGTTGTCATTATTCACAGGCTTTGATATTCACCATCCGTGGTAATTTACTATAATAATCTATTAACCAAAATAGGCTTCTAAATCACTTCTTGTTTGTTTAAGGTTGTCTTGAGCATAATCTCCCCCAAAGAAGATGAGTAACCAACACAAAGAGTGGTTCTGTGTCTCTGAACCCAATTTCTGAGGATGTTCAGAACAGAAACTCCAATCTCTCTTCTGGTTCTACAAGGATTAGCCTCTAGAGCTGGCAGTTTGAGCTCAATACTGCTTCATTTTGCTTGCTGTTAACGATGTGAATAGAATTAGCAGGTTTAGATTTTATAAAGGAAAAGAAAAGAATCTACCTTTTGTTCTCATATTAACAACACCTGTAAAACGGTAGTTTCTCCAGGCTATTTTTTGGCATATGGCTTTGCAATAACTATCCCTTCAGGAATCTTCTTGGGTCTAATGTGAACTCTGGCATGTTCTCATACTGGTTAGAATATCTGTAAAATATCACATAGAAAACTTTCACCTCACTTTCCGACAACTATCTAGAATCACTTAGGTTCAAGTTGAGTCCTCAAAGAGCAAATGGGTATTACCTCCTAAGCAGTGTATGGCTAGCTGAGCCCCTGTATTGAGGCCATGTTTCCACACACTGCTTAATTTTAAAAAAAAATCAATTTATCCAAGAGGTCCTCTTTATTTTAATAGTTGGTAAGATTTTATTAATGGCATGTGATGCATGGAACTCTTTAAAAAAATCAACATTTTTTATGCTTGAACCATTTTAATCCATAGACTATCTCTATGCAAAATTACTTGCAGAACAGATTTTCATTGTCCTTAAAATTATTTGCAGTTAGAAGAAAACCTTGGGCCTAATTCAACACCTTTTTTGGCAGTAGGTGGGGAAATGGGGAAGCTGTGTCCCATATTCATTTCATTTTCAAGCTAGCACCCTTAGCAGCATGTCAGTATCTTCAGCTTTTAGTGATCATATATATTTTTTTGTGACTTTATATTTTGTTATTAAAAATAAACATTTACTATATTTGCAGCTAGATAACATAGTACTTGATGAAAAACAATAGCACTTCAGTTCATTTGGACTCACTTTCTATTTACCTTGCACTAATGTAAATGGCTTATTCCCTATCCTAATAACTTGCTCTAGGGATGCATATAGAATAGCATATTGACAAATTTTGCTATTTCATGATGCAATCATACAATATTTTTTGAGAAAATTTTTGTGTACTTATCCTATAATGGACCACACAGTTGAAGTATTTTTTTTATATCTCCTGCTGCTTTGTCAATTGGAATAGTCAGCCAAAGGAAAAATGAAAAACAGTAGACTTGGAGTCTTAAGCAAATTTTTCATTCTCAGTTTTGTATTTGTGTTTGAAACAGATCTGCTAGAGACCACTTGCTTAACAAATGGATGGCACACACTCAGGGTCATCAGATATAAAATCAGATTCCAACATACTAAAAAAGTAAAGAATACATTTGACAGAAATTACCTTTGCTTACAAAATTTATTACGTACAATCTGCATATTTTTATTGGACCAATAACTGTCCTCTCCATTTACAAAAACCAAAGAGAAACCTGACGGATAAGTAATATTCCCCCCAACCTCCTGTAAGTGCAACATGTGTAGTTCCAAGTTTTTAACGCTTATCTCAAGGTCCTGGGTCTCCACTTACATTACACTCTATTCACTGCTGTTATCAAGCTAAAGCAAAGAAAAGCAAATTAAGTCTGTAGTTTTCACCAAGAGGTTGAAGGAATCATCAATGCCAAAAGCAACGTTACTGATGACGAGGACGTGGAAAGAGTGTGGAGGGTTGACTGAGCACTAGTGATTTTCCCACCTGTGGAAAAGAGAAGCATTATATGGACAAAATTATTTTGGTTTTGCCTGAGCTAGAAAAGAGTTGTTTTAGGTATGTTAAGATAAATGAATGCAACATCAATCCTCTTTCTGATGACAGCGTTCCTTGTGCTTATGAAACAAGATATTATCTGGGGTTCTCAAGAGGTATATGGAGGGCAGAAGTGTATATGGAATATTGTGTTAAAAAGGCTGTGTCATGTCAAACAAATACACCTCATCGGGAGATTCAGTATAATTTTCAACATGATGCACTGATGGAAAATATCCCAAATTCCAGGTATGAAAATAAAATAATTTCTATAGTGCACAGTTCAGAAAATAGAGTAAAAATAATTAGCAAAAGTTTGTGGCAACAAGATTTCATAATTTATTTTTTTTATTTTTTAAGTAAATTTTTAAATTTAATAATAAAATATTAATTTATTTAATTTACTTATGGGTCCTTGATTGATTTGACTGTTTCAATTGAGCAGGCTTAAATTATAGGTTCTCATGCCAAACTTGGTAAAGAAAAGGCATCTTTCATTAATCTTACCTCTACCCAGGAGAAGTTCTTCCTTCTTGAGACAAAAGCATTGTATACAGTTAATGTATTAGGGTGGTTGCTTGATTAAACTCACTGATTTTAATGTATTAGTCTGAAGAAGTTTTGATAGCTCCATAAATTCACAAACTAAGTACGACCCTTAGACCTAACTTCAGGAATGTTTCTTCAAGCCAGAGGTCTTTGGAAGTATCATCATCATGATTGATATTTAATGAAGGCTTATTATATGCCAAGTACTGTACAAAGCCCTTCATACATGTTATTTAATTTGATCTTCACAACATTCCTATGTAGTAAGTGCTAATATTTATCCTAGTGTTGCAGATGGTACCAGGGCTTAAAAAGATTATAGAAACTTGTTTAAAGTCATTGAGCTAGGTTTTAGTGGAAAGAGATGCTCTTATATGTTGTCTCTATTAAAACAATGATTGACCTTGATTAAAACCATGATAGACTGATAATAAAATGTATGAATTGATTTTTGGAATTATTCTTCTGTCACATTATCCTCTCTGACCAGACTGAGTGTAACAGGATTCTGGGTGTGATTTTTGTTACAGGATAGAGTCTAAATTTATTTTTCAGATGCTCCTTTAAGAGCCGAAGAAAATTTTGTTTGATAAACTAAACATATACACACTTTAAAAGCAGCAAATCTTCTTTCCTTTGAAAACTGTTACAGCTAAGGCACTAATAAAAGCTATTATTCAACATATTGGGGAGTGTTACATTTATTTCAACTTGTACAAAATGGGGTCATTGTGAAGTGCATGGCCACACGTGAGCTATAAGAAAGGCATGATGACAAAGCCTCACTGGAGTGATATGTTCATGCTTAATAAATGACTGTGAAAACATTCTTTCTGTTTATTTGAGAGTGGCTGCATCCTTGTTAAGTCAACTTACATTACATTTTTACAAAAAAACCCTCACTTTCATAATGCTAAGTAGGATCTATATCTCAAATTCCACATAGAATCCACAAAGCAAAAATAAGCTATTTCAGCATAGCAAAACAAAACAAAACAAAACACAAACAACAACAAACATTGGACTAAGTTCTAGTCCCAGATATAAAACTAACTATTTCACTTGAGCAGGTCATTCAACTTCTTAGGCTTTTGGTTTTTGGAAAAAGATAAGAAGGAAATCAATCGTTGCTCATGTTTTATCGGTCTAAGAAAATACCATGAGATTTCACTTCATTAAAACTCAGGAAATGGGTTGTACTGGCCAAAGTGTTTTATTAACTAAAACATGAAAGTTGATAAATTTTTTTTTATGGAATAGAAGTTACAAGTTAATTAAAATATAAATGGGAGAATCAAGGTGTTTGTAAGTACTTTCAATCTTGGGGGTGATATTATTTGGATGATACTTTAGAATCTGATTGTGTTACAGTTGAAAGGAATTTTGGAGAGCCAGAGAATAATAAAATACTTAACTCATAAGTTTGCTAGGAGAATAAAATAAAATGACATATAGAAAACAGCTAGCACAATGCAAAGAACATGACCAGAGTGCAGTAAATGCTCTTTGTATTGTTGTTATTCGAAATTTAAGACTTATCAAGCAGGCAGAGAGTTGTCATCTTTTTTACTTTTCAGAAATAATCTTTAGTTCTTCAATGTGCTCTTGAAAATCTGAACATTTCAATTGTGAATGAATCAGTGTAGAGACATTATTACCTTTCTTGCTCTTGAAACTATACTTTTATAAATAAATCATAAAGTGTATTAAATATTGTGTGGCCACAATGTATTTAAGTTCTCAGGTCTTTTCACCTGAATTTCTGAAAAAGTCAGATTTTCTGTATCGTGTGATTTTTATTTTTAAATGTTCATTTTGAAATAATTTTAGATGCACAAAAAGTAGTGAGAATAAAATAAAGAATTCATCCAGATTCCTTAAATGTTTATGTTTTATCTTCTTGCTCTATTATTCTCCCTATAAATACATACGTTTATTTCCTGAACCATTTGAAAGTAAGTTGAAGACATGATGTACCTTTACCCCTAAATACTTTAATGTTCAGATCCTAAACATAAGGCATTTTCTTGTATACCACAGTACAATTTTTAAAAACAGGAAATTAATGTTGATATAATATTATCTAATTTACAGACATTATTCAAATTTATCAATTGTCCCAATAATGTCCTTTATCTCATCTTATATTTTTATGCAAGAATTTACTTACCAAGTATTATGGCAACAGCTTTTCCTCAAAGTTACAGTCTATCATATTATTTTCTCCACTATGTTTTCCTTCTATCTCACTTTGTGGCATCAAAAAACAATCATAAGAAATGCCTCTGGTCTTAACCTAAGTTGAGCAATACATTGAATATAATAAAGCCACATTCAGAGCTCTACAGAATATCATTGGATACTTCCCTTTAGGTTGATGCTTCTGCTTGAGAATGACTGCTCAATAAATAATATTCATAATTACCTATTAATTAAATGTACATTAAACATTTTTATACAAGGCCTTAATAAAAATTGCCCAATATTTTCTCAATGAGACATTTGTTTAATGAAATCTTTTCCTTTCTTTTTTGACTATCTCAATGAAATGACTACTTTCTTCTGAATTTGTAAAAATCTCCCTTCCTTTAATCAGCTTTCTCTTGCTGGTGTAATAATGATGGCAATGGGGTTGAATCCTGGTTCTTCTACTTAGTAATAGTGTGATCTTAGGCAAGTTACTTAAATTTTCTCTGTAAAACAAGAATAATGCAACCTACCTCATAGATTGTTAAGAGGATTAAATAAGATGATGTAAGTAAAGCACTTATGACCGTGCCTTACATATAGCAAGGGCTCAGTCAAAGCTAGAAATTATTAATATTGCTAATAATAACAATGATGCTCAAATAAGTTCTAGAGATCTAATATATAGCATAGTGATTGTAATTAATAAAACTGTAATATATACTTGAAAGTTGTTAAGAATGTAGATTTTAAATGTTCTCACTACAAAAAAGAAATAGCAGTTATATGATGTGATGGAAGTATTAGCTATATTTTTGCAATAAATCTGTGTACATATTTGCAATATACAAGTGTATCAAATCAACTGTTGTACACCTTAAACTTATACAATGCTATATCTCAATTATATTTCAATAAAGCTGGAAAAAGAAAAAAAAACCCAAAACAAAGATATTCAATGAAATTTATAATTTATTTTGAAATCAATAAACACAATCAAATTTTAATTTAAAAAGCATTCCCTTTAAACTTTCCTGTCCCTCACTTTCCATTATCTAATGATAAAGGCAATCATGACAATAGAGAAATGGGTATAATATATTAAATTAGTAAAATACTGGTTAAAAGCAATATTGAAAAGCACAAATGACCAGCAAGACACTACTTGAGATCAGGATAGACAGGGGAATTTCACAAATAAAAATATTTTAATGAAAATGTTAACTCTTTTCTAGATTTGTAGAAATTCCACAGTTGTGAGTGGGCTGCCATGGTTTGTATTAATTGGAGGATCATATAGCAAATCAGAGTAAAATAAGAGAAACTTCAAAGTCTCTGAATTATGCAGTCCATCGTGTTAATTTTGATGAGTTTTACATCATCTTAATATTGTTAGTGGTTATCAAATTAAGCCTATTGTGTCAAAACTTACCTGAATATGATGAGACCCTGATTTGGGAGCTAGCGGTTCCATCCCCTCCTTCACTGCATGCTCGAACTTCAATAATATAGACTCCAGCATCAGGGAGTGGGACTACTGCTTGAGGTTTCTGTGTTTCAATAATTTGACTGTTGCTGTGACCCTCTTGCCTATAAAATACCTGGGAACAATATCAGATGTTTAAACATTTGATATTCAATCAAGGATTTCAAATGTTTATTGACTGCCTTCTGTATGTCACATTCTGAGCTAGGTACAGGGAGCTTACAGCTTAGACAGATATGTAAGTAAATGCAATGTATGTGTTATATGCAGCAATGGAATATACATAAGGGGCTATGGGAATACAAAAGAGAGTTTAATTCTGTCTGGTGGTTTAAGGAAGGTTTTTAGGAGAAGGTGATGCTGAGTTAAGTATTTAAAGATAAGTAGAGTTCACCAGTTGGAAAAGGCAGGAAAAAAAGTCTACAAAGAGATAAGAGAAGATTAAAAATACATCTAAGCAATAAGAAAGCAATAGCATTAGAAGACATTTGGGAATAGTGAGAAATTGAGGCTAGAGAAGTAGGTAGTGAGGGGGCAGATCATTGAAAGTCTGTTATTCCTGGTTCTTGAAATGAATAGCATTCTGAGGGAGTACTCAAAGCTGTCATCTTCAAATCATTTGAAAGGAGTAATCAGAAAATTTGTTAAATACATCAATAATAAATCCTTAACAACGTAGAAGATAGCTGAAAGCTTAAAATTATATTGAGTATTTTTATTTTTACTTTTGTGTTTGCCTTTTGGTAAATTGGCATTTGGATATATTGGGTAGCCAAGTTAAGTGTTTTTTGACATCTGTCCATGGTACTAGAATTGAACATGTATTCATGGCAAACAGAATTTTATAACTACAGATTAGGACACAGAATTATCCTGTGTTTACAGGTCAGAAAACTAATGTCATAGAGATTATATGATTTATACAAGATCATACGGCTAGCTGTAGAAGAAATTGCATTGGAAGATTGGTATTCAGACGATCAGTTCAGAGGTGTTTCACTGTATTATACTGTTTCTACTCATTTGCGCCCAATAAATTTTGTGTGTGTGTGTGTGTGTGTGTGTGTGTGTGTATAATGGTCAAGTAGCAGCAGTTAAGATTTTAAATGCATTTGCATTGTTTCATTGTTTTAGTGCTTTTATCATAATTGTGAGTATTATGATTGCTTTGCATAATGGAGAGAACAGTGGCTTTGCAGTCTCACAGATCTGGATTCAAAACAATCTCCTACAGAACAAAACAAAAAACAATCTCCTACACATTCCTGTCTGAGCAAATTTGAGCAAGTTACTAACCTTTCTAAATCTGAAGTGCCTGTACTGTATAGTAGAGATAATAACACCTATTTCATGGTTTTATTAGGGAAATGCATGTAAAATGCCTAGCACAGGACCTGGTAAGCTTAATAAGAGAAAGCGACTTTTTCTGTTGCTATTATTGTTCCTTGTCAATGGTCAGTATTTCATTTGCATCATAAAAGATGAACTTCCTTGGGAGACTAGACAAAAATTTATAATACTTTTTGTTTATTAAAAATGTGTTTTGGGCTTCCCTGGTGGCGCAGTGGTTGAGAGTCTGCCTGCCCATGCAGGGGACACGGGTTCGTGCCCCGGTCTGGGAGGATCCCACGTGCAGCGGAGCGGCTGGACCCGTGAGCCATGGCCGCTGGGCCTGCGCGTCCGGAGCCTGTGCTCTGCGACGGGAGAGGCCGCGGCGGTGAGAGGCCCGTACCGCAAAAAAAAAAAAAAAAGTGTTTTGAACTTGAACTAACCTACATACAAGAAAAAAATACTTTAGAAAAGTAATATTTTCATATATTGAAGCATGCCCGTACTCGATCCTCCTTTCTAAATTCTGGTAAAGTATGCTGCCTCCATTTACTTTCTCTGTCTTTCATGGATTTAAATTTACTTCGGAGTCTTGGGAGAGAAGTAAATTCTCTGTAAAAGTATAAAATATGTGCAATAATTCTATCTACTGAAATTCTTATAGGGAAGGAAGCCATAGGTTTAACATAGTTGGGAAGTGGCAAGAGCAACATCAAATATTTTACTGGGTATCTCATGTGAGTTAGGCACAGTGCTATATACTGGAGATTCATCAGAGAATAAGACTATATGGTCCCCTCATGGCACTTACAGTCTAACAGTGGAGACAGATAAACAGTGCAATTGAGTGTGCTATGTGCTGCAGTAGGAAACATATTTGATGCTATAGCCATGTACAGAGTGTTACAGATTTGGGAATCAGAAATATTTCTAGGAGGATGCCTATTGCACATTCTTTTGGCTTTAAAAAATGAAAATTGTATCAGAATTTATGCCTCTCATTTTGACTGTAGCAGCATACTGAATTAGAATTCTGTTCATCCACACGAGGTAATTAGAAAGCAAAATTATGGCAACGAAAAAGTATGTAAATTGGTGAGGATTGGCAGGGGAGTGACTATTTTAGAGGACGTTGTTATTATGGTTCAATAAATTACAATTCTTATGACAAAGAAAAAAGCAGTCAATAATGCATATCTAATGTGGCTGTAAAATCCAGAGTTGAAGAAAAATGTGTGGATCAGTTGAGATTTAGGAACAAAGGTAAAGGCAGGAAAATATCAGTTAATGGTAGCAAAAGAAGTTTGAGATTAAATGTGGCTTTAAACAATACATCCAGGGAGATGTAGTGCTATGAGTCAATAAGCAGGTATACTAAGTGAAAAGATACATTAAGTTAATGGTTAGTCTTGCGTGATTTAGAGAATCTTTGCTCATTTTAAAGTACTGATTTAGAAGACATGACTACGAATGAGAAATATGAGAAGGTTAAGGAGTTATCAAGACATGTCAGAAATAGTTATTGACAGTAAGAAGACCAGGGAGTACTTTGAGAATCTGGACATTTATAAATTGGAAGTTGCAATGATGGCTATCTCTAGGCATAAAGAAAATTGTCTATTGTCAAGACTATTCTCAAATTCTACTTAAAAAACTTAGCCAAAGAGATGATCCTAAACAAAAATTTAGTGCAGTCCTGTTATTCTCAAAGGCATGATCTAGAAATGGCTAGTTTACATGTCTGATAGTAACAATAATGGTGTGAGTGTGCCTAGAAATATAGCAGAATAAATTTTTTCTAGTTTCACCCACAAGTGTCATTGGAAAGATGGATCCTATTAAATGGAAGGGCTATTCACTTGCTTAGCATCTTGGGTACAATTGTTCTTCACAAAAGTGGGTGAGGAATCCAAAACCCCAGTGGCAATGGGTGGGTGAGGAGGAATCAGCAAGATAGTAGAATCTAGGTGAAAATAAGGTGGGAGGCTCAAGTACCAGTGAGAAGCCACAAGCTGTAGGGTGACTCCAAGGACTTTTAAGAACAGGAGTTCCTATGGCAATTTTCAGATGTTTGTTTGTATGCTGTGCCTTTCACTCTATCTCCCACTGACATTTCCACAAAGTCTTCCTTGTATATGTATATACTTGACATTATATAAGCCATTTCTGTTTTAATCTTTAGAAAATATTTTATGATGAAAACATATAAGCATAATCAAATATAGAAATGATGGTATAAACCATTATATATGAGTCTTTTTAACTTGTAGGGATCACAGGAAAGAGGCTGAGTCCCATATTTGGAGTAAATATAAGATAAAGTAACAGCTGTAAGATACAAGAAATCAAGGAGACCAGAATGGCCACAGGCCTTAGGCTCCCTGAGAAGCTGGAGAAATATAGGGATGAACTTCAAAGTTCCACAGGCTGTGGAATACAATTTCAGTTCAAGTGTACCTATATCTCAGGAGTCTGGCAGGCCCTAACTGATATCTAAATGGAATAAACAAACAAAAATTTCTGTCTATATTGATGGATCATATAATAACTAGTAAGCTTTGAGCCTGATTTTCCCCATACTCTCCCTAGCTCTATAAATACCAGAAAGTAGAGGTGAGGGAGAAGATGTATGGTGAAGAGGTCGTATATCCAGGAAAGGATATTTCTAGATATAGACAGAAAAATGAGACCCTGTTTTCTTGATATGTAGCCTGAAGCCCTTATCCTGAATTCCCTCTGAGTGCTTTTGTCTTCTGAATGGACAGAAGTCTGTCTTGGTGGGGAAGGGGATATTTGCACAAGGGAAAGCATAGCCCCTGGATATTTAGCATTTATTTTCTCTTTCACTTAAGTTTAAGTCTGTATAAGGAGAATAAGGTGGGGATAAGATGGCTGTTTTACTTTATAATCTTGGTAAGTTTCTTTCACAGTACAAAGAAAAAATATTCTCCATTCTCAAGATCATTAAGGAGAATTATGGCTAAATATACTTTAGTTTTGTTATTGGCATTTCTTTGGAAGTGGTAGTAACAGACATAACATGTGCCAAAATTAGTAAGGATTCTAGATTCAGAACCCGAGCTAGTGGAGTCATAAAAACAAAGTTTTCTTCATTTAAAAATACTTATTTGGGAAAAATAAGTTAAATTAGGAAATTTCTTTGAAGTTTTTATTCCACTTTCCTGATTATATATATATATATAAAGAAAATATGCAGCTAATCTGAATTGGGAAATGTAAAATAAAGTCAAATATTAAAATGACCTGAAGAAGTGATGAATATGCTAAATAAACTCCCAAATTTGACTCATATTTTTAGGTGGGAAGCTATTTTGTTTGAGTGGAAATAATTTGTAGCCATGTCTACAAATGACAATTATTTTCCAGCATTTTTCTTGTTCTTCATGCTTCTATTCCTCTTGCTTATTAATAGAAGCTGTGATATCTTAAAAGTATTACTTTTAAATCTGGACTTCTTAAACAAAATCCCAAGAAGTCCAAGTTCTCTTGGACAGTCTCAAAGAGCAGTGAGAAATTTCAGTACTAGCGAATTCTATTTATCTGAATAGATTCAATTTTAATGTGTTTCCTGTGACACTGTCATATATGGTTCAATTCCATCTTTCTTTCACTATAATCTTGGTCACTTTTGAAGTCCCTGATAAGATGTTGTGGTGGGGAGACCTTCTTTTTCTCTTAACACCTTTGAACCAAATTTCCTTTGTTATTGTATCTTTCTCTGGTAATATCTTGTCCTTATGTATGTTGCTGACACCTCAATCTGTGGAATCAAATAAAGGAGTAAGATTCATGCTTCCTTAGAAAATGGGTTGGTCTAATTCCAAGCTCTGCTGTTTTATCTTATTATCTTATGTTTTTTTTGTGGTTTATTTTTTTGAGAATAAATTGCATCTAGTATATAATATCTTAACTATAAAAAGGAATAGTTTAATGGATTATTTATGGATCAAGCCTATGGAACAAATCCATTTTTCTCCATATCTATCACATTTAATCATTTTCACAATCTGGAAAATTTCTAGGTGAGGACGTTTTCTTAATTCATCCATCTTAAACTGGACTTGATATAAAACATGGAATATACAATCCCTGCATTTTAAACCTCAGGCATTAACTCCTAGTTTCCAGCTTCAAATTTACATACCATGTATATTTCTAGTGATCTCTTTTGATTTTACAAGCAAAGTAACTTGGCCAGGACAAAAAGTAAAAATAAATTTACTTTCCTTTTGATATTGCAATTAATTGTGGAAGTTCTCTCTTGCCCTGATTAGCAGGAAATCCTCTACTGCCAATTTTCCAAGAATCGCAAGAGGCAAACTTAGTCTTAATACAGCAAGCTTACCTCAAATTACCTCAGGGAAAGAGAAAAAATTAGTGTGTTGACATGTCCCTAATTTTGTTAATTTTTTTGTGACAGCCACACACCATTATGTTTAAGAAGATGGGGCTCTTAAGAGTGGTGCCACTCTTGGTCTGGCAGTAGTTTTTTGGGGATGTAGTAGGAATCAAAGTCTTCTCCCTCTGAGTACCATACTAGCCACTCCATATTTGTGTGAACCTCCCTCCAGATGGTACAGCTCTTTCATTGCATGCAGATCCTTGCCTAAGGCTGCAGTAGTGCTCCTCCAACTCATGCTTAGAAAAGGGGGCTCCAAGCTTGTGTCCTTTGGGTTCCATCTCTTTAGTAAATATTCACAGCTACTGTTCCTAATCATATTCCTGTACCATTATGCCTGTGTCAATAGGAGCTTTCATGGTTAATCACCTGCCCTGTGAAAACCAGACCTTCCCAGGAGAATCCAGGCTCTATGTTAAGCCTCAATCATCAATCTGAAGTCCCCTTTCCCTCACAGGGCACTTTGTCTCATTCCTGCCAGTAGGTCTCTAACTGGGGATTAGCCCATACATCAGAAGTTCTAATAAGGTTTAGTTACAAAAGAACAGGCTTTGAGGTCTCACTCCATTTGTCATCAGCAGAGTCCTTTCTTAGGAACTAGATTTTCCTTCTCAGGGACATAAGGAGGTGAGACCATTTCAAGGAAATAAAAG
Organism: Monodon monoceros; assembly: GCF_005190385.1. Taxonomy (NCBI): domain Eukaryota; kingdom Metazoa; phylum Chordata; class Mammalia; order Artiodactyla; family Monodontidae; genus Monodon; species Monodon monoceros. The sequence continues at coordinate 32,351,081 of NW_021703784.1, forward strand.
AAAAAAATCCTCTGTCGACATGTACCTACTTGTCATTATTTATACAACTAAGATGGACCATGTTAATGATTACCCCCTCCACAACAATGTATTCCAGGTGACTGGTGCTGTCTTCATTGAGACAGAACTGGCAGGTAACTTTTAAAGATCAGTTTCTTCTGTTAAAATATTTAAAAATTCCACCTTACTAGGTGGGATTCTTCCAATAACAATAAGAAAGACAGTAGCTATTTTTCAATGAGCACTTCTTATATGCTAAGCATTTTACACAAATTATCTTACTTAATCCTTAAAATAATCTGTATAATATGTTATCATTATTTTTGCATTTTTTTGAAACTCAAGTTAAGCAACTAGCTCAAAGTTACACAACTGGGATTTGAACTCAAGTCTGTCTGACTCAGAAGCCGGTTCTCTTTTCCCATTCCACCACAAAACATGGGAAGGCCATGATAGGAAAAACACACAGCTGATAGTACACACTTGTGAGTAATTGCATAAAATACCTCAAGTTGGGTCAAAAATTAATTTATTCATCCACTCTAGAAATGTTAGGGATAAAGAGATGAGTAAGACAGAGGCCTTGCTTTCAATCATATATAAACAGCTTGGGGAGACAGTCACATGGAAAGAGGTGAGCAATGACAGAAGTAGAAGTGGCAAATGCGAGCAACAAGGAGGGTCATCCCACCTGGGAGCCCTATGCCGAGGCTCATGTATTCTCCATGTGGTATGGTATTTCTTTTCTCACCTGAAAGGTGCCTGAAGCCAAATGGCTCTTCTAGGCAGTCATATGCTTTTATCTAGCTCTTTCTTGCGTCTATTTGCCTCTCCAGTTTGGGAGATTGCTTGCTAGAGTTCTAATGACATTAGATTTTTTCTCGGATGGTCCATCACCATTTCTGGCCAGACTGCTACCCTTAATCATTGAAGGGTATCTTTGCCTTAGAATACAAGTTGTGAGGATGAGGGGAAGGATGTGGAAAGAAGAGGACTAAGAGAAGGATACAGAAGATGGCACATCTGCCCTCCCCCCAAAGATCAAATTCAATACCCACGCGGATTAGGACAGATTTGAGTGTGAGTGTTTAATTGTGAGGATGTCTATGATCCATACCAATCATAGTCTGTAAGAATTGCTACAGTTTGTGCCTTAAGATATTCTTAATGGGAATTATCTAACTTAAAAATATATTCCATTTATAACTTTTTCAATTTTTAGCTTCAGAATTTTAGCACTTTATATACAAAGTGCTGTGTTACCATCTCTGATAGTTGAACAGCCACCTAAATGATGCTTTTCAGTCAAATATTATCATTGAAATTTAAAAATAAAATCTGCTATAAATAATATTCCACTAATGAATCAGTATGAGTTTAAGACAATAATAAATAGAATCTGATGTTATGGAAAAAGAATTTGAAATTCAGCCAATTCAATATATTTACCACATATTTTAAAATCAGAGACAAAGCTGTTTTTCAAAAACAAACTGCCTAAACATTTTTATATTTGCAGATCTCTTGCTGGCACATAGCACGATGATCATATGTGAAATGTTGTATCTATTTTGGAGCTTGCTGTCTCTCTCCATGGTCTCTTTCCTATCCCCTGTGCTGACGCTAGCATTTTTTCTTCTTGTGTTTCTTTGCTAATGGAAAGTCTTTATACTCAAACTATGTGGTCCAGTCTTTTCCATCTGCCAGGACAGTTTGTCTTTGGGAAGAGAATGTCAAGACTCTCTAAGTTCTGCTTGTCCTGACACTGTTTCATGAGCCATTTTTACCCTGTATTCAAATTGTTGTTGTCTTTCCTACCCATTCCCTTCTTGTGCCTTGTGTAGCTGAAACTGATTTTGATTGCCTTGGATTCCCCACTGCAGGAAGGCTCTTTCTAAGATACAGGTAGAAAAATGATTGAGAAAAAAATAGGTATGTTAATAGGTCTTTATACACCTTTTAAATTACACATCCTCACATTAGCAATTTTTTAGATGAGAGTCTATCCAAAGAGTGAAAAAACACTGACCTTGTAGCCCATGACTTCAGACTCGTTGGCTAATGGTCTGACAGGTTCCCAGTCCAGAGAAAGTTGAGAGCCTTGCTGCTCCCACCTGAGGTTGTTAGGTGCTTGACTGGGGGCTACAAAATAAAAAGCAAAAGTGAGTGGATGAAGAGTCTTAAATACATTTATTCACTTAAATCCTTGTATTTCAGTCTTTTCTTGTGTTCAGTCTTTTCTTGTGAGTACATCAGTCTTTTCTAGTTGACTGGCACCATAGGCTTCTTTCCAGCTAGAGTCAGAGAAGGAAGGTTTTGCTCCAGGAGTGTCATTTTAATAGCTACTCTGCTGAGTTTTTGAACCTGAATCCTTTTATCTCCCTTCTGTGTCAAAATCGCTTAGCCTTGTTTCACAGGAAGATAACCCTTATCTACTATGAATACAAAATTTTCTGAGCTAGTTTTGGAATTCAGATCTAAGCATGAAGCAAGACTATAAATCAAAACTCCTCTTCAACTCTGCTTTTTATGTACCTCACATGGCTTTCAGAAATGTTAAAAGATGTTTCCCTTTTGTCTGAAACAAACAAAAAGCCCAGGTCACTTACGGGATTTCTTTGTGGTTGCACTCACTTCACTGCTAGGTGGCCCATATCCAGCTCCATTATAAGCTCTCACTGTGAAGTGATATAATGTATTTCCTTCTAATCCTGTCAGGATGACAGATGACTCATTCCCCCTAGTTTTGATGGTTTCTGCTGCATCTTCTTGTTCCATGTCTTTCCTATAGCCAATCTGTCAACATGAAAGATTAATTTTAAAGTTTCTCCTGTGCTTATGATTGTTGATTTTTTTCCCCCTTTGGATGTTTCTCAAACCCATCCCTGGGAAATCACTCCTGTATCATCCAATTAACAGGTTCTACTAATGAGGCTAAAATCACTATCTTGGCCACTGCATGATTTGCAGCTGTGTAAACTGCAGCAACTTAGCAAAGCAATGAAAGGTGCTACCTTGTAACCTGGTAGTATGAAGAATCATTCAAAGAAATTGAAGAAGTTCTTTTCTCATAGGTCATCAGAACCAGTTCCCATTCAAAGCCATGGGGCTTTTAATGAATTATTTGAGAAAGAGGCATGAGAAATATTTCCTCCTGGGCCCCACACAAAGGTGAATCACACAGCTGGATGGATTTAACAGAGGAGAGGCGACAGAACACTCATGATAATTTGGAATGGTTTAAATGCAGAGAAATGGCTTTGCTAGGATATGGGAGGGCGGCAGAAGGGAACAGCTCTTTGTCAAAGCACAGTTTTTGCATTGAGGTGATCTTCCCTGGTTATGAGCTCTTGGTGGCTGGTCTCATACAGATCTTGATCCCTTTATGAGATTCAATAATTATCTCTGTGTACCTAAAGCTTAACCTTATTCGGACACTGGAATTTAACCATGCATAAAGGCACAAGAGAGTAGTTTTTTTACCCCTACTTATTTACTGCGGTAAAAATAATGGAAGAGTGATTCTTCTTTCTCCAATTAATTACTGTGGTGAAAGAAGTGGACTGCTGCATACATTTCATCATCCTTCAAGTGCTTTTTCTACTCTGCAGGCTAGAAAACCAAACATCACATTTTCCAGATTCTGTCTTACCTAAGGTTGATGCTACAAAATTTGGGCAGTGAGGAGTTTGTTTGGAACTTGAGATATTCTGGAGCATGCCTAGGACTACCAGTACCTTGGGGCCATAGGAAGTCACTGTAGGCTCCTACCTCTCAGGAAAAACATTTGAGTCACTGTACCATATTAAAATGCATCTACCAGCCTAGATGATGGCTAAAGACAAAGGGTGTAAGAAATGGGTAGAGGGGGAAGAAAGTTACAAATTATAACTGCAGCCTTATGAAATGAAGACTGTAAGAGCCATATTTTCTTCCTTATACTGTTTTATATCTAAATATTAAATAACCTGGGTCCCTTCCTTTCTTGTGATAGAGTGTTGTGGGTAGGTAAATTTCTAATGTAGTTCATTACAGGAGATGGACAGACTGACTAATGGAAATTTCCTTGGCTTTCCCTTTTAGGGAGATGGTGGGTACATTTTCATTTGTTTAAGAGATATTTGCACAATGGAGCATTGTCATTGCCAGTTGTTGCTTTTGGGGAGTTGTTGAATGGGGAGAAGGATGTGTATGGATGTTGAGTAACCAAAGGGATATGGTACTTTAGCTTTCAGCATCCATTTCACCCTCATTCTAGTGTCTTCCTGGACTTAAGAGATGCAAAGATAAAAATCATACTTTCAAGACTCCCTTGCAGTTAGGGCTCTGAATATGTTTTAGGCTTAACCAGTCAGATGCCATGTCTGGTATTTGAAAGTAAAAATGAGATGGAGAGTGAATTTCTACAAATTCTGTTTCTTTTGCCTATGAGTTTAGTAATGGAGACATTATTTTTCCTTTCCCCTCCACCGCCTGACTGTAGCAGCAAAAATGAATGGCTTATTGTCTAACCATTAGCTTTATGGGAGTCAAGGAGCCTGGCACAAGACATCCATCTTATTGGTGCAAATTATAGCAAACATGGCAGGATTCTGGAACAGGCAGTAATAGCAGAGGCTTCCAGATCACAGAGGCTTCCTGAATGTGGTGCCATTTTGTTCATGGTGGCTTCCAAACCATGGCAGTGGAGTGTGGGACTAGGGCTGGAGAATTCCTGTTTTTAGAAGACATCAGTGTCTTCCTGGTGTCTTAGTCTTATTGACTAGCTTTAACAGTTACTTTTGAAAGATCACCCTGGAGTCTGGTAATTTAACTCAATAATTCTGTAAACCATTTAATACTTATAATAAAACACTTCTTACTTAAACTAGTTAGAGTAATTTAGTTCTTTGCAATTAAACACTGCCTGACACACCTACACAGATCTTGAATATGAATATATATATATATATGGTTAATAAGATAATCATAATCAAATTTCTATTTCTCATCCCTGTCTCTTCATAGATTTGACCTGGCATACAGCTGAGTGACTGAACTTCAGAAATTTGTTTGATTAAGCTGAAATGCTCTAACACTGCCTTCTGTACTATGTTTGCCCCATTAGTCCCAGTTCCAAGAACTAACTTATCTTGCTTGGTCTCGAGCATACTTTTAACTGAAGAAATCTAAGTTATTTTCAAACTACAAAATTTGATGAGATGTTGTTGGATGAACAAATGTGTATCTTTCTCCTTCCCAGTGACATATCTGATTTCTAGGTCTCTGCTTCAATTTAGGCAATAATCTAGCCAATTTTCTTTAATTGGCTAGATTATTTTAAGTTAGTTAAATATATATATTTGAGGGAGTTGAATGTGATTAAATTCAGCAAATTATAGATTTTGATACAAACACAGATTTCAATACAAATTCTGGACTTCTAAATATTGAATTTTTTTTAACATCTTTATTGGAGAATAATTGCTTTACAATGGTGTGTTAGTTTCTGCTGTATAACAAAATGTCAGCTATACGTATACATATATCCCCATATCCTCTCCCTTTTGTATCTCCCTCCCACCCTCCCTATCCCACTCCTCTAGGTGGTCACAAAGCACCAAGCTGATCTCCCTGTGCTATGCAGCTGCTTCCCACTAGCTATCTATTTTACATTTGGTAGTGTATATATGTCCATGCTACTCTCTCACTTCGTCCCCGCTTACCCTTCCCCCTCCCCGTGTCCTCAAGTCCAGTCTCTATGTCTGCGTCTTTATTCCTGTCCTGCCCCTAGGTTCTTCAGAACCATTTTTTTTTTTTTTTTAGATTCCATATATATGTGTTAGTATACGGGGTGTGTTTTTCTCTTTCTGACTTACTTCACTCTGTATGACAGTCTCTATGTCCATCCACCTCACTACAAATAACTCATTTTTTTTCTTTTTATGGCTAATATTCCATTGTATATATGTGCCACATCTTCTTTATCCGTTCATCTGTCGATGGACACTTAGGTTAAATATTGAATGTTTAATTTTCTGATGAATCACCACAAAATTAAACATCCCAAGTAAAAGATAAAATGTTTGGAAGTAACTGATTGTGAGAAAACACAAATACTAGCTGCATCAGGTAAAACCTGTGATAAATCTAAAAAATCCACACATTATTTCTTTTTCTGGCATATTGAAAAAAAGAGCTGGAGAAGTTATGACCTTCACAGTGAAATAATAATTTTATTTAGTACATTTTTTTTTGATGGAGGATAGGGTAAATCAGAAAAACAGAAAAATATTTGGAGTTTAGCATCGTGCTTATTTAGTGATTCTTAACTTGGAATTGAGATAATATAGCATTCATAAGTCACACTGTACCTCTGAAAGTTGAAAGTTCCTCTTCATTCAATTTATTTCTTCATGATTCAATTCTATCCTGATGATAGATTTTATCAAGCTATAAACTTTGAACTCTGTATGAGATCATTTGAAATAAGGTTAAAAACATTTAAAAAGATATAAATATCTGAAACTGGAAGAATAGGTAACCTGCTATTTTATCGCCCTCACACAATTGGGGATTTTTTTGTGTTTATCCCTTCCTGTATTTTTATTACATATAGTTAATATAATTATGTAACTACTTTTCTTCTCTAACATTATAGTCACATATAAATATTTTCCCATTTTTTATATCAATACTAAAAGTCTATCATATGTCTTGTGTACCAAATATCATTTAACCACTTTTCTATTGTGGAACATTTGGGTAGCTTCCAACTTTTGCTCTCTTAATTAAAATGTTGCCATGAATATGTTCATGTACATTTTTTCCCACATATTGGAATAATTCCCCAGAATAGAATTCCAGACAGGTGATTATGGGGTCTAAGATTATTGAAATTTTTATGATTTTGCTACAAAAATGCCACACTGGTTTTCAAATAGTTTGCACTAATTTTCACTTCCAACAAAAGTGTATGAATCTGAGAGATACGCCAAAATGTTGCAAGCTCTAGGCACATCATGGTTTTGGAGTCAGAAGGCCTAAATTTTAATCTTATTTTTGATATCTATAAGCTTCATATAATGGGACAAGTTACTTAACCACTGAATCTCTATAACCTTGTTTATAAAAACCTCAGTTTTATGAATAGTTTTAGACAGCTCCCTTATTGTCACCCAACTACTTGAACTATTTTGTTTCTTGATGGCTTAACATTTCTGATTTTTGTAATTTGTGTTTACTTTTTTGCTATCCTTCATATTGTTTTGTTTTTTAACTTTGTTCCTCCAAATTATGTAATATTAATAGTGGCAGGCAGGAAGCATGAATTCTGAGTCAGCTGATAACTTTAAGATTGTAGATTTGAACCTAAATCTAGATGGTTTTTCTTAGTAGATAACCTATTTTTTTCCAAAGTTGATTCTCCATAATGATGATTTTAACTAAGCAGATAACATATTCAATCATCTGATGTGATGATTCTAAGATATCCATGTCATACACAGTCTGGTTCCCTTACATGAATTTACAGGATCTAAAATCCATGAATGCTGCTATATGGAGTCAGTGGTTGCTGGATGAGCTATGAACTTTCCCCTACTTCCCAGTCTTCATTCAGTCATATATATAATCACTGAAGAATTCTTACTAGTATTTTATATTCTCCTGTCTGATTTTTGTTACTTGTTAGATTTTAAAAAGACAATTCTTAGCTCCTGTATTCACTTGTTTTTATAATTTAAATTGCACTCAATGATCACTGCTCATTCAATAGTATACTCCCTGAATTTAATACAGACAGCTCTACTTTCTGCTGTTATTTAATGTTGCAAAACAAAAATGTGATTTTTGCACCATTGAAAGTAATTTATTCTCTAGACTAATAAGGCTAGAGTTTTTATTTTTTTAAGTTTTTCTTTTTTTAATTTATTTATTTTGGCTGTGTTGGGTATTTGTTGCTATGTGTGGGCTTTCTCTAGTTGTGGTGAACAGGGGCTATTCTTCGTTGCGATGCATGGGTTTCTCATTGTGGTGGCTTCTCTTTGTTGTAGAGCACGGGGTCTAGGTGTGTGGGCTTCAGTAGTGTGGTGTGCAGGCTCAGTGGTTGTGGCTCTTGGGCTCTAGAGCGCAGGCTCAGTAGTTGTGGTGCACAGGCTTAGTTGCTCTGTGGCATATGGGATCTCTCCGGACCAGGGCTCGAACCTATGTCCCCTGCATTGGCAGGTGGATTCCTAACCACTATGCCACCAGGGAAGCCAAAGTTTAGAGTTTTAAAAAATAATCAAAATGCATATTGAAATGTAAATATTTTACCATACTTTGAGAACTTCAAAACTATTAATTTAATTACTTTTTCAAAAAATTGTTTTGAATATGTATTATTTACCATGCACTGTGCCTGTAGGCAACTGGGGTAATGGTGAGCCCAAAAAGACACTGCATAAGACTCATCAGGAAAAAAAGGGAGAAGACTCAAATCAACAGAATTAGAAATGAAAAAGGAGAAGTAACAACTGTCACTGCAGAAATACAAAGGATCATGAGAGACTACTACAAGCAACTATATGCCAATAAAATGGACAACCTGGAAGAAATGGACAAATTCTTAGAAAAGTACAAACTTCCAAGACTGAAGCAGGAAGAAGTAGAAAATATGAACAGGACAATCACAAGCACTGAAATTGAAACTGTGATTAAAAACCTTCCAACAAACAAAAGTGTAGGGGCAGATGGCTTCACGGGTGAATTCTAAAAATCATTTAGAGAAGAGCTAACACCTTTCGTTCTCAAACTCTTCCAAAATATAGCAGAGGGAGGAACACTCCCAAATTCATTCTACAAGGCCACAATCAGCCTGATACCAAAACCAGACAAAGATGTCACAAAAAAAGAAAATTACAGGACAATGTCACTGATGAACATAGATGCAAAAATCCTCAACAAAATACTAGCAAACAGAATCCAACAGCACATTCAAAAGATCATGCACCACGATCAAGTGGGGTTTATCCCAGAAATGCAAGGATTCTTCAATATAAGCAAATCAATCAATGTGATGCACCATATTAACAAATTGAAGGATAAAAACCACATGATAATCTCAATAGAAGCAGAGAAAGCTTTTGACAAAATTCAAGACCCACTTATGATAAAACCTCTCCAGAAAGTGGGTATAGAGGGGACGTACCTCAACATAATAAAAGCCATATATGACAAACACACAGCTAATATCATTCTCAATCAATCACCTCAAAAGATGAAAGCATTTCCTCTAAGATCAGGAACAAGACAAGGGTGCCCACTCTCATCACTATTATTCAACCTAGTTTTGGAAGTTTTAGCCATGGCAATCAGAGAAGAGAAAGAAAAAGAAAAAAGGAATACAAATTGGAAAAGAAGAAGTAAAACTGTCACTCTTTGCAGATGACATGATACTATACATAGAAAATCCTAAAGATGCCACCAGAAAACTACTAGAGCTAATCAATGAATTTGGTAAAGTAGCAGGATACAAAATTAATGCACAGAAAACTCTTGCATTCCTATACATCAATAATGAAAAATCAGAAAGAGAAATTAAAGAAACACTCCCATTTTCCTTTACAACAAAAAGAGCAAAATACCTAGGAATAAACCTACCTAAGGAAGCAAAAGACCTGTATGCAGAAAACTATAAGACACTGATGAAAGAAATTAAAGATGATACAAACAGACGGAGAGATATACCATGTTCTTGGATTGGAAGAATCAACATTGTGAAAATGACTCTACTACCCAAAGCAATCAGTGGATTCAATACAATCCCTATCAAACTACCAATGACATTTTTCACAGAGCTAGAAAAAGAAATTGTAGAATTTGTGTGGAACCAAAAAAAACCTGAATAGCCAGAGCAATCTTGAGAAACAGAAATGGAGCTTGAGGAATCAGGCTCCTTGACTTCAGAATATACTACAAAGCTACAGTAACCAAGTGAGTATGGTACTGGCACAAAAACAGAAATATTGATCAATGGAATAAGATAGAAAGTCCAGAGATAAACTCACACACATATGGTCACCTTATCTTTGATAAAGGAGGCAAGAATATATAATGGAGAAAAGACAGCCTCTTCATTAAGTGGTGCTGGGAAAATTGGATAGCTACATGTAAAAGAAAGAAATTAAACACTTCCTGACACCATACACAAAAATAAAATCAAAATGGATTAAAAACCTAAATGTAAGGCTAGACACTATAAAACTCTTAGTGGAAAACATAGGTAGAACATTCTATGACATAAATCACAGCAAGATCATTTTTGACCCACCTCCTAGAATAATGGAAATAAAAACAAAAATAAACAAATGGGACCTAATGAAACTTAAAAGCTTTTGCACAGTAAAGGAAACCATAAACAAGACAAAAAGACAACCTTCAGAGTGTGAGAAAATATTTGCAAATGAAGCAACTGACAGAAGATTAATCTTCAAAATATACAAGCATTCATGCAGCTCAATATCAAAATAACAAATAACCCAATCTATAAATGGGTGGAAGACCTAAACAGACATTTCTCCAAAGAAGATATACAGATTGTCAACAAACACATGAAAAGTTGCTGAACATCACTAATTATTAGAGAAATGCAAATCAAAACCACTACAAGGCATCACCTCACACCAGTCAGAATGACCATCATCAAAAAATATAGAAACAATAAATGCTGGAGAGGGTGTGGAGAAAAGGGAACCCTCCTGTACTGTTAGTGGGAATGTAAATTGATACAGCCACTATGGTGAGCAGTATGGAGGTTCCTTAAAAAACTAAAAATAGAACAACCATATGACCCAACAATCCCACTACTGGGCATATACCCTGCGGAAACCATAATTCAAAAAGAGATATGTACCCCAATATTCACTGAAGCACTATTTACAATAGCCAGGACATGGAAGTAACCTAAGTGTCCATTGCCAGATGAATGGATAAAGAAGATGTGGCACATATATACAATGGAATATTACTCGGCCATAAAAAGAAATGAAATTGAGTTATTTGTAGTGAGGTTGATGGACCTAGAGCCTGTCATACAGAGTGAAGTAAGTCAGAAAGAGAAAAACAAATACCATATGCTAAAACATATATATGGAATCTAAAAACAAAAAATCGTTCTGATGAACCTAGGGACAGGACAGGAATAAAGATGCAGACATAGAGAATGGACTTGAGGACACAAGAGGGCAAGGGGAAGCTGGGACAAAGTGAGAGAGTAGCATTGACATATATACATTACCAAATGTAAAATGGTTGGCTAGTGGGAAGCTGCTGCATAGCACAGGGAGATCAGCTTGATGCTTTTTGACAACCTAGAGGGGTGGGAGGAAGGCTCCAGAGGGAGGGGATATGGGTATATATATATATACATATAGCTGATTCAGTTTGTTGTACAACAGAAACTAACACAACATTGTAAAGCAATTGTACTCCAATAAAGATTTTTTTAAAAAATTAAATAAAAACAATTTAAAAAAATGTAAAAAACCCCACAAAGGTTACAGTTACATTAGAATAAAAATATTAAATAGGGATAAATCTAAGGAAAGATTTGCAAGGTCAGTATAGACAAAGATCAAAGAAGGTTTAAAAAAAGAGGGATATAATAATCATGGATTAGATTTAATATTGCAAGTGGATAATTCTACCAAAATTTTCCTCTGTACTCAGCTCTATTCAAAACAGACCCAAACTGCAAACAGACCTAATATCCATCAATGGAAGAATGATAAATAAATTGTGGCATACTCACAAATGAAATTTAGGAGAAAACGCATAAAAATATGGATGAATATTACCGATATAATGTTGAGTGAAAAATACAAGACATAAAAAGCTCCATATGATTCCCAAAACTAGTAAAGCCAATCAGAAGTCAGGATACTTGGTTTTTGGTTTTGTTTTTGGTGGGGGTGTGGGGTTCAGAATAAGGATAATGACTATAAGAGACACAAGGTGATTCTCTAGTTCTTAGAAATGTTTTGTTTCCTGACCTGGATTGTGGTTACACAGGTATGTTCACTTCGTGATAATTCACTGAGCTGTACATTTATGATTTGTGCACTTTTCTATATGTAGGTTAAAAAAAGTCTTGCCCTTTGAAAATAAAGTCTCAGTCGTTTTGTAATTAGCAAATAGTCAATTAGTAATTGGCATTTTTATAATGCTAAGCATGTCTTTTGCAAAACTTCATTTTTGTGTGTGTTCAAACACCTTATAATATTTCTATATTTCTTAGTATAGTAAGCAAGACCATGTCTGTATCTAACTCTTCAACACTCATTGAATTAGGACCTCTATGCCACAAGTATGTTGTCAGGTACTTAAGATAAAAACCCAACCCTCAAAAGGAAGATTTTGTTGCAATTTGGTATTTCTCATATGAGTCATTCTAAGAGAATGTCAACAAAAATATTCCAAGTATTTGTAAAATTAAATGGGTTGATGTCTACATTTGTTATTTTATTTTTTGCGTGGATGCTTTCTGTGTACAAATGTGTATTATGTAACAGAGAGTGAGATTGTGGATGGACATGATGAGCTCAGGATGGCTGCGTTTAGGAGTAAAGAAAAAAACCCTGTTTAGAGGTCGCACAGTAAATTACCATTTGTGTCAAAGAGTGAAAAAAATAAGAAGTACTTCTGAATATGATAAAAGATATCATCCATACATACCCTTTTGGTTCTTCATGTGGGTAAAACAATATATTCAGGCAAATATTTTAATATTCTTGAAAATAAAATGGTTTATAAAAGTTTTAGTAGAAGAAAATATGAAATGTGGTTTGGGTTAGGGAATTTTCTCCATGAAGCAATGTATTTAGAAGTAAATGAAACAGAAACGTAGTATACACTGAGTTATTCATTACTTTCTAAAAGAATTCTACAGGTTCCCTTTCAATAGGACAGGGGAAGGAACAAGTTAAACAACTGTTACATCTTCAAGTTACTTCTATAATTTCCTTTTGATCTGCTGATTTTTTAAAATCATAAATAGTTTTAGTTAGCCTCCCAGTCTCTGAAAATAACCTGAGAAGGAAATCTAATGATAGAGACATGAAAGCTATTTGATTTTTCCAGAGTCCGCAGAATTTCAGAAAAGGGAGTGTAGAAATATTTTCTTCTCACTGTTTAGTTTTTTATATTCTTATTTTTATATAGTCATAACAAAAAGCCAAAGGAGAATCTGTACAACGGCTGCTACCCACCATATGGAAAATAAAACAGCCTTTGTTTTAGCCTTTTGGTAACTGGTTTCATTTCAGCTTCTTTTCCCCCTTTAATTTATGTCTGAAATTCCATTTTACACACACACACACACACACACTCACCCTTGCACCCTCTGCTATACCAATTAAATGCAATCTGCCTAGTATGAGTTATTGTCAAACAGCAGTGAAGACCATTTTTTTTTTTTTGTCTCCTGCTTTGATGATTAGAGTCAGCTCATAAAATAAAAACAACAATCTCATCCCTTTTCCCCTTAAGAAATCCCCACTACAACTTACTTTATAGAGCAAAACACAATTAGTGTCTTTTCAGTGCAATCAGTAAGTGGAAATGGCTTTAGTGACATGTCTAAAATGAATTTCTGAGTTACATACCCTCTGGAAGTTCTAAAATAAATACATGCAAGTCTTGAATATAGCCTGGGAAAAGGAGTCGCTAGGGGTGTGTGTGTCTTTTAGTGAGAATTGTAAAATGGGACAAGTTGTTTTGTCTTTTGTTCTTCTTCATAATAAGCATGAAAAAGTTAAGAATTAGGACTAGGACACTGTGCACTTTTCACTCTGCTATAAAAATACATTGTCGCTTATTATTGAAATGAACCCAGCCATTAAAAAATATACTTAATAATACTCTTCCAAAAAGGTCACAATGAATACAAGCACCATTAACTTGATAATCATGAGGAATTTTGTTTCACAGGCAGAATATACAATATAATATTTAAAAATATGTCTAAAAATTTCCTTTTTATTTTATTCAATAAAATTTCTATCGATTGATTTATTGTTTTATTTAGGAAAATTGAGGACATTTAGGGACAGAAGCATATGCTCAACCAAACAGAAACCTATGCCCATGGAGGGCATTGGCATGGGTTTATGCTACTAGTGTTTCTTCAGAGGATCAGGATGCTAAGGAATCCCAGGGTAATTATGGACATAAGAATTGTATTGTTCCAATCTCTTCCTCTCTGCCTTTTGCTTATTTAAATTTCCCACAAACATCTCTCAGTATTAAACTGTGATTTTTTTTAAGAGCAGGGACTAGATCTTAATAGTTTTTGCATTTCCACTGCCTAGAACAGTGCCTGATAATAAATGCTTGTTAAGTGAAGGAATAACGAATATTAATCATCCAACATTGCATTATAACCCAATTTCCTTTTTCATTCCTCCCAATTTGGGAAAATCAGAGAAAAGATGATGAAATTTGGCCCTATTTTTCTTTAGTCTTTTTTCTTGCTAGACTGACATCTGCTCTGATTTTGTATGCACATAAAAATCCCAGTGTTCTAGGAAAAGCTTTAGAGGCTCTGCTCGAAGATTCAGGAATTACCATTCAAGGACACTTAGTGCTGGTGGGTTCATAAATTCAAAACTGAAACTAATAATTTATTTGCATGGGCCAATGACAGGGATGGCAATCGAGATGGGGCAGTCATGATAATTCAAAAATCAGTCATTCAATAAATATAGCTCACTTCTGATTTTCAATCATGCTGCATGTCATAAGCTAGAAATTTCACATATCTTAATGTCAATGCTTTCTACATTTAGTCTCTGTAGCCATGAAATCTCAAGCTACTTCCATGTAAGTAAACAAAATTCTCAAATGGGTTGTTTTAAGAAAATGTCAACAAAATTGTTCAATTGTATTTGTAAAATACAATTAGATGGAGTGGTGTCTATATTTGTGATTTCATATTCTTTCTTATTTCCTCAGATGGTCATTTTTGTGAGGTAGTATAAGACTTGTATAATAAAAGGCAGCCTTGCAAACTTGTTGAAAAGACCACTCTTTTTCTTTTCATAGCAGAATTTGAATCTAGCCTAATTGTGACATTTAGAAATGTCCATGGGTGGACCCACTTTGAAATTAAAGGGGATAATATTTCTAAAATTTACTGAAGCCTCTTACCATAAAGTCATTTTATTTTCTGGTAGGCTAGGGGCTGTCATCATTCTGACCCTATCTTTATGCATAGCTATTTCTACCATATCAATTGCTTTGACCATTCTATTAGATAGAGCAATTAGTCATTTTAATAACAAAAACAGTTTGATTTGAATTAATTGGTTAATGTATTTGAAAGTGTAAGTTAGTTGCAGATGAACATAGTTTAAGTCAAAATGCTTGATTCATTATTTGGTAAACAAATTAGAGTGTAATGGAGGCTTCCTTGTAAAGGACAAAAATGGTAAATGTAGGTAGGTAATTGACAGATGGTATCAGGGAAAGCCTCCTACCGAGATCCTTACAGCTGCCCTATAGGTCTGGCTACATCAGGGAAAAGAATATCAAAACCAAGACATCAAACAAAAGGAGCTACAAGGCCTTACCAAAAAACAGAAAAACAAAAATGAAAGAAAGAAACTGAAATAAAGTCTCCCTTGCTAGACTGTGAACTTCATAAGGGCAAGGAATCTGTCTATTTTACTTATTGTTTTACCCCACGCACTGCACCAAGACTTAGCAGGCATTCAATAAATAGCACGTGGATAAGTAAGTGAATGAATAATAAATGATAACTGAAATTCAGACGAAACGCACAGAAAGTCAGATCAGGCACAAACGAGGTCCAAATCTGACAATCCAGGTCACTATTAGAATCAGGCTGTGAGTCACTTGAGGAGCATACAGGGGAAGGAGAGCACAGTGATGGGAGCTTAGATGGGGGATCAGGTGATGTTATAAGAGCCTTAAGGACTTTATTGCTCTTGATGATGTCCATCTTCCCTCTAAATGACCCTTGCTTGAGGGTAGCCTCCCAAGATTAGTGGAAGAGAAAACACAAAGATTTCAGAGTCAAGTGAACGACATAGGTTCAAGTTTGATTATTTATTAAGAAGAGTTCATTGAGGGGTTATCATTAGTTAATACTGTACTATGTATCCTAGAGATAAAGTTTGTCCATATCAAAATGGCAGTTGAGTATGTGTTTGACAGGAGCCATATCCTAGAAGGAATTAAAGGTGTGGTCATGACTTCAGAAATGATTTCTTTTTTCTCATTTACCTCCATTATTATGCCTGGTGTATCAAGGGAAGTTTCCCATATAAAAGTCTCATCTTTACTTCTTTTTTTTTTTTTTTTTGCAGTATGCGGGCTTCTCACTGGTGTGGCCTCTCCTGTTGTGGAGCACAGGCTCCAGATGCGCAGGCTCAGCGGCCATGGCTCACGGGCCCAGCCGCTCCGCAGCATGTGGGATCTTCCCGGACCGGGGCACGAACCCGTGTCCGCCTGCACCCAACCACTGCGTCACCAGGGAAGCCCTTGACTTCCTTTAACTGCTTTTATCTGAGGCTAAGATAGTTGTCTGCAGTGGTTAATTCAATTCTCTTATAGTCATTGACTGGTGTGAAAACATATTGAGAGGTTGAGTCTGACTCTTACCCATTTCTGATAACACTGGATAGTTATGATTCTAATGTATATCAAGACACCTTGATATCCTGACAAGAGACTTAAATGATTCCACAACAAACAAATGTGTTGCTGGTCTGGAGTTCTGAATTGAGGTTCTCTCTAAATTGCTGCCACTAGCCATTATTTAGATAGAAGTAATATTCTTAAGGGTATTTGATGTCTACAACCTGAAGTAACTAAACTGATAACACAAGGGATATGGATCACTTACTTAATTGTGAAAATTTCCTGAAGATCACCAGTAACTGCTAAACCCAATAGAAACTTTTCTGCTTTCATCTCGATCTCTTAGCAGGTGTAAACACAATTGACCATTTCCTTCTTTTTGATTAGCTCTTTTAGTTTCTTTGACACCTCACACACTTGATTTTCTCTCCATCAAGATGATCTCTCCTTGCCACTCTCCGTGCTGATTCCTTTCCTTCAGCTAAATTTCTACATGCTGATTGCACCAGGACACAGCTTATCTGCCCCTTCATTCCTCCTCTTATCCTCTCCTTTCCTCTACTCCCTTCTGGGAATTTGTCCTTAGGTGATTTAATGTAATAAAATGGCTTTAAATACCACCTTTATGATTGCCTCCTTTATGTCTTCAGCACTGATCTCTTAATTAGACTCCAAACTCACATATCCTATTGCTTATCTGACTTATCCTCTTAAATTTCCAATAGGCATCTCAAATTTAATTTAGCCAAAACAGACTTCTTTATTTCCCATTTTCAAATCTCTTCTTTGTCCAGGTTTTCCCTTTAAATTTTTAAAATATTATTATTATTATTTGGTAAATCATACCACTATTCATCCATTTGACCAAGGCCATGATGTAGGAATCATCATTTTCCTTCCCTCCACATCTGATCATTCAGAAAATCCTGCCAGGCCTGCCTCTAAAGTATGTCTACCTTTCTCCTACTCCACTGTTATGACCTTAGCCTAAGTTATCATCATTTCTTGCATGGATTATTGCAATGACCTCCTAACTTCTACTCTTGACCTTTCTCTCCTCACCCTTTCATTCTGCATGGAATAGCTGCCAGAATAATATTTAAAAAAATGTAAATTAGACATTGTCACTCTCCTCCTAAAATTGCCTCAATGGCTTTTCATTGTATTTGGAATAAAATACAAACTCTTCTCATAATCTATATATCCCTACATAATATTGTGTCTGCCCACCTAACTCTCTGACTACCTCAAATTTCACTCACATCACTGTTCACCAAGGTGTAGTTGCTCCACTTCCTTCTCTTCCTTAAATGAATCAGGTGTGTTCTACCTTTGCACTTCTACATGTATTGTTATCTAAGTTTATTTTTCTCATATTTATTTATTTATTTATTTTCTCCCATTACGATGCAGTATTCATAAGAGCAGGACCTTTTCTATCTTATTCACCCATTCAATTCAGGAAAAACAGGAGACTTGACCAAAAACACTGTCTCCACTATTTTCAGAATGGCACAGGACTGGTAGCGGTTATAGTAACTAACTACTTTAGACATTGCAGGTAAAGCTGCAATTATGGCTAGAAAAACGACTCACAGGATTGATATGATAAGTACATAAAACTTGAAACCAGTCTCATTGGCTTTTGTGACAAAAACAATACTTGTTTCATCGTCTTCATGCTCAGAATTCTACTATTAGTAAATACAACTAGGATTGTGGCCGGGATAGAATAGAGGAGGGAGATAGTGATGAGATAAAATATTAAGCTTTAGGGGTTACTACATTTTAGAAATATTTAGTTTGGGAGATCTTTTTACTGAAAAGAAAGATGAGGAGACAATGAGAACAGTAAATTCTGGGATGGGTAAGGTGAAGAGCAGAGGTAGAGCTTTTCTTAAAGGGATAGAGAGTAGAAAAAAGAGGGGGTGGGAGTGATGCTGGTAAGTTTTACTTATATCACATTTATTTATTTTTGAATTTTATTTTATTTTATATACAGCATGTTCTTATTAGTTATATATTTTATACACATCAGAGTATACATGTCAATCCCAATCTCCCAGTTCATTCCACCACCACCACCAACACTACCCACCCCGCTTTTGTCTCTTAGTGTCCATACATTTGTTCTCTATATCTGTGTCTCTATTTCTGCCTTGCAAACCGGTTCACCTGTACCATTTTCCTAGGTTCCACATATATGCATTAATATACGATATTTGTTTTTCTCTTTCTGACTTACTTCACTCTGTATGACAGTCTCTAGGTCCATTCACATCTCTACAAATGACCAAATTTCACATTTATTTTTTAAACCTACATGCAACTATACACTTATGAGACAGTATATCTTATAAAGAGTCTTTGCTGACTATATTTTACTTAAAATAACTGTTATGTCATATTTGGTCATTGAATTATATAAAGTTTTAATTATTTTCTGAAATGAAAAGCATACATTTGATTTTCCCATTAACAAGATATTGTTTTTTGTTTTTTTTTTTTTGGTAACAAGATGCCATCTTTTTAAAAATACAATTTATAATGCACTATAAAATACTATAAATGTTACTGTGCCCATGGAAGCTGTGTTGTTTCTTTGTGTAAAAATAGTTGTCAGAATTTGTGTTGATTTACTTTAAATAAAATTCAGTCAATGTAATGATTGCTCCAGAATTTGATTAAATGCTATTAACATATCCTCAAAGATATTCCAGTTTTGCTTGTGATAAGTTGTTGCTTTGAATAAAATAGATTTAGAGAAAACTTTGTGCTCTGACACTCTTGAATGCCATGCTTGAGTGATCTTGGTCTTGATCTCTAGTCAAACCTTGATCACCAGCATTTTATAAAACCCTTCTCACCATGGTCAGTAAGGTCTCTGCATGGCACACCCATTGGGCAATCTCAGGCCTCATCTTTCTGAAGCCTCAGGCCTCATCTTTCTGAATTTCTTAGCAACATTTGACTCAGCATTTGACACTCCATTTTAAAATTCTCTTGGCTTCTGAACTTCTTCAATGTCTTCTATAGTTTCTTTGGCCATATCTTCTTTCTTGAGTTCCAAATGATGAGGCACCATAGGGCTCAATTCTCAAACATCTTTATCAACATTTGGTGATCTCAGCCAGAACATGTATAAAAACCATTTATATACTGAAGATTCCTCAGAGTTATAGCTCTGTCTCTAACCTTTCTCTTAAAATAAGACTTACTTGATAGCTCTTTTTGTAAAAAAATAAAATAAAATAAAAGGCTTATAAAATTTAACACATTAAACCAGAATCTTTGATCTTTTGCTCTAAAATATGCTCTTCTCCATCAGTTCCTTATGTATGTGAATGATTTGTCATTCTCCCAGCTTCTTGGGTCAAAAAGCTCTGGAATTAACTTTGACATAGTCCACATCCAATTCATAATCAAATCCTACCACACTTCCACTCAAAATATATCTTAAAATGTCCACTTCTCATCAATTCCACCTCTACTGTTTTATTCGAAAGCAACTTCATTGTCTGCTAGGTTGGAAGGACCGCTTCTCCACTGCTCTACCTGAGGTCCTCTTCGAGTCTGTTCTTCACCCTCTAGACCAAGAGATGCTTTTAAAATATGAGTCAGAGCCTGATTGAACTCTCTGTTTGTAATCATTCACGGCTTTTCCTTATACTGAAGATAAAATCTAAACTCCCTTTCCTGGTTCACAAGACTGCGTATAACCTGGTTCTTGTCCCAGCGATTTTTCCTGCTACCACTCTTCCTGTTGTTCACTGTTATCTAGCCAAAATTGCTCCTGTTCTTTGAACAAGGCCAGCATGCTCTTAAGACAGGGCCTGTTCTCTCTGCCTCTCTCTCTCTCTCTCTCTCTCTCTCTTTCTCTTTCTTTCTCTCATTTGATCATGTCAAATGTCAGAACCTCAGAAAGGTTAATTCCTCAAACCTCTATAAACAGCAGACTCTCACTCTACCTTCTTGTGCAGTACTATTTTTCTGCACAACATTCATCATCAACTGAAATTATATCACACATTTATTTGTGAGCTTGTTTATTGTTTGCCTTCCCTATTACAACATAAGCTTCATGAGGACAGGGACTTTAATTTGCTCATTGTTTTATCCCTAGCATCTAGCTCAGTGTCTGCTAATTAGTAGGCCTCCAATAAATATTTGTTGAAAGAATGAATGAATGATGATTTATATATAGAAAGAGAACCATTGTTCACAAGCTTAAATCTTATGTGATCTCTGTAGGACCTCATAGAAAGCTGTTATTACAGGTGAATCACAGTGGGAATATGAATGTCATGCTATTAGGACAGGCAGAAAAATTGTTGAGGGTGACTGGCTGTGTGACAGGAGCACCACTTTGAGATGTAGAAGCCTGGATCCTCACTCTTCTGAACAGCAGAATACACTTTATGGCTTACTACAAGTATGCACACCAGATGTTCTGATTCAGAGGTTTAAGTGGACCTATACTCATGTAATTGCTTTAGGTTGAGTTCCATAGAAGCAGAGCTTGAGACAGGGATTTGAATGATGTGATTTACTGTGAGAGTGCTTGCAGGTGAATCTATAAGGAAGGGTGGAAAAGAGGATGGGAAGTAGAAGGAACTGAGCAGGAGTGTGGTCCCAGGTGATCTAGCCTTGGCCTGATGCACATGACTAAGGCTCTGGATCATAAATTGCACCATAAAGTTGTTTCCTCCTTGAAGCAAGGGACCAGTATCAGTCAGTATCAGCCAGTCATTGACCTTGGGTTGCTTGATTGTGGGGTTGGTACCTTTTCAGGTAAGGCATCACCCCTAAGTGGAGAGCAGTTCTCCAGAGGGGAAGCTGAAAACCATTCATAGCCAACACTCACAGCAGCTAGGGGATGGTGCCCTGGCCCAG
This sequence comes from Monodon monoceros, assembly GCF_005190385.1. Classification (NCBI taxonomy): domain Eukaryota; kingdom Metazoa; phylum Chordata; class Mammalia; order Artiodactyla; family Monodontidae; genus Monodon; species Monodon monoceros. Next base: position 32,372,594 of record NW_021703784.1, read on the forward strand.
TGAAGGGGAGCAGGGCAGGCCACCCCAATGTCTTCTACAGTGGGAGCAAAAGGGGCTGTTTGTGAAGCACAGATATTCATTTGTTCAACAAATATTTATTGTAGCTGTCCTGAGCCAAGTACTACCAGTCCTGGGATTCACTGGTGAACAGACATGGTCCCTGCAGCATGGCTAGGGAGAAAAAGAGATTTTAATAAAACAAGCATGCAATCCTGATATGATACATATTGAAGTATCACCAAATAATGAACTGAAGCAAGATTGTAGAAATAAATCCATGATATTGTATAGGTAATGGTTTCATATAAATGATATTTGCTGTAACTCTTAGAAATATTGTATAAACTGTTAATCACTGTAATCTTTAATGCTGGCTGTATATTAATCAAATAGTTCTCAGCCATTATTTGAAAACTCAAATATAATAAAGAAATGTGTTTTTAGCCTGGAAACCATGTTGGTATACAAGTCCTATATTCGGTCATTATTTAAAAATCAAGATGATTTTCTCTTAGTGGCAGTTGAAACAGAGGAAAAGTAAACATTAAAAAGTTTAAAGACAACTAAGATCCTCAGTTGGATGCTAATTCTTTTTTGTATTTTATAAATTACTCCCCTAATCCTATCCCTCACTGGCAAAGGCAAGAACAAGAGCTGTATGAGAGCTCTTGTTTTTGTGGAATACTCAAGTTCACAGACTGCCCACAATCCTTTAGTCCATGTGGAGGATAAAATTTTATTGATCAATGAATTGTTTTAAAATATTCACCACTATAAGGCTGGCATAACTATGTTTAAAAACAGTAAAATTTGAAGGACAAAAAGTCATTTGAGTGAATAGGTATAGATCACTAAGTTCCAAGCAAATCTGACAAGTTAGTATAGGAGGTAAGATCTGCCACGAACAATATAATAGGAAAACTTGTTTTATACATTAAATTATTAGAGAGAAATACACAAAAAGTATTTTTAACCACCAAAAAATTGGATGCCAGTAAATATCAACCTGTAGCTCCTGGTTTTTTATCTAAAGGTCTATTATTTTCTTTTTTTTTTTTTTAATATCTGCCCAGTGCTATGGAAACTACTACATTGAAAAATAAGCTAGCTAATGAGCAACATAATACATGTCAGTAGAATAGTATATTTCTCATTTCTTTTCCATAGAGTGAATTTCAAAGGAATGTAATTCTGTTGAAGTGTCACCAAACAATTTCTTCAAGAGAGTACAGTGCCGGCAGAAATAACAAGGCTTATTTTCAGTAATTCTGTTCATACCTCAAATCCCTGTGGTCTTCCTAGACTCTCTTTAATATGTTTCCATGCAACAAGAATCTCTGACACAGACACACTTGTAGCCTTGACATCTGTGGGAGCAGCAGTGGGTTCTGTATGAAGGAAAATGGAAATAATAAACCACGATGGTAACAAGTTATGCATACCAAAGCATTGCACCTGAATATTTCAGGTGTTACTTCCTTCTATCTGATTTTTGAAATGAAGTGCTGTGATGATTATGAAAAGCACAGCAAGAAAAAAAAGATGTTCTTTTTGGATTTCTACACTGTGTTCAAGTCTCATCAGTACCTTACCAATGACAAATAACAAATCTAGCAAGACAAGTAGAGATCTTTATCCTTGGATTAACAAGGACATTTCTGGAGAAGTTAAATTGTCTGACTTAAAATTGTCTGCCAGTCTAACATAATGATCAAAGGAATGGACTAGGAGTCAGGCTTGGATTTTTTTGTTGCTGTTGTTGTTGATTTTTGTCTTCCAAAAAATTACTTACCTTCAGACAAGTTGCTTTACCTCTTCCTGAGCTCCAGTTCCATCTTCTGTCATTTGGGCATATTGAGAGTACTTAGCTCATCAACTTTTAAGGTTAATTTTAATTGAAATAATACATATAAATTATTTAGCACAGTGCTTGGCACTTAAAACATTCATTCACAAAATATCACTTTTTATTTTATTTTTTTACCCTGTGAAGGCACAAACAGAATCTAAATTTCATTAGATTTCTTTTGTTGTTCCAACCACAAAGCTACATTCCGTGATTGTGTAAGGAATGTGTTATGAATCATGATATTTGAAAGGCATGCATTGACTTTTAAGACAGATATAGACCAAAAAGTAAAGTCCCCTAAGGTCTCAGTGCTGTTGCTCAAAACCACCTTTTCATTCATTCCTATGCTCAGTGACCTTTCTTATTACTTTTTTTTTTTTTTCAAATACACCATGTCTGACTGGTATCCATCAAGAGGTGCACTTTATTTGAGGTTGTAATCTATGTGAGGAACAAAATATTTTCAGCTTTGACATTGCTGAATCATAAATACTGTGTCACAAACACAGGTTAAATGAAATGGTGGAATAAATGCCATAAGTTAGTTCAACTAGTCTATACAAAGTCGATTTCAAAAACTCCTACCCCATAAAAATTGTAGAGGCTTTTTGATTCTAATGCCATATCACTGGTAAGACTTCAGATGAAACTGTTGACACACACACACACACAAATATATATATATACACACACACACACACACACATTTTTTCTTTTTGTTTTTAGATTCAGGGAACCTTACTGCAAAGGCAGAGTTCTAAATAAAATTTTTAAGTCTTGGGCTTCCCTAGTGACGCAGTGGTTGAGAGTCCACCTGCCGATGTAGGGGACACGGGTTTGTGCCCCAGTCTGGGAAGATCCCACATGCCACGGAGCGGCTGGGCCTGTGAGCCATGGCCGCTGAGCCTGCGTGTCCGGAGCCTGTGCTCCACAATGGGAGAGGCCATAGCAGGGAGAGGCCTGCGTACCGCAAAAAAATTTTTAAGTCTTAGTCATATAAAGGGAATTATTGAGTTGGTCAAAAATTTTGTTTGGGTTTCCCGTAAGATGTTATGGAAAAACCCAAATGAACTTTTTGGACAACCCAATGTAACCATTTGCTGAGATTTTTCCTTTTCTAATGGAAGGAAAGTGGCCACATATCTACCTGGAGAGCCTTTATATATTATTAATTGAAAAATATAAGTCAAAAACATCTACCCTTGTTACTGTAAAAAAGCACACAGAAGACTTTTTCAAAAGTATATGTTTGCACTGAGCAATGATTTTTCTTTTGGTAAAGCTTTCATTAAAATTATATACTATATTTGTGTTACTTCAAAGTGCTTTGGTAAATTCACATTAATCTTTACACAGAAGCTGACATTAGTTTCTGCCATGGTATAAATTGTCATTTCTCATTCTGCCCTTTGAATATCTTTTATTTTCTTTTGCTCAATGGTTTCCTTCATCCCACTTTCCAACTGCCTATTATTTGTGCATCTACCAGATTAAAAAAAAAAACAAAACTCTGTGAAAAGCTTCTACTTTTATTTCATTCTAGAATTCTGTTCAGCAGACCTGCAACAAAATTTTTTTTCATTGCTATTTAACAGGAGTTAAAATTCTTTATTTTGCAAGTAAATGAAAAGAAATGCTCATGTTCTTAAGTGTGTATAATCTGATCTCCAGGATTTAGGATATGATTTATTTCAAAGAAAGCCACCCTTTGAATATCATTTGTTATTTGGAAGAAGTTTTGCTTATCTTTTAAGTGAATGCATTGCAGAGATTTGTGTGACAAATGCCTTCTTTCAACTTTTTTTTATTATTGAGGCAATTACATCTTTGTCAAAGGAGATTGCAGGGGGATAAACAATTTCAGAAGCACAAAACATGTGGTTGGATGGCAGCCTTTCGATCTTTCTTTACCACTAGAGAAAGAAATTTCTCTCTCAGCTTTCTGTAGCACTACACAAGTTTAAGTACTTTTTAAATAGAATAACAAAAGTTTTAAAAAAGTAAAAAATAAAGAAAAATATTCAGAAATTATTTCCCAAACCAGCACCCTAATTTCTATTTAAAACCTCTAAGCTTTTTAAATCCAGGTCAGACACAAGAAGACATTTCACAGTTACACACTTGGGGGATAAATATTATAGTTGCATCAAATGAATGAGGGTAAATGAAACAAGAATTGAAGAGTCATTTCTTATTTTTTTCACCTTCTGGATGTAAATACTATCAGAAGTAGACCCATGCTGACCTGCACTGGAAATTTAAGCATGTAAAAAAGTGACCTCATTCAGTTTACTTCCAAAAGTTTCAATTTGTACGGTTTATTAGCCAGTGAATATTTTCATGTGTATCAAAAAGTTTGTCTGCAGGCAAGAGTAACTGACTAGATCATAGAATGTCTGCTTTGAATTGGAACTAGCTGTCCTGTTTGGGCCTCCCATTGCAGTTGAATGATGGAAAGTCACAACTAGAAAGAGTTTGAGAAAGTCACTTGGATCAAAGGTCACACATGGATGGCCAGTGGGTCTTCAGCCATATTTTGTTTGCCCAAATAGTCTATTAAATTAATTAATTCCAACATTCCATCTAAAAATAAGAATTTATGGCTTATTTGGGGGAAAAAAGGGGGATACCAAGTCTGAATCCTTGGGTGCTGGTAGATGAGGATTAGCAGTTGCTCCCATTAGTCAGGGCATATTCTTTTTAGTTTGCCAGATTCTCTACCAGTCTTTATTGTCTCACTTCTGGAACTACTTCACTTATTTATATTTCTTACCTGATGTCTATAGGCTTTTGAGTTACAAACCTATGTTTTAAATCCATGCTCTCATTTTTTTCTTTTTTTTTCTTTTTAAATTTTTTTTTAATCTAAAATACTGTAAAATCACATAATATGATTCAGAAGGCAAAGCGTCATCAGGAGCAAAATAATAAATCCAGTGCTCTTTCACTGTAAATATTTATTATTCTCTTACTTCTAAAACTTAAAAATATGAAATTTATTGTTAATTTGATGAATGCTCCCTATCGTGAAATTGTTTAGATGCCACACACACACAGTTCTCATTGCTCCTTCATCTTAGTGATTGTAGACTCAATGAAGATTTGTGTCTCTGTGATAAGTTTGCACAGGCTATATTACCTGCATAAAGGAAAAAGGACTTACGAATATCATTGTATATAATAGGTACTGTTTGAAAACTTAAACATGCCCTCATTTTGCAGATGAAAAAAGTGACATAGAAACAGGTTGATTTATCTGAACTCTGCTTCTGGCTCTGAAAGAGCCCCAAGTAGAACTCAGGTCTCAAGTGCTCTCTCTTCTGTTGTTTTTAAATGGCACCAAGGAAGCAGCTTGCTCATTCTTTACCTCTTAGGGTCAGTTTTGGGGTGCAGAAGAGATTTTACAAGAAGAATATATAGTCAATTCTCTTGCTGCACAATTGTTTCCAAATAACTGACAGGTGAATGAATGGAATAAGATTAAAAACAAATGAACAAAAATAACAAAGGAAATAGATGAGGGGGGAATAACCAAAGATAATAATAGTAACTGCCATTTACTGAAGATTTGATATATGCCAAGCCTTATTTAAAATTCTTTATAATGTATCAATTAATCCTCCCAACAACCCTACTATCATTGTCACCATTTTTCAGATGAGGAAATCTAGGGGCAGAGAGGTTAAGCAACTTGCCCAAAGTTGCACAGCTGCTAGAGGGTGGAGAGAAGATTTGAACAGAGCAGTCAGGCCCTGACCACCACACTGTTCTGCTTCTGTGCACACATCTGTGTTTACCCCCCTGGTGCTTCTTCCTACTGCTTTCTCTTCTCCTTGCCCCACCACGCCTAACTTCTCTCAAGAATATTTATGTTGGAATCCCCAGCTGGCCTCTCTAAGTCATGCCAGAAACCACCTAAACCCCCGTCATCTCCTGTTTAACCCTGCCACAGGCATACTATCAACTCCTTTCATTCCTATTTTATGGAACTTTTGGTAATTTTGAAACACAGCTACACTGCTCCTCATAGATCTTGTCATATTCAGGCATCTCTAAAACTCTCCTGATCTGTAAATCACAGGATGCTTCTTGCCATGCTCACTTCTATCTGTTATGCTTGGGTAATTTGACGAAAATTCAGGGATTTATTTGAGATTACACTAGCATTTTGTCTAATAGATTCAAAGATTTTTGAAGATTTCTTTTTTTCACTTATGATGATATTAATTAGGCCATGGCTGACTCCTTCACTCCAATCTTGGGATATGAAGTGGACAGGCTGACTGATAGAATTCAGTTCCTGTTAGATTAAAAATTTTGTACAGCATTACCGTGTTCATGAATTTAGATGATACATTTGTATTAAGTGACCTAGCAGCTGGAGTTCTCCAAGTAATATGGGCGGATGTGCTTATAATATTGATTATACGTTTGACTTCCCAGGAGGGGTGGGTAAGAGCATTAATCAAAGGACAGTTTAATAAACTCCTTGGGAGGAGGGTTATGGTTTCATTATTTAAAAATTCAGTTAAGACAGCTGTAGCTGAACTTTTACAGGCACTAATCCAAATGGATCATCTGGCAAAGACAGGAAATTATTCCTCGTATTTTACAACTAATATGCCAATTTATTAATTTTCAAGTTCACATAAATCCCACTGAGCTCAGTTTCAGCTAAGGACTGATTTGCAGAATAACACCTCATGAAAGTCAGGTTTTAATTTGAGCTGTGGTAGCTCAATTTACAAGAGGATAATTGCATATCATTTTCTGCAAACAAGAAGCTTTTTGACTTTAATAAAACATAAAAGCCACATATTTTTACATATAAGGAAAAAGCCAAAAAAACTAGAGAAGGTTAAATCACATCACACGTAAACAAATATTTCAACCTACAATTAATCTATATTGAATTTCCCTCTATTTTTCTATTAGATGTATTTGAATGCTCAGTTTCTTTCCCTTTCCAAATCTCAAGTGGAAAATGGATGTAAGTTTAATTAATAAGTATTTCTAGAAATATGGAAATGAAGGCCAATTTGATTTCTCATGTTGGAAATATTGCTTTTTATCACTTATACCATGCACTTTAAAATCAATTATGTTGGAATTTTGTTATTCTTTAAAAAAATAGAATTGTTTCCAAGATGAGAGTATTGCATGGGATTATATCATACCCTGAGACCTGAAGTCAAATCAGGGTTAGAATGCACATAATTTTTGCCTGGTTCAAAGTGTATAGATAAATATGCATGATGCATGGAAGTCCCAGAAGGCAAATCTCTTTCCTCCCAGGTTTATGTCGAATGTTGCTTGTCACTGACAGAGCCATTAGGGATTATTTCTGTTGTGGAAACCTTGAAAGGTTTCAAAGTCTCAAAGGTGTTAGCAGAAAAACCATTTGGAGCTTTTCTGACAGTACTTTAGGGCAATAGTCAACCTCCGAGTGGCAAGAGTCAAGGTTATTTCCCAAGTGATTTACTAAGTATCTATATGTATAAATGATGAATCGTTCTATAACAGGTTACATTCAAGGTCTTCCCTTCAATAATATACTACTCACTTGCATCCCAATAGGTTTCTTGAGAGGAAAAGGGAAACATAGAGGTATGGGGGATGCACACAAGCACTTATGGAAGTGTGTTCTGGATGTGAATGTCATCCACTGTCAATGTGTCAGTGGGAAATGGGTTGAGAACTAGTACTGTCAGGTGTGACTTGAAGTCCTTGTGTTCTGTGCTTCCCTCCAAAAAACACGGCTGTGTTTGATATGGCATCTGGTACATTTCTCTTCATGTCTTGATGTCAGCTGTGAAAGGGTGGTACCTTCTCCATGGTACTCTAGGTGTGTAGCTGTATCATGATATGAAGGGAAGGAACTATGGCCATAAACAGAGATAGAAAGCCAGTCCCTCTGCTCTTGTTCTTTGCTTTATCTAAGAATACAGAGGACATGTGGACTAGGTTAATGGAAGAAAAAAGAAACAGAAGTGGTCTATGGAGAAATACAGTCTCATTCAGATCAGTTGGGCTTTGGGCAAGAGTATGATGACAAAGACTCACTGTGAATCTCTGTGAACATCCACAGACATGGAAGAGAGGCCCCTACTCTGGCATGAGCACAATATATTATTTCGTCAGTTTATTACAGGCCTTGACTCTTTTTAAAAATGGTTCAATCTTGAAAATGTTCACTCCTTTTCAAGTAAAGCAGTTTGTCAAGTGACTAAAAAGGATGTTGGTTTCCCTCTTTTTATTATAGAGCAAAAGTCGATCTGTTATTATTGCCTATACTGGGACAATTAAAATTTAAAAGAATATTTCAGAATGTAGAATAAATTGACAAAATTTTAGTCTTAGATTTTTAATGGCGTCCAGGGATGTTCTACTTCTAGACTTTCATTTTTAGAGTGCAGGAAGGTAAGGCTCAGAAAGGTGAAAAAAATGCCCAAGACCTTACAGTTAGTCTGAGCTTGAAACTCAAGCTCCGCTTACCCTAGGCAAATACACTCTCTTCCTTCCATTGTCCTGCTTTTCACGTTTAACACAATTTAATGATGCTAAAACTTTATTAATATTTACACATGAAGTTCCAAATTAGTAAATTTAATTAGTGAGCAAATGCTAATGTATGTTTGAATTTTGTTGTCAGAACAAAGGCAGACTCTATTCAGATTTTTTTTATTTTGACATATTTATTGGAGTATAATTGCCTTACAATGGTGTGTTAGTTGCTGCTTTATAACAGAGTGAATCAGCTATCCATATACATATATCCCCATAACTCCTCCCTCTTGCATCTCCCTTGCACCCTCCCTATTCCACCCCTCTAGGTGGTCACAAAGCACCAAGCTGATCTCCCTGTGCTGGGCGGCTGCTTCCCACTAGCTATCTATTTTACATTTGGTAGTGTATATTTGTCCATGCCACTCAATCACTTCGTCCCAGCTTACCCTTCCCCCTCCCAGTGTTCTCAAGTCCATTCTCTATGTCTACATCTGTATTCCTGTCCTGGCCCTAGGTTCTTCAGAACGACTTTTTTATTTTAGATTCCATATATATGTGTTAGCATACAGTACTTGTTTTCTCTTTCTGACTTACTTCACTCTGTATGACAGACTCTAGGTTCATCAACCTCACTACAAATAACACAATTTCCTTTCTTTTCATGGCTAATATTCCATTGCATATATGTGCCACATCTTCTTTATCCATTTGTCTGTTGATGGACACTTAGATTGCTTCCATGTCCTGGCTATTGTAAATAGTGCTTCAATGATATTGGGGTACATAACTCTTTTTGAATTATGGTTTTCTCCGGGTATATGGGCAGTAGTGGGAGTGCTGGGTCATATGGTAGTTCTATTTGTAGTTCTTTAAGGAACCTCCATACTGTTCTCCATAGTGGCTGTATCAATTTACATTCCCACCAATAGTGCAAGATGGTTCCCTTTTCTCCACACCCTCTCCAGCATTTATACTTTGTCAATTTTTTAATGATGACCATTCTGAACTGGTATGAAGTGATACCTCATTGGAGTTTTGATTTGCATTTCTCTGCTGATTAGTGATGTTGAGCATTCTTTCATATGTTTGTTGGCTATCTGTGTATCTTCTTTGGAGAAATGTCTATTTAGGTCTTCTGCCCATTTTTGGATTGGGTTGTTTGTTTTTTTTGATATTGAGCTGCATGAGCTGCTTGTATATTTTGGAGATTAATCCTTTGTCATTTGCTTCATTTGCAAATATTTTCTCCCATTCTCAGGGTTGTCTTTTCATCTTGTTTATGGTTTCCTTTGCTGTGTAAAAGCTTTTAAGTTTCATTAGGTCCCATTTATTTATTTATGTTTTTAGTTCCATTTCTCTAGGAGGTTGGTCAAAAATGATCTTGCTGGGATATATGCCATAGAGTGTTCTATGTTTTCCTCTAAGAGTTTTATAGTGTCTGGCCTTACCTTTAGGTCTTTAATCCATTTTGAGTTTATTTTTGTGTATGGTGTTAGGGAGTGTTCTAATTTCTTTCTTTTACATGTAGCTGTCCGGTTTTCCCAGCACTACTTATTGAAGAGGCTGTCTTTTCTCCACTATATATTCCTGCCTCCTTTATCAGAAATAAGGTAACCATATATGCGTGGGTTTACCTATGAGCTTTCTATCCTGTTCCGTTGATCTACATTTCTGTTTTTGTGCGAGTACCATACTGTCTTGATTTCTGTAGCTTTGTAGTATAGTCTGAAGTCAGGGAGTCTGATTCCTCCAGCTTTGTATTTCTTTCTCAATATTACTTTGCTATTCAGGGTCTTTTTAATTTCCATATAAATAGTGAAATTTTTGTTCTAGTTCTGTGAAAAATGTCATTGGTAGTTTGATAGGGATTGCATTGAATTTGTAGATTGCTTTAGGTAGTATAGTCATTTTTATAATGTTGAGTCTTCCAATCCAAGAACATGGTATATTTCTTCATCTGATTGTATCATCTTTAATTTCTTTCATCAGTGTCTTATAGTTTTCTGCATACCGGTCTTTTGTCTCCCTAGATAGTTTTTTTTCCTAGGTATTTTATTCTTTTTGTTGCAATGGTAAATGGGAGTGTTTCCTTAATGTTTCTTTCAGATTTTTTGTCATTTGTTTACGAATGCAAGAGATTTCTGTGCATTAATTCTGTACCCTGCTACCTTACCAAATTCATTGATTAGCTCTAGAAGTTTTCTGGTAGCATCTTTAGGATTCTCTATGTATAGTTTCATGTCGTCTGTAAACAGTGACAGCTGTACTTCTTCTTTTCCGATTTGTATTCCTTTGATTTCTTTTTCTTCTCAGATTGCTGTGGCTAAAATATCCTAAACTATGTTGAATAATAGTGGTGAGAGTGGACAACCTTGTCTTGTTCCTGATCTTAGTTGAAATGTTGTCAGTTTTACACCATTGAGAACGATGCTGGCTGTGAGTTTGTGATATATGGCCTTTATTATGTTGAGGTAAGTTCCCTCTATGCCTATTTTCTGGAGAGCTTTATCATAAGTGGGTGTTGAATTTTATCAAAAGTTTTTCTGTATCTATTGAGATGATCATAGGGATTTTATCCTTCAATTTGTTAATATGGTGTATCACATTGGTTGATTTGTTTATATTGAAGAATCCTTGCATTCCTGGGACAAACCTCACTTGATCATGGTGTGTGATATTTAATGTGATTTTGGACTCTGCTTGGTAGTATTTTGTTGAGGATTTTTGCCTCCATATTCATCAGTGATATTGGTCTGTAGTTTTCTTTTTTGTGACATCTTTGTCTGATTTTGGTATCAGAGTGATGGTGGCTTCGTAGAATGAGTTTGGGAGTGTTCTTCTGTCTGCTATATCGTAGAAGAGTTTGGGAAGGATAGGTGTTAGTTCTCCTTTAAGTGTTTAATAGAATTTGCCTGTGAAGCCATCTGGTCCTGGGTTTTTGGTTTTTGGAAGATTTTTAAACACAGTCTCAATTTCTGTGCTTTTGATTGGTCTGTTTATATTTTCTGTTTCTTCCTGGTTCAGTCTTGAAAGGTTGTGCTTTTCTAAGAATTTGTCTATTTCTTCCAGGTTGTCCATTTTACTGGCATAGCATTGCTTGTAGTAATCTCTCATGATCCTTTGTATTTCTGCAGTGTCAGTTATTACTTCTCCTTTTTCATTTCTAATTCTATTGATTTGTCTTCTCCCTTTTTTTCTTGATGAGTCTGGCTAATGGTTTATCAATTTTGTTTATCTTCTCAAAGAACCAGCTTTTACTTTTATTGATCTTTGCTATTGTTTCCTTTATTTCTTTTTCATTTATTTCTGATCTGATCTTTATGATTTCTTTCCCTTTGCTAACTTTGGGGTTTTTTTGTTCTTCTTTCTCTAATTGCTTTAGGTATAAAGTTAGGTTGTTTATTTGAGATATTTCTTGTTTCTTGGAGTAGGATTCTATTGCTCTAAAGTTCCATCTTAGAACGCTTTTGCCACCTCCCATAGGTTTTGGGTCATTGTGTTTTCATTTTCCTATGTTTCTAGGTATTTTTTGATTTCCTCTTTGATTTCTTCAGTGATCTCTTGATTATTTATTTATGTATTGATTAGCCTCTGTGTGTTTGTATTTTTTACAGATTTTTTCCTGTTATTGACATCTAGTTTCATAGCATTGTGGTCAGAAAAGATACTTCGTACAATTTCAATTTTCTTATATTTACTGAGGCTTGATTTGTGACCCAGGATATGATCTGACCTGGAGACTGTGCCATGAGCACTTAAGAAGAAAGTGTATTCTGTTTTTTTTTTGGATGGAATGTCCTATAAATATAAATTAATTCCATCTTGTTTAATGTATCATTTAAAGCTTGTGTTTCCTTATTTATTTTCATTTTGGATGATCTGTCCATTGGTGAACGTGGGGTGTTATAGTCCCCTACTATGATTGTGTTACTGTTGATTTCCCCTTTTATGGCATTTGCCTGATGTATTGAGGTGCTCCTATGTTGGGTGAATAAATATTTACAATTGTTATATCTCCTTGGATTGATCCCTTGATCATTATGTAGTGTCCTTCTTTGTCTCTTTTAATAGCCTTTATTTTAAAATCTATTTTGTCTGATATAAGAATTGCTCCTCCAGCTTTCTTTTGATTTACATTTGCATGGAATATCTTTTTTCATCCCCTCACTTTCAGTCTGCTTATGTGTCCTTGGTCTGAAGTGTGTCTCTAGTAGACAGCATATAATATGGGTCTTGTTTCTGTAACCATTCAGACAGTGTATGTCTTTTGTTTGCGGTATTCAATCCATTTACTTTTAAGGTAGTTATCGATATGTATGTTCCTATTACCATTTTCTTAATTGATTTGGGTTTGTTATCGTAGATGTTTTCCTTCTCTTTTGTTTCCTGACTAGAGAACTTCCTTTAGCATTTGTTGTTAAGCTGCTTTGGTGATGCTGACTTCTCTTAGCTTTTTCTTGTCTGTAAAGTTTTTAATTTCTCCATTGAATCTGAATGAGATCCTTGGTAGGTAGAGTAATCTGGGTTGTAGGTTCTTCCCTTTCATTACTTTAAATATGTCCTGCCACTCCCTTCTGTTTGCAGAGTTTCTGCTGAAAGATCAGCTTTTAACCTTATGCGGATTCCCTTGTATGTTATTTTTTTTTCCCTTGTTGCTTAAAAAATTTTTTTTTTTGTATTTAATTTTTGATAGTTTGATTAGTATGTGTCTTGGCATGTTTCTCCTTGGATTTATCCTCTATGGGACTCTCTGTGCTTCCTGGACTTGATTGACATTTTCCTTTCCCATATTAGGGAAGTTTTCAACTATAATCTCTTCAAATATTTTCTCAGTCCCTTTCTTTTTCTCTTCTTCTTCTAGGACCCCTATAATTCGAATGTTGTTGTGTTTAATCCTGTTCCAGAGGTCTCTGAGACTGTCCTCAATTATTTTCATTCTTTTTTGTTTATTTTGCTCTGCAGTAGTGATTTCCACTATTTTATCTTCCAGGTCACTTATCAGTTCAGCTGTCTCAGTTATTCTGTTATTGATTCCTTCTAGAAAATTTTTAATTTCATTTATTGTGTTGCTCATCATTGTTTGTTTGCTCTTTAGTTCTTCTTGCTCCTTGTTAATCATTTCTTGTATTTTCTCCTTCCTATTTCCAAGAATTTGGATCATCTTTACTAACATTAGTCTGAATTCTTTTTCAAGTAGACTGTCTATGTCCTCTTCATTTGGTTGGTCTGTTGGGTTTTTACCTTGCTCTTTCATTTGCTGTGTGTTTCTCTGTCTTCTCATTTTGCTTAACTTACTGTGTTTGTGGTCTCCTTTTTGCAGGCTGCAGGTTCATAGTTTCCGTTGTTTTTGATGTCTGTCCCCAGTGGCTAAGGTTGGTTCAGTGGGTTGTGTAGGCTTCCATGGGGGAGGGGCCTAGTGCCTGTGTTCTGGAGGATGAGGCTGGATCTTGTCTTTCTGGTGGGCAGGACTGCATCTGCTGGTGTGTTTTGGGTTGTCTGTGATCTTATTATGATTTTAGGCTGCCTCTCTGCTAATGGGTGGGGTTGTGTTCCTGTCTTGCTTGTTGTTTGGCATAGGGTGTCCAGGACTGTAGCTTGCTAGTTGGTGAGTGGAGCTGGGTCTTAGTGTTGAGATAGAGATCTCTGGGAGATCTTTGGGTGTTTGATATTATGTGGAGCCTGGAGCTCACTGGTGGACCAATGTTTTTCACTCATCTTTCCCACTTCAGAGGCACAGGCCTGATAACTACCTTAAAAGTAAATGGATTGAATACTGCAAACAAAAGACATACACTGTCTGAATGGTTACATAGTTGTTCCCAACGTCCACCACTTCAATTTTGAGATAATTGTTTATTCAAGTATTCCAGAGATGCAGGGTACATCAAGTTGATTGTGGAGATTTAATCCGCTGCTCCTGAGGCTTCTGGGAGAGATTTCCCTTTCTCTTCTTTGTTCGCACAGCTCCTGGGATTCAGCTTTGGATTTGGTCCCGCCTCTGCATGTAGGTCACCTGAGGGCATCTCTTCTTCGCTCAGACAGGACAGGGTTAAAGTTGCAGCTGATTAGGGGGCTCTGGCTCACTCAGGCTGGGAGAGGGAGGGGTATGGAATGCGGGGAGGGCTGTGGCGGCAGAGGGTGGCATGACGTTGCAACAGCATGAGGTGCACTGTGTGTTCTCCAGGGGAAGTTGTCCCTGGATCATGGGACCCTGGCAGTAGCAGGCTGCACTGGCTCCCAGGAGGAGAGGTGTGTATAGTGACCTGTGCTTGCACACAGGCTTCTTGGCGGCTGCAGCAGCAGCCTTAGTGTTTCATGCCCGTCTCTGGCGTCCGTGCTGATAGCCGCGTCTTGTGCCCGTCTCTGGAGCTCATTTAGGCAGGTGGTGCTCTGAATCCCCTCTGCTTGTGCACCCCGAAACAATGGTCTTGTTGCTTCTTAGGCAGGTCCAGACTTTTTTCCGGACTCCTTCCTGGCTAGCTGTGGCACATTAGCCCCCTTCAGGCTGTGTTCATGCAGCCAACCCCAGTCCTCTCCCTGGGATCTGACCTCTGAAGCCCAAGCCTCAGCGCCCTGCCCTCACCTGACCCGGCCAGCTGGTGAGCAGAGAAGTCTCTTGGGCTGGTGAGTGCCAGTCGACACTGATCCTCTATGTGGGAATCTATCTGCTTTGCCCTCTGCATCGCTATTGCTGTGCTCTCCTGTGTGGCTCTGCAGATTCCCCCCACCACCCCCGCCATCTCTGCAGTGAAGATGCTTCCCATTGTGTGGAAACTTTTCCTCTTTCACAGCTCCCTCCCAGAGGTGAAGGTCCAATCCCTATTCTTTTGTCTTTGTTTTTTTTCTTTTTTCTATTTCCCTACCCAGTTACGTGGGAGTTTCTTGCCTTTGGGAGGTCTGAGGTCTTCTGCCAGCGTTCAGTAGGTGTTCTGTAGGAGTTGTTCCACATGTAGATGTATTTCTGATGCATTTGTGGAGAAGAAGGCAATCTCCACGTCTCACTTCTCCGTCATCTTGAAGCTCCTCCCTCTATTCGGATTTAATTTGCCTGGTATCTTTCATATTTCAGTCCACTAAAGTAAATGAAGTGTTACTGTGAAATATGTTACAGCAACAACCTCGGTGTCTTTGAAAGAAAATATGCATATTTCCTATCTAGCTGGAAAGAGAAATCTCTAAAAGCAAGCCATTTCAAATTTAAGAAAACACAGTATAAATAACCCATGGTGGCTGCTATAATTTAATTTTAAAGCAAAGGTTGACAAGGAACGTACAAATCTGGATTTCTTAAAGGCAACACTGGTGTTACCATACGAAGCATGTACACACCTGTCCAATTCATCTCATGTGACATTTGGGACCATGCACTTTATAGTTAGGTTAAATAAATTAAAACCACAAGAATATGCACTTCCTGAATAAGACGTACTTCAAAACAGATATCAGAGTAACAAATGATGTAAAATATTATTATTATATACACTAATATAATACAATAATGAAACATTATTGTTAAAGACACTCGTGATGAGAAGGCATAGGGTAGTGATTAAAAGCATTAGCTTTGGAGTCATACAGACCTATGTTGAAATTCCAGCCCTGTCACTTACTACAGTTACTTATAACTTTTGTTATTTACTGGGTTGATTTGAGCATGTTACTTAGCCTCTCTGAGTCTCAGTTTCCTGCAAAATACATTGCAGCTTGAGATTCCTACCTCATATTTTATTGTAAGAGTTAATATAAGTAATGTGGAGGCTGGCTATACTATCTGAAAAAAACATCAGAAACTTGAGATGCTAAGTGCATGAATATCTCATCAGAACACCTATGGTTCCTTATTATTACTTGATTCTTCACTTTCCTGTTCATTCTTATACTAGGAAAAACTTTCTACTTCTGCTTCAAAATTTGGCTCTATGTCATAAAATACAAGGCAGCTAGTGCTGAAAAACTACATCTTACGTAAATTAGACACTACCTTTGTGCTTCAGTATTCAAACAACCTTACTTATTTCCCCCACCATGAATTCTCCATACCAAAAAGATTGGTAATTCTCTTAAGCTATTCAAGTCACACATGTAGGCACAAAGGAAGTAAAAGGGTCAGTTTATGAGAAAACCATAATTATTTGGAAGGTCAAATGTGTGCTGCCTTTGGTGTAACATTAGCTCAGTCTTCTGTCAGGTTTACGGCCTGTAAGGCATTTTACTTACTTGCAGAGCCAATTGAAATTTTGCACTTGAATTGAAGAAGGACTGTGCAGAAAAGCTAACTTTAGGGAGTTAGCTCTATCAAGCTTTCTCTCACTCAGAAAATACATTTTTGTATTAAAATTTGAAAGAATCAAGGATTTTGATGTAGGAAACTGAGTTTGCCCTCTAGCACTACCACCTGTTGACTGTAACCATGAATAAGTCACAGATTTACAGTTTACTGATCTGCAAAATGGGTTTCCTGCCTAGGTCCTGCCTACCTAGTAGGTTTATACTGAGAATTAAATGAGGTTATACATATGAAGGCAGCTTGCTATAGACAAATCAAGGATTTACTGATTGAAAGGACTGGGTTTAATTCTCAATTAGAAACTATTTAACTTTTTTTTAACAAGTTCCTTAACTTTTCTGGACTTCAATTTCTCTTTCTCTACAATGGGGATAATAAAGCCTATTAGACAAGATTGTTGTGAGGATTTAATAATACCATGTGTGAAAAGCTTCAAACAAAAAATCCTGTCTGATACTTATCAGTCGGCTGTTTTGTGTATGAGGTTAGTAATAAATAGTTATTGGAGTCTTTATTTAAATTTATTTCACATAAGTTAAAATTTTCAATTAAAATAGAAGTTATCTAAATTTCTAAATTTAAATTAGAATAAGGTTAAAATAGAAAATGATCTAAATTGTGAAACAAAGAAGAATGGTTAAATGTCCATCCATCCAGAGGATATTCTACAGGCGTTACTAATATTGTATTGTCATGGAAAGATATTTGCCATACATCATCAGGGAGTGAAGAACATAAAGCAAAGTATATGGAATGATCAATTTTTTTCAATAAAAATTATTTGGAAAAAATTTTGGAAAAATATATCTAAAAAGTGTAGTAGGACTATGGGTAAGTTTTATTTTTGCTTTTGGTGTACCTGTATTATCTAATATAACACAATAATGTCACATTCATGTACCAAAATAAAATATTAAAATGTTAAATGAAAATAATAAGCATGAAAAAAACTGACCTCCTTCAGCTGAACATATGACCACAATTTGACTGAAAGGTCCATCTCCTTTATTGTTATAAACGCCAACCTTCACTTCAAAGGGAGTAAGAGGAGGGACACTTTCATCTCTATAAATGAATTTTGAAGCTTCAGAAGATGTCACCATTTTTTCCTTCCAGCCACGTGTTCCATTGGGTCGGAAAGCCACAATATAGCCAAAGCCTTCCCCATTCTGAAACTCTTCTGATACTGGCTAAAGAAGAAAAATGCAATTAAATATCAGGAAAATAATTCATCAAAACCCCCACTCTTTCCAATCTTTAAATTTTTAAAGATTATGGTTAACTAGAGCAATAGAGACTCTCCAATCTTTTGATTTGAGAGACTATTGAGAGTCTCAATAGAGACTCTCTATTACATTGGAAGCCAACATAGAAAAATAGCTTGACAGTCACCGGAAATTTAAAAGGCTTTAAAGATATAAGATTAAAAAATTAAATGGTATCAGTTGGTATTTAAGAAAAGCATCAGGAGTATTGAAAACTCTTGAAGTGAAACAGATTTGCTCGAACTAGTCATGTATATGAAACAAAGGTCCTTGGATTCCACACTAGAATGTAATATGCTGGGGAAAACTGTCATATGGTCTGGTGGTCGGGAAAATCTTGTCACTGGTAATGCTCTGCAGAGGGCTTTGCACAGAAAATCTCGGTGAAATTAATGTAAGACCTTTCTTCTAGTTTTTTCTCAATTACTCTTGTGCTTTACTAACATATGAAAAAATTAGAATACAGAATTTTTTCGAGAGACTTGTACTCCATGGCTTACATTTAAATTTGTTAAATGAGCATCAATTGCACACCAAAGAAAACAGTAATTGTCATTAACTAGTTAGTCAGTGGAGCAGTTACCAGACATTGCCTAGCACAATGTTTGACAAATAGACACACAATAAACCTTTGCTACATTTTCTTATTTTGAATTTTGATTTGAGGAAAAACTATGTATTGAGTGGAGGAAAAGAGACAAAGCCTATTATATCAAAGTACTATAGACTAAATGTTTATACCCCTTCCTCCCCCACAATTCATGTGATGAATTCCTAACACAATGTGATGGTACTAGGAGATGGGCTTTTGGTAGGTGACTTGGCTATGAGGGTGGAGTACTCATGAATCAGATTATTGACCTTGTAATACAGAATCTAGAGATCTGTCTTGCCCCTCTGTCACGTGAGGACATAGTGAGAAATTGTGTTTTATGAACCAGGAAGCAGGCCCTTGCCAGATATGAATCCACCAATGCCTTCCAGAACTAGACTTCCAGCGTCCAGAACTGTAAGAATTAAATTTCTGTTGTTTATAAGCCACCCAGTCTACAGTATTTTTGTTGTAGCAGCCCCAGCTGACTAAGACATAAAACTGACAGGGAAGTCAATTCCGTTTAGAGAGGTTTGATCTCAGTGAAGGTCAGGTATTGGGAAGTTAATACCTCTGCAGAAATCAAAAACAAGGCATAAAGTTTTATTGAAGAAGAGGCATATGAACAGAACAGGTCAGGGTATGTGCTCATGGAAGATTTCTTACTGGGGAAAGGAGTTTTTCTGTATGTTTCTGTACATTCTATCATTGTTCTTAGAGATGGTCAGGGATTGGTTGTTTTCTCCAATAGTTATTTCCATCTCCATATTCTAATGCATTGTTCTGTTAGCTACCTAGCTATATTTGATAATAAAGTTAACATTAAAGAAGGAAGGTGGCTTTATGGAAAATAAATGTACCTCTCCCACTCTTTCTCCCCTGTTCCTTTCCTTTGACAGAAGGAATTTTGGAGGTCATACAGTGAGGGACACAAAAGAATAAGGGTTTTGGATTCAAAGCCCCAAATCTACTGCTTCTCAGGAAAGTACTCAAACTGTGCATCAGTTTCATAATTTTGTAAAACAAGGAAAATTATCCCCACTAATAGGATGGTTGTATGAGATAAATGAGCTAACCCAGTCACTACTCCAGGAAAACCTCAATGGTTTTAGCCTCCATATATGTCAAGAGTGCTATTCAATTGTGAAGTAAATAAATATCAAACTAAGCCAAATAAACATCTGAAGTAATTTGTGAGAGAATGTGTTTTAATCATTCAAACTGTATTCTGAGACAGCCTATATGACAGGACGGCACACTTTAGACTTTGTATGAAAATGAGAAAAGTTCATTTTGGAAATATTCATGTGAGTAACGCATGCTCAAAGTGTTTCTTAACCTCCTTTAAACAGAAGTTACTCAGTTACTCTATACCAAATACAGATACTCTATGTGTAACTTTCTTTTTTAAGGAATCAACAAGTTCTGACATCTGAGTAGGCTTTCTTACCTCCCAGGCGATGACTAACTCGTGCCTTCTTCCACTTCTTCCTCTTACATTGGTGGGTGTTGTCTTTGGAACTGTCGTTAAAAATGGGCCAAGAGTGAGGACAATACATAGATGTACAATTTAAGTGTCCCTACACCAAGAATGCATCATAACCCTACTCTGGTTGGGTAACATCCCCAAATAAACAAATCAAAATGTGGCTGGAAGTCAAAGTGGTCTTATTCAATATTAAACAAAATGTTTGTGACAAATACCTTGCTTTAAAATATATGTGGGGGAGTTTGATATATATTTTTCATGGCCACATACTGCATCCCCAAACTAGTTCAATTGTATAAATGCTCTGTGGTTACTAAGGTCCAAATCATAATTAACACTATAGTCAAGGACATCTGCTAATGGTTAGTTAAATTACATCCTACATGTTTTCTTCTTCCTGAGGATGTGAATCTTCTGTGATTTCAGGGCTTGCAGAGCCCCTGGAAAGTCCACAGGTTGACATTAGCCTTACTGCTTTACTAGAACTCCCAGGTGGCTCCAGTTTAAAGAAATCTTAGCAACAGTTCTATGGAGTGAGAACCTATTTAAATGAATAAACATTTTAAAAAACTGTCAAGAATGAACCTCTCTGCAAACTGCAAAATATATAGATACCTGGTGAAGCTTTTTCAAATGCAAAACTATTAAAAGAATAAATGTGTCAAAGGAATAAATTTCCCCTTCACAGCACCAAACCACAAAACATGTAGTTGAAAGGGAATATATTCAGATGAAGAACTGTTAAATGAAGAAAACTATTAAAATAAATCTTTTTCTAGGCTATGAGCCTGCATTAGCAATTTTACACTTCAGCATTGTCTTTATATCCCAGCATATAGTTTTTAAAAAAATATTGATATACTCATAAACAATAAATTCACTCCCATTTATTACCTACTTGGAGTGGAAGGCTGTTAATTACTGGTAGATATTAACACAGCATTTTATATACTGGAAAAACTGATGCAGAATTTATATGCTACTAGAAAGGAAAAAAACAATTCTTCTTGGACCACGGAGGTGGGAGAGAACACTATCATTGCCTCCATTGAACTAGATGATATTTATTCACCAGGTCCAAATTTCATTTCCTTGACACTTTTCTCCGTGAACATGAGTTCTTGTTTTTCTCATGCACACGTAGAAGGATATATACAGAAGCCGTTACCAATCTTTCTTTTTTCACAGTTACATACACATTAAGGATTATTCATATGTGGAGTTCACTCTCATGAACTCCCTCAGAATTACATGGAATTGGATACCCCTTTGTCTCTCAATCGGGAAATCAAAAGGAATTCAACTAAGAAGAATGATGGTATTAGAGCAATAACAGTGAATATGCCCTAATTTATATGAAGAGCAGGCAGATGATTTAACTTGAGTTTTTTACTAGTAGTCATAAGTTATCACTGCATGTAACAATCTATGACACATCAGTCTGCCTTGACACCATGTCTCAAAACCACTGTTATAGAGTAGTAGTTTTAAATTCATTTTCTGGTGTATGGTATGAGTAAAGCACACAGGAGGAAAACTGGTTTAACTGTATGTGTAAAAGGGTAGGGCTACACATTTCCAAATATACCCTCAGTGGCTAATCTCAGAGTTCTGAATATTGTGACCATGAGTGCATGGTCAGATAAATAGTAGAAGCAAGTTAATTTGTTGATATGGTGCCACTATGGTTTCTCTTACTACCATTTGTTTGTAAAATATAAAAAGTTATGCACACACATATGCTTCACATTCATCACTGACAATAATTAACAGGTAAATAATATTACAAGTAATATCTACCACAACCACCTACTTCATCTGCTACATTGGAATTGCTAGTTTATACCCTAAATGTAGGAATTTGAATATTTTTCTTTGAAGATACCCTCCCTATGATCATGGATTTTGTGGAAAGACTAGGCACTGAGCATCATTTTCTATTTTATTCAGCCCTCAAACATCATCTAAAAAGAGGATGCTTGGAACCTCTAGCTTAGGGTTGGAGAGTAGGCTATAGGCTATCTTGTGAGCATCTCTCTCTTGAAGCTCATTAAAGAAGTATGAGTAAAATGAAATTCAAGTGATGATTTGAGGTCAAATCTTTCTTCTGGAGCTTTGGTAGTATTGTTCCATAGTCTAATAGTGTTTTTATTTTTAAAAAGAATATTTAGAGTTTTCAAAAGTTTTAACTTTGTGAGTAAAAAAGTTGAAAAGAAACTAATGAAAAATGTGGTGAAAATTTCCACTTTGAGGAACCAAGAAAGCAAAATTTAATTTGTTTCTGTGTGAGTTACTTCCATATCAAATTATCCATAAATGACCTAGATTCTGTAAAATTTCTTTTATCATTTGAAATTAGTCTTTGAAGTCTTCCTACTGCTACTAATTCCTTTTAAGAAGATAAAATAAATAAATGTAAATAAAGAAAATAAAATAATGTAAATAAAGATCATCCAATTTTAATGTATAATAAATGACACAAAAGAGGCACTATAGTTCATTGAGTTTTAATAGTATATGTGTATAAGCACCAACTGTTCTTTTTTAAGAAAGGCTTACTAGATATAATAAGAAATACTAACAGAAAACTTAAGGCTTTAAAGACATGGAAATAACCTAAATGTCCATGGATCAATGAATAAAGAAAATGTGGTGTATTATACAATGGAATACTATTCAGCCATACAAAGAAGGGAACCCTGCCATTTGAGACAACATGGATGGACATCAGCATCCTTATACTAAGTGAAATAAGCTGGACAGGGAAAGACAAATACTTTATGATCTGACTTATATGTGAAATCTAAAAATATGGAACTTGTAGGAACAGAGAACAGATTGGTGATTGCCAGAGATGGGAATGAAGGGTGGGGGAAATGGGGAAATGTGGTCAAAAGGTATGAATTTCCAGATATAAGATAAATAAGTTCTAGGGATATAATATACAACATGGTGACTATAGATAACAATACTGTTTTCGTATATTTGAACGTTGCTAAGAGAGAAGATGTTAAAAGTTCTCATCACAAGGAAGAAAATGTACTTGTGTGAGGTGATGGATGTTAACTAAACTTGTGGTAATCATTTTGCAGTATATAAATATATCAACTCATTATGTTGTTCACCTTAAACTAATACAGTATTATATGTCAATTATATCTCAATAAAACTGGAAAAACAAACAAACAAACAAAAAAGAAAACCTAAGTCTTTAATAGATGCAACTCAGGCATTGTGCTTTGCTGTCAGGATCACAATGTTTGAATTGGGTACTCTAATTCTAATTGGCTTAAATTTCCTAATTACATGCAGATGATCAGTGGAACCCATGCTCATTGGTTTCCTTTTCAAGTTGGTGGCTCACAGTTATTATCTCTGCAGTCAACACTGATTTTAATTATATCCTTTTATTTTTAAAACAACATATTCATGATATGTAGAGGTTTCACTTAATTGTTCAGAGCTCTTCTATTGTAAAAGTTCTATAATTCTTGTTAGAAGAATAAAATTAATATAATCAAACATGTAATAAATGCTTTCATTGAGTTCAGAGAAATACATATTTACCTAAACACAAATTTATTTTCAATATAATTATTGAAAATCTGATTTAGAATTAAGCAGCTAGATGCTTTTCTCCCTCCGTTGGCTACTGATCAATGCCATGAGCTTATTAGCTTAGAGAATCAAGTTCACATGCATGGTTAATGAATTAAACTCTTATTCATCAGAATTTCTTTTGAACATTAGTCTTCCATGAAGGAATAACGTGATTAATACTTTTACAACAATCTATAAATGTCTTGCTGTTTTAGTGCCTTATCTGGCATGTTGAAATGTAGACTCTTGTCCCTTTTTATCTTATACATTTGGTTGTAAATGCTCAGAGTGACTAAAATATAGTGTACTACCTTAGTTTAAGCGTGCATGAATTTAAGCTTGAGTCTCAAAGAACTCTTCCTAAGTGTAATAGTCTGAACAAAGTCAATCACACTAAAAACATGCTTTAATTAGCATTCAACTAAACAAAAGAATACAGGATGAAATCGTTTACCAATCTCTCTTTTTTTCCCTGAAAAATTTCCAAATCTACTACAGTAGATGTTTACATAACTCATTAAATAATACAGCTTTACTAGAGACCTGGGAGCGGTCACATAATTTAGGAGGAAATCCAGCAACTGGTTTGGGCAGAAAAGTGCAAAAGAATGGAAGGAGGGAATGGAGGTTGATAATATAGTGAAGGTGGGAGTCAGGAGAGAAATTTAAAAAAAAAATCCTACCTGAATTGAAGTATGTAACATACAAATATTTCAGTTAACTGATTATCATCTAAGCTCACTTTATAAAAAGAGTTAAAGAGCTTCCAAAATTAAAAAAAAAAATAATACCAGTGGTGTTTCCTAAAGAGTTCAGATAATGCTGTTATTCCTATCAATAGGGTAGCTAAGGTGGTATGTGTAAGTGGTAAAAGTATTCTTCTGGGACTGAGAAAGATCTGGGCTTGAATCTCAGTTCTACCATTCTAGCTGATGGGTTGAAAATATCTCTTAACCACTTTGTCCTTTAGTTGTCTCACGGAGATAATAATAGTACCTACTTTTTAAGGTTTTCATAATTATGTATCACAGTGCCTGGAACTGTAATTTATAACTATTACCTAATGTTATTATCTACTTCAAAAAGAAAATGTAGTTGTCTTCTATGATAAACACTAAGTTCAGTAGGAATCTATAAACATGTGATCTTGAAATAGACTGTTCTTTTGGAAATCTGGATAATACAGTTTCAACAGTACCATGGAAATTGTGCTTTCAGTTTTGGCTCAGCTTGTTTTAATTTGAAAACCTAGGCAATATATCATTTTTGATTTACAACTTTCGTTGCTAGGATATTTCAGAGAATGCAAGATTTCTCTGATATATGAACCTTCTCATAAATTGCAATAGTCAGGACCACAGGAGGTATGTATAGACAATAAAAGGTGTTTCCATTCACTCATTTTCTCTGAACTTTATTCCACAAGGAAGTAGAAGCAGAGGATAGGCATAATAATCTTTGAGCAAAATTTGTTGGAACGTGTGGTAAAATGAAGAGAAAGAAAAAGGCAAGAGGAAGAAGGGAGGGGTGGGAGGAAGATAACTTGGGAGTCATCACCTTTGGTTTAAGATTAGAATTCCAACTCTGCCACTTACTTATTAGATAACCTTGTACAAGTTTTTAACTCTCTTATTCTGTTTCTCATCTGTAAGATGGGGATAAGCCTGCTTGCTTTAGAGGGTTGATGTGAGAATTAAATGCTATAGTGAAAGGCAAGGGCTTAGTATAGGGCTTGAAACATGGTTCATGATTTATGACTGGCATATGGCATTATAGGGACTAGGAAGATGGGAAAAGTCTAACTTGAGTGTCTCACATTTACTCCTGGGTTGATAACCTCTCATTACCCTTTTGTCTTTCATGCTCAAGTCTTCTACTGCTCTTCCCTCATCTTGCTATTAATCAGAAAGGGGCATGCCTAGCAATTAACCATGTTTCATTTAGAAGGGCATTTGTTAAAGTTACCATCTCTGTTTGCAAAGTGTCTCTGAAACTGAAGATATATTTCTTGAATATATTTTGCAGAAAAGGCTTTCCTGGACCAAAGTGGTTTCATGATTTAAAATACTGTCTGCTGTATGAGCCATACTATTATCTTCTTTTTTCCTAATTATTGAGATTTGGTCTTAGAGGTCTGTTTCTTGCTATGATTTTTCTCTGCTCTTAATGTTACTAAGAACAATTTCTTTTATTTAATATAATTAAATTACTCATTGAGTTGAAGAAAGTTATGTTCATTTAATAGTATTTTCTTTTAGAGTTTCCCAATTATTTCAGTTGACTGCTTTACATTTTTTATATCATATATATTTTTTAGAAGCGTAGACTAGAAAGACCTTTAAAAACCCCACAGCTTTATGCCTTTTCTCTGCACACACCAGTGCCTGACAATAGTATGTAGATTTTTTAATTGCCCCCTATAAATAATTCTGCCTGAGTCTCATTTGGTCTGGCCTTCAAAGCTCCATTAAACGCCATTTACAAGGCCAACCCACATGCCCCTGAGAAAACTAATTCAGCCCCATCTTATAATAGTATTTTATTGTGTTCTTTCCATAACTTTTGAACTCAGTGAAGTTTCCTAAGTAATCATGGACAAGAACTGTGAATATACAAATATGAACAAAGCAAGATCCTTTCAGAAGTAGGAAGGTAATGTACAGGGAAAGAAACTGCAGTAGGAAGTTTAATGAGTCTTTTCTGGACTTGGGATGAGACACATGTAACCTCAGATGCTAAAATGAGGTTGGCTAGACAAAACCACAGAACTACTAGGAAATAGAGAAAACCAATTTCATGACCCTTTCCCATTACCCCCCTCCAGCCATATATATAAAATTTTAGCTCAAGCAGTGTTTTGGAAGAAGGCTGTCAGCTTAGTAGATGGATGTGCTGTGGCATATCCCTCCCTCCCCAGCTGTCTCTAGGAGCAAAGTGGGAGTATCATTTCCCCCTCAAGCTAAGTGACAAGAGAAGCAAAACAGCTGATGAGGAGAGTACAGATGCTTACCTCTCACATCCTGGCTGGATGCTGTTGAGCTTCAGAATTATGTAAGATGGCTCAGCCCTGCACTATGCCACTAGAGCAGAGACCAAAATAGTTCTTGAGAACATATGGCATTTCTAGAGTTTGGCAGGTCAGAAATGTGAAATGATTATCATGGGCAAAGCAGACACTGTGGAAGGTAGGTTTGAATAAGCCTGTTGGTATCACAGTCAATGAAGCTGCCTGCTAGGAGATAGGATAGTCTCTTAAGAACCTAATGTACTCCGAGAATGAAAGAAGCAGAATGTGGACAAATGCCATCTCCTGGAGCACTCAACATTTACGTGAGAACAACAAATTACAACACGTGAAGCCATTTTTCATTTTCTTCTTTTCTGACCTGGGAAGTGACCAGAATAGCAGTTGGAAGGTCAGGGAGGAAGTAGAAAGAAGAAAGAAAAGACAAATCGTAACCCTTGAGTCAAGGCTGTGCTGGGATGGAGAGACAGAAATATGGAACTGGATATGAGATGAAAGTGTTTATTAAGTTAATATAGAATTTTGTTGTTGTTGTTACTTTTTGGGTACTAGATGTTTATTTCAGACTCTTTTGTCACCGAGGTCAATAAACAATCAAAAGGTTACACATATCTATTGTATTCCAAGACAAATCTTTGCAGGAAAAAAAATGTACCTATTAGAACTTACTATTTCAGCTCTACCTGGAGCTATACACATGAGATATAGATATTCAGTTTCATAACTCCCTAGTTCCAAATAGACCACTAAGTATTTAAAAAGAAAAAAAGAAATAAAAGAAGCACACACAAACCACTAGTTATACTTGAATGGCTAATACATAGGGTAGTTTGAAAATACTGAGAATAACCTCTTCTCTATTTTATTTACTTATTTATTTAATTTTTTAAACATCTTTATTGGAGTATAATTGCTTCACAATGGTGTGTTAGTTTCTGCTTTATAACAAAGTGAAGCAGTTATACATGTACATATGTTCCCATATCTCTTTCCTCTTGCATCTCCCTCCCTCCCACCCTCCTTATCCCACCCCTCTAGGTGATCACAAAGCACCGAGCTGATCTCCCTGTGCTATGTGGCTGCTTCCCACTAGCTATCTATTTTACGTTTGGTAGTGAATATATGTCCATGCCACTCTCTTACTTTGACACAGCTTACCCTTCCCCCTCCGCATATCCTCAAGTCCATTCTCTAGTAGGCCTGTGCCTTTATTCCCGTCTTGCCCCTAGGTTCTTCATGACTCTTTATTTTCCCCCTTAGATTCCATAATATGTGATAGCATACGGTGTTTGTTTTTCTCTTTCTGACTTACTTCACTCTGTATGACAGACTCTAGGTTCATCAACCTCACTACAAATAACACAATTTCCTTTCTTTTTATGGCTGAGTAATATTCCATTGTATATATTGCCACACCTTCTTTATCCATTCATCTGTTGATGGACACTTAGGTTGCTTCCATGTCCTGGCTATTGTAAATAGAGCTGCAATGAACATTTTGGTACATGACTCTTTTTGAATTATGGTTTTCTCAGGGTATATGCCTAGTAGTGGGATTGCTGGGTCGTATCGTAGTTCTATTTTTAGTTTTTTAAGGAACCGCCATACTGTTCTCCATAGTGGCTGTATCAATTAGCATTCCCACCAACAGTGCAAAAGGGTTCCCTTTTCCCCACACCCTCTCCAGCATTTATGGTTCGTAGATTTTTTGAGGATGGCCATTCTGACCGGTGTGAGATGATATCTCATTGTACTTTTGATTTGCATTTCTCTAATGATTAATGATGTTAAGCATCCTTTCATGTGTTTGTTGGCAAGCTGTATATATTCTTTGGAGAAGCATCTAATTAGGTCTTCTGCCCATTTTTGGATTGGGCTGTTTGTTTTTTTGATATTGAGCTGCATGAGCTGCTTGTAAATTTTGGAGATTAATCCTTTGTCAGTTGCTTCATTTGCAAATATTTTCTCCCATTCTGAGGCTTGTCTTTTCGTCTTGTTTATGGTTTCCTTTGCTGTGCAAAAGCTTTTAAGTTTCACTAGGTCCTATTTGTTTATTTTTGTTTTATTTCCATTTCTCTAGGAAGTGGGTCAAAAAGGATCTTGCTGTGATTTATATCACAGAGTCTTCTGCCTATGTTTTCCTCTAAGAGTTTGGTAGTGTCTGGCATTACATTTACGTCTTTAATCCATTTTGAGTTTATTTTTGCGTATGGTGTTAGGGAGTGTCCTAATTTCATACTTTTACATATACCTGTCCAGTTTTCCCCGCACTACTTATTAAAGTGGCTGTCTTTTCTCAAGTGTATATTCTTGCCACCTTTATCAAATATAAGTTGACCATAGGTGCATGGGTTTATCTGTGGGCTTTCTATCCAGTTCCATTGATCTATACTTCTGTTTTTATGCCAGTACCAAACTGTCTTGATTACTGTAGTTTTGTAGTATAGTCTGAAGTCAGGGAGCCTGATTCCTCCTCCTCCATTTTTCTTTCTCAAGATTATTTTGGCTATTTGGGATCTTGTGCGTTTCCACACAAATTGTGAAATTTTTTGTCCTAGTTCTGTGAAAAATGCCAGTGGTAGTTTGATAGGGATTGCATTGAATCTGTAGCTTGCTTTGGGTAGTAGAGTCATTTTCACAGTGTTGATTCTTCCAATCCAAGAACATGGTATATCTCTCCATCTATTTGTATCATCTTTAATTTCTTTCATCAGTGTCTTATAAATTTCTGCATACAGCTCTTTTTTCTCCTTAGGTAGGTTTATTCCTAGATATTTTATTGTTTTTGTTGCAATGGTAAATGGGAGTGCTTTCTTAATTTCACTTTCAGATTTTTCATCATTAGTGTATAGGAATGCCAGAGATTTCAGTGCACTAATTTTGTATCCTGCAACTTTACCAAATTCATTGATTAGCTCTAGTAGTTTCCTGGTAGCATCTTTAGGATTCTCTATGTATAATATCATGTCATCTGCAAACAGTGACAGCTTTACTTCTTTTCCAATTTGGATTCCTTTTATTTCTTTTTCTTCTCTGATTGCTGTTGTTAAAACTTCCAAAACTATGTTGAATAAGAGTGGTGAGAGTGGGCAACCTTGTCTTGTTCCTGATCTTAGAGAAAATGGTTTCAGTTTTTCACCATTGAGAATGATGCTGGCTATGGGTTTGTCGTCATATATGGCCTTTATTATGTTGAGAAAAGTTCTCTCTATGCCTACTTTCTGCAGGATTTTTATCATAAATCGGTGTTGAATTTTGTCGAAATCTTTCTCTGCATTGATGGAGATGATCATATGGATTTTCTCCTTCAATTTGTTAATACGGTGTATCATATTGATTGATTTACATATATTGAAGAATCCTTGCATTCCTGGGATAAACCCCACTTGATCATGGCGTATGATCATTTATTGTGCTGTTGGATTCTGTTCGCTAGTATTTTGTTGAGGATTTTTGAATCTATGTTCACCAGTGATATTGGCCTGTAATTTTCTTTCTTTGTGATATCTTTGTCTGGTTTTGGTATCAGGGTGATTGTGGCCTCGTAGAATGAGTTTGGAAGTGTTCCTCCCTCTGCTATATTTTGGAAGAGTTTTAGAAGGATAGATATTAGCTCTTCTCTAAATGTTCGATAGAATTCGCCTGTGAAGCCATCTGGTCTTGAGCTCTTGTTTGTTGGAAGATTGTAATCACAGTTTCAATTTCAGTGCTTTTGATTGGTCTGTTCATATTTTCTATTTCTTCCTGGTTCAGTCTCAGAAGGTTGTGCATTTCTAAGAATTTGCCCATTTTTTCCAGGTTGTCCATTTTATTGGCATAGAGTTGCTTGTAGTAATCTCTCATGCTCTTTTGTATTTCTGCAGTGTCAGTTGTTTCTTCTCCTTTTTCATTTCTAATTGTATTGATTTGAGTCTTCTCCCTTTTTTTCTTGATGAGTCTGGCTAATGGTGTATCAATTTTGTTTATCTTCTCAAATAACCAGCTTTTAGCTTTATTGATCTTTGCTATGACTTCCTTCATTTCTTTTACATTTATTTCTGATCTGATCTTTATGATTTCTTTCCTTCTGCTAACTTTGGGGGTTTTTTGTTCTTTCTCTAATTGCTTTAGGTGTATGGTTAGGTTGTTTATTTGAGATGTTTCTTGTTTCTTAAGGTAGGATTGTATTGTTATAAACTTCCCGCTTAGAACTGCTTTTGTTGCATCCCATAGGTTTTGGGTCTTAGTGTTTTCATTGTCATTTGTTTCTAGGTATTTTTTGATTTCTTCAGTGATCCCTTGGTTATTTAGTATTGT
Organism: Monodon monoceros; assembly: GCF_005190385.1. Taxonomy (NCBI): domain Eukaryota; kingdom Metazoa; phylum Chordata; class Mammalia; order Artiodactyla; family Monodontidae; genus Monodon; species Monodon monoceros. The sequence continues at coordinate 32,403,504 of NW_021703784.1, forward strand.
ATTGATTAGCCTCTGTGTGTTTGTATTTTTTACAGATTTTTTCCTTTTATTGACATCTAGTCTCATAGCGTTGTGGTCAGAAAAGATACTTGACACAATTTTCATTTTCTTATATTTACCAAGGCTGATTTGTGACCCAGGATATGATCTGACATGGAGAATGTGTCATGAGCACTTCAGAAGAAAGTGTATTCTGTTTTTTTTGGATGGAATATCCTATAAATATCAATTAATTCCATTTTATTTAATATATAATTTAAAGCTTGTGTTTCCTTATTTATTTTCATTTTGGATGATCTGTCCATTGGTGACTGTGGGGTGTTAAAGTCCCCTACTATGAATGTGTTACTGTCGATTTCCCCTTTTATGGCTGTTAGTATTTGCCTTATGTATTGAGGTGCTCCTATGTTGTGTGCGTAAATATTTATAATTGTTATATCTTCTTGGATCAATCCCTTGACCATTATGTAGTGTCCTTCTTTGTCCCTTGTAATACTCTTTATTTTAAAGTCTATTGCGTCTGATATGAGAATTGCTATTCCAGCTTTCTTTTGATTTCCATTTGCATGGAATATCTTTTTCCATCCCCTCACTTTCAGTCTGTATGTGTCCCTAGGTCTGAAGTGGGTCTCTTGTAGGCAGCATATATATGGGTCTTGTTTTTGTATCCATTTAGCCAGTTTATGTCTTTTGCTTGGAGCATTTAATCCATTTACATTTAAGGTAATTATCGATATGTATGTTCCTATTCCCGTTTTCATAATTCTTTTGGATTTGTTATCATAGGTCTTTTTCTTGTCTTGTGTTTCCTGCCTAGAGAAGTTCCTTTAGCATTTGTTGTAAAGCTGGTTTGGTGGTGCTGTATTCTCTTAGCTTTTGCTTTTCTGTAAAGGTTTTAATTTCTCTGTCAAATCTGAATGAGATCCTTGCTGGGTAGAGTAATCCTGGTTGTAGGTTTTTCTCCTTCAACACTTTAAATATGTCCTGCCATTTCCTTCTGGCTTGCAGAGTTTCTGCTGAAGGATCATCTGTTAACCTTATGAGGATTACCTTGTGTGTTATTTGATGTTTTTCCCTTGCTGCTTTTAATATTTTTTCTTTGTATTTAATTTTTGATAGTTTGATTAATATGTGTCTTGGAGTATTGCTCTTTGGATTTATCCTCTATGGGACTCTCTTTGCTTCCTAGGCTTGATTAACTATTTCCTTTCCCATATTAGGGAAGTTTTCAACTATAATCTCTTCAAATAGTTTCTCAGTCCCTTTCTTTATCTCTTCTTCTTCTGGGACCCCTATAATTCGAATGTTGGTGTGTTTAGTGCTGTCCCAGAAGTCTCTGAGACTGCCCTCAGTTCTTTTCATTCTTTTTTCTTTATTCTGCTCTGCAGTAGCTATTTCCAGTATTTTATCTGCCAGGTCACTTATCCGTTCTTCTGCCTCAGTTATTCTGCTATTGATCCCTTCTAGGGAATTTTTAATTTCATTTATTGTGTTGTTCATCAGTGTTTGTTTGCTCTTTAGTTTTTCTAGGTCCTTGTTAAACGTTTCTTGTATTTTCTCTATTCTATTTCCAGGATTTTGGATCATCTTTACTATCTTTACTCTGAATTCTATTTTAGGTAGACTGCCTATTTCCTTTTCATTTGTTAGGTCTGGTGGGTTTTTACCTTGCTCCTTCATCTGCTGTGTGTTTTTCTGTCTTCTCATTTTGCTTAACTTGCTGTGTTTGGAGTCTCCTTTTCGCAGGCTGCTGGTTCGTAGCTCCTGTTGTTTCTGGTGTCTGTCTCCAGTGGCTAAGGTTGGTTCAGTGTGTTGTGTAGGCCTCCTGGTGGAGGGGACTAGTGCCTGTGTTCTGGTGGATGAGGCTGGATCTTGTCTTTCTGGTTGGCAGGACTGTATCTGGTGGTGTTTTCTGGGGTGTCTGTGGCCTTATTATGATTTTAGGCAGCCTCTCTGCTAATGGATGGGGTTGTGTTCCTGTTTTGCTAGTTGTTTGGCATAGGGTGTCCTGCACTGTAGCTTGCTGGTCGTTGAGTGAAGCTGGGTCTTGGCATTGAGATGGAGATCTCTGGGAGATTTTTGCCGTTTGATATTACATGGAGCTGGGAGGTCTGTTGTGGACCAGTGTCCTGAAGTTGGCTCACCCACCTCAGAGGCACAGCCCTGACACCTGGCTGGAGCACCAAGAGCCTTTCATTCCACATTCCACATGGCTCAGAATAAAAGGGAGAAAAAATAGAAAGAAAGATGATCAAATAAAATAAAATAAAGTAAAATAAAATAAAGTTATTAAAATAAAAATATAATTATTAAGAAAAAACGTTTGAAAAGTAAAAAAAAAAAAAAGAAAAAAAATCCAAAAACGGACAGAGAGAACCCTAAGACAAATGGTAAAATCAAAGCTATACAGAGAAAATCACACACAGAAGCATACACATACACACTCACAAAAAGAGAAAAAGGGAAAAAAAGTATATATCTTGCCACCAAAGTTCACCTCCTCAATTTGGGATGAATCGTTGTCTATTCAGATATTCCACAGATGCAAGTACATCAAGTTGATTGTGGAGACTTAATCCGCTGCTCCTGAGGCTGCTGGGAGAGATTTCCCTTTCTCTTCTTTGTTCGCACAGCTCCCGGGGCTCAGCTTTGGATTTGGCCCCGCCTCTGCGTGTAGGTCGCTTGAGGGCACCTCTGTCCTTCGCTCAGACAGGACGGGATTAAAGTAGCAGCTCATTCGGGGGCTCTGGCTCACTCAGGCCGGAGAGAGGGAGGGGCACGGATGGGGGTAAGCCTGCGGTGGCAGAGGCCAGTATGACGTTGCTACAGCCCGAGGTGCGGTATGTGTTCTCCCAGGGAAGTTGTCCCTGGATCATGGGACCCTGGCAGTGGCGGGCTGCACAGGTTCCCAGGAGGGGAGGTGGGGATAGTGACCTGTGCTCGCACACAGGCTTCTTGGTGGCTGCAGCAGCAGTCTCAGCGTCCCATGCCCGTCTCTGGTGTCCGCGCTGATAGCCGCGGCCCGCGCCCGTCTCTGGAGCTCCTTTAAGCGGCGCTCTTAATCCCCTCTTCTCGGGCACCAGGAAACAAAGAGGGAAGAAAAAGTCTCTTGTCTCTTATGGCAGGTCCAGACTTTTTCCCGGACTCCCTCCCGTCTGGCTATGGTGCACTAACCCCTTCAGGCTGTGTTCATGCAGCCAACCCCAGTTCTCTCCCTGCGATCCGACCGAAGCCCGAGCCTCAGCTCCCAGCCCTGCCCGCCCTGGCGGGTGAGCAGACAAGCTTCTCGGGCTGGTGAGTGCCGGTCGGCACCGATCCTCTGTGTGGGAATGTCTCCGCTCTGCCCTCCGCCCCCCTGTTGCTGCGCTCTCCGCCCTGGCTCCGGAGCTTCCCCCCTCAGCCACCCGCAGTCTCCGCCTGGGGGGGCTTCCTAGTGTGTGGAAACCTTTCCTCCTTCACAGCTCCCTCCCACTGGTGCAGGTCCTGTCCCTATTCTTTTGTCCCTGTGTTTTCTTTTTTCTTTTGCCCTACCCAGGTACATGGGGAATTTCTTGCCTTTTGGGAAGTCTGAGGTCTTCTGCCAGCGTTCAGTAGGTGTTCTGTAGGAGCTGTTCCACATGTAGATGTATTTCTGATGTATTTGTGTAGAGGAAGGTGATCTCCACGTCTTACTCTTCCGTCATGTTGAAGCTCCTCCCCAGTATAGAATTTTTTAATAGCTGAAAATGAAACTGTCCTAGTACCTAAAAGAGCTTTGGATATAGTTGAGGCTGAAGCCAGAGATGAGATGGAACATATTGGAGAACAATGGTGGGAGAAGAATTAAGCTCTTATGTTTAAACTCTATGTATTTCAGTCTGCTCAGTAAACCAGTTACCTAACTGTAACATAATATAGTACAGAAAGTGCTAAGGCTAGGAAAGATTTTCATCTGATTGTTTACCTGATAGTCATATTTATCTGGTTGACCATTAATCTCTTAAATGTAGAAAAGTTTTTCCTTGTGTGGCAAAAAATATGTGACATTTTCCATTTCAAAGTCCAAAGAGAATGACAGGACAGACTACAATGCACTAAGAAACTAGAAAGTTATTGAATATGCAACAATGTGTTTAAGCAAAGTCTTTCATTTGACACTTCTTCTTCTCTGCTCCTTTTGTGTTATCTATGTTATAAGAACCAAAGAAAATGGCTACGTGTTGTGACAATATCATGATCCACTTATGGATTAGGATGGCTAGACAAGAAAAGCAGCATGGAGAGCCCAGACATGGAGGTGGAGAAGGGGGATGTAGAGGGGAACATGGTGCTCTGTACGGTGCACCACACTCTGAAGGGCTCTCTTGACTCCCCAATCATTCAGGTGGGTTGAGGGGCCAGGATGGATGACAAACAGTCTGCTGTGGAGACTTCTCAACAGGACAGTGTCTTGGAGGCAACTGCAAGCCAAGAGACTGAATGGCTCTTACTATGTTGACAAACATATATTTAACCTGAAAATGTTTCCTCTATACGAAAATAGCAACATGCATAATTACTTTCATTTAAATTTATATTTAATAAAGTAATAACTCATTTAAATTCATGATAATAATAATAATAAATGGCTAATGTTAAGCACTTACCATGTGCCAAACTCTTTACCTTCATTATCTTATTTAACACAATAATCCAAGGAAGTAGGTTGCTATATGATCTCCATTTTACAAGTGAAAAAACTGAGCCTTGAACAATGCATATAGCTTACCTATGTTTATTGCTAGTAAGTGGCATAGAGGAACATTAATCCAGATCTGCATAACTCTGAACCTCAAACTCTTAATTACAGGTATTAGGTAGCACCTTCTTTTATCTCTCTCTATCAGTTCATCATAATTTGAAATAAAAAACTGCAGGTATTGAGATTTAAACCAAGAGCTTTAATAATAATAGAAATTTTATAGAACAGAGAAGACCAAACCTTTCTAAACTATAGATTACATAGTTAATGGTATCTTCTCTCCTTTTCATTTATCTTTCATCAGTTAGTGTTATAAATATGTAACACAGAATATTAAAGTTCAGTTAAATGAGAGAATTGTTCTTGCTAAATTCATATTTACATATTTTATCATTTCTACCAGAGTGTTTATTTCAAAATTCATTTCCTAAAATGTGATTTTTCTCTCTTGAGTGTCATCTTTTTAAATGGTAGAGAAAGCATTCCCAATATTCAACACAAACTTATATACTGGTTTGAAGATAGTAACACATTTCCACATTTGCAAATTTCTTTCTCTCTCTCTGTAGCTAACAAACTCACTAAAACTTGTAAGAAAATTGAACTATAAATAAATAAATATAAACATACATTAAAGTGCAAACATATACAGGTATCCCTTGCTTTTCAAAAGTTTGCTTTATACCACTTTGTTTTTTACAAAAGACCTACATTAGTACCTATTTTCACAAACTGAAAACAATCTGAATAGATTTTCACTTTTATGAAAAAGGTGAAAAATGAAAATTGATTCTTCACTTTATGCCATTTTGGCTTACAAGTTTTCTTAGGAATGCTTTCCTTTTAGATAGCTGGGGAAATCTGTATTTGTATCACGATTTTGACATCCTAAAAATAATAAGTTGACTAAACCAATTTATCTTATATTTATTGCTTATGAAGAGTATTTTGATGACCATAAAATTCAAAATATACCCTACAGTATATTGCAAAGAAAAATTAACCGTTTTTGGTGTGTGGGCAAGAAACAATCTAAGGTAAAAATGTTTTACTAAAACTGCTTTGGGATTTAGAATATCCTAGTAAAGAGGAGAATTTTAAAGGGACATAAAACTTTTGATTCAATATCCCGAGTGTGAGACCTTTTCTCTTCCAGGCAGCTCCATTGGTTTTCAAAGATTACTTGGCCCATTAGAACAGCATCATCTTTTAAAATACAGGACATGTACTTAACAGAGGCAGAGTGCATCACTTGAGAGGATGTCTCAGGATGTTAGTGTCCCTTTTAATCTGTGCTGCCTGACAAAACAGGCACAAAACTCAACCCTTGGTTCAACACCATTAGCAGCTTTAGCCCTGTGTGGTACCAAAGCACAAGAAGCATAAAGTATGCAGTACAGCCTTCCTCAACTCACTTTCAAAAAAGAGTATTTCATGTATTTTTCATGCTATTTCTCTTCTCTTCCATAAGATTTTAATGGACTAGAGTACGTCATGTGTATAGAACTCATGATAAAATGGAGAGACAGGCACTATATGATTGAAGTAGCTTCAGAAATAGACAAGGGACAAATCTTTTAAAATGCATTATCTGAATACGATTTAACTTGAAAAGTGAAAGTGTTGTTGTTATTTTTAATAGCACAAAGAGATTTGTACTACAGAAAGTCTAAAATGATTATTCACCCCAAACGGATTATTTATTTTGAAATGAATATTTATAGAGAACATCTGAATTAGGCAGTAATCTTTGCCTTTGTTTAAACACAATTAACAGTATGCAAATTAAGGCAGTGCTTTTTAGAAAATATGTGAGCCTAAGTACTAATATTGGCAGTCATTTCAATATCTGCACAGTGAGTACATAAAATGAGGAACAACTAACCTGTTATGCCCTTAATTAATGAACACCTGTACACAATGAAAGCATGGCTGATTTCACGAATGCATGGAAATCCAACCTAGCAATTAATGTTCAATTAAAAATTCACACTATTGAAAAAGTAGCAGAAAAAAAAAACGTGATAGGCAAATCACAAAAGCAGAAAAGTTGGATTTTTCTGTGAATGAATCTTTTCCAACATATTTAGACTAGTTTTTCTTTTCTTGGTTGCTTAATTTTTATATGAAAAGAATTTGAACATCTTTTTAATGATTATTCACACTTTATGCAATAAGTTGATCATTTGGGATTCTTTTCTTTTCTTTCTTTCTCTTTTTAAGAACCAGACTGAGTGTGTTTTAGAGAAAGAACCAACACTTTTGATAATTTATTTTAATTATTATAAGCTTTGTTCGATTTCTAAGAAGTCACAAATCACATTTTTGGTCCAATTCTATAACTATGATACAAAATGTACAATACACAGTTCATTCTTAACCTTCTATGTACATGTGTCTCTGACCTGGGTCCTGATGTGGATAGCAGCATATAAAGGAAAGAAAAGGAATATTCCTTTTTAATCTTTCAACAAAGACATATGGAGTACCAGTGCCAGACATTGTTCTAGGTATTGAAGATAAAACAGTGAACAAATAAGACAAAATTCTCATCCTTAGTGTACTTACGTTGTAATGATTATTGAGATTCATGTTACCATTGAGTGTAAAGACATTAATTTGTATTTCTCCTTCTCGTATCTGTAATCGACCCCCCTCTTCATTTCTCTGTTGTTTTAATCTTTCTTATCAACATTATTGATATTTGTGTTTGCCTAAGCTAGTGCCTTACTAAATACTTTTTATATACAATTTTATAGGGACATACAGATAAATCTCAATAAGACTTTGTCCAAAGTAATCAAAACTCTACTAACAATTTTTCTTTATTCTGCTTCTTTCAGATGATGGACAAGTTATCTTAACATTTGTTTTTAAATAAAGCTGTTAATTTTCCTTGTGTGGTCTTTAGAAAGATTCTATCAGAGATACTTCATTCTAAGGGCCGGAAGAATACTGTTTTTTTTTCTAAGTTAGGAAGCAGTTATTTTACACATAGACATCAAGAGGGCAGTAGGTCAAGTTAAGACTATGTTTGTCGTTACCAAGTGTAATTTATACCAGCTCAGACGGTGAAGGGCAACATAAAGAGTTTAAGGAAGTACCCTATAATTAGAGGTAACTGTTATCACTGGTGAAAAAGAGGGTGAGCTAATCTATTCTGAATTTTATAGGTCTGCTGTATTGAATGAATATAATTAGAAGAAGAAACTAACTGCTTCAGTTTCATGGTAACTTGATGCAGGCAAGGTTTGGGAGGAAATTGAAGCACCTAGACCTGTACTTGTAGAAACAAGGAAAGAATGTTCTGAAAACAGATAAAATGAAAGAATTATTTTGAAGAAAAATATTTTATGATGTCTAGGTAAATGAATCAGGAAAAATTATACTAAAGCAAGCATTAATGGTTAATTCAACTTGCTTTAAAAGTGATTAGGGACATACCAAATAGAATGCTGACTCCCCAATATTCTTACCTGCTTCATTTGTGCGGATCATTCGAGATGGGGTGCTTGGATCTCCAGTCCCAATTGGATTGGTGGCCACCACTCTGAATTCATATTCCACCCAGGGGTTCAGGTCCACTGCCATGGCTGATTCCATGTCCCCTGTTATGATTTCTGGGACTGTGGAGAGGAAGTAGATTTCATGCCATTAAGTGAACTGGAAATGCTTATAGATCGCGATCAAAGATATCACAGGCACTGACATAATTGGCAGGCTGCTGCGTACATCCTTATAACACATGGTCATGTGTCACCTCCCATCTCATTAGTAAAATGAAAATCAATCTTCAGAAGTAAACACTTGCACATGTCAGTTTGTTGTAGTTAGAATTCTTTCATCTCATATTTACACATAGATTGACATAACATAACTTGCCATGATCATTTTGTCAACCCCTCAGCCCCAGATAAGACACCAACTAGTGCTCTAATTTAAGCAAATAGTTCTCATATTTCTAGAGAAATTTCTTGAGCAGTTTTCTCCTCACAGTTCTGGCAAACATGCTTAGCCACTTGGCAGTTCCAAGCAGCAGAGTAAGAATATATTTCTCTAATTTAAAAACTCCAGTTTGTGGTTTCAAAGTGGAAGCTCTGAACTCTCCTTGGAGTGATTTTTGCACTACATTTAGATTTTATTAAAACATAAAATTGTGTGTCAATATAATTACCACATAGTAAAGTATTTTTTACATAGCATTTATGCTCTATTTGACTGCTTTTCTTGTTCACTCATCTCTGCTGTGTAGGAAATATTTCTGGAAGAACATTTGTTATAGAGGTGAAAAGGGGGAAAGTAGAAAACCTCCCTTATGAAGTTCAATCATTCTCTGGGTTTATATCAGCCCTGGATTTCTGTTTAAACATGGCAGGGCAGTGGCAGGAGGGAGCTCTTGATCTGATGACTTGATGGACTTTTACTGTGACAAGGTGTAATTAAATGCATCTTGGATTTCCCATAAAAATCTCTTTTGAAATGTAACAGTAGAATATTACCAAATAATTAGCTCCCTGAAAGGTGAATGATCAGCGCATAGGCAGTGTGGGCTGCCTGACAAATCTCACAGCCCTACAGAGCTGACTTTTTAAAGCAGTGAAATGAAGACATGAAAAAAGTCTGTCCCCTTTTGCTGCACTGGCAAATGAGCAACATGCTTGGAGTCTAAGAGGTAGGGGATAAAGGCCACTGTTCAGTCCATAGCTTGGTAGAATACTGAGCTGTGTATGCCAAACATAAAGGTGGGAAGAAGAGATACCAAGACACTCAGCTCTCCGTAGAGCCCAACATACACTGCTTCGCCAATACTTGCCTTGGGTCCCTCAGGACTTACTGTTTCATTGACTTCTGTTTATGTCAGTCATTTCAAGCAACTCCAGACAGATAGGTTGTGCCTCATCCATTTTATTCTAATACCCATAGAACTCTGCACATTTCCTCTTTCTGTCTCAGTTGTCATCCTTCCCTACTGTTTAAAATCCTTTTATTAGGGCCTTTGGAATTCATAATCCGTCATTAGCAAAATTGCCATATACTCATTCTTCTTTCTGAACATTCTTCCAACTTTTAACTACAGTAGAAACATGAATCCACTCTAAGGCAACTTTATGCCTCTCAAGGGGTGGCCCTCTTAAGATATTGTAAAGAAGAGGTCAATCCATCTCAGTTGTGTCTCTCTCCTCCCCACCTCCCCCACAAATGTCTCTAAAGCAAGCATGCAGGTATTTTTCCCACTTAAAAACAAATCAAAACAAAATTGTCTCAAAATTTTCTCTCCTTCCAGCCTTCACTCAGTCTCTATGTTTCTTTTATAGCAAAACTTCTCGAGAGTTATTTGTGCCTTATTTGCTATCTCCAATTATTCTCTTTCTATTCACTCTTGAACCCACTCCAATCAAGCTCTTACCTCCAGCATTCCACTATAACTGCTCCTGTAAAGATCACCAATGGTCTCTATTGCTAAAACCGTATGGCTGGGTCTCTGTTCCTTAGATTGTTTGTTCTAACATCATGCTATGACACAGTTGATCATGCTCTGCTCTTTGAAATACTTTTCAAAACTTCTGTTTTTCTCCTTTCTGATTATGCCTTATCAGTCTCTGTTGCTAGTTTCTTTTCTTCTTCCAGGTGCACCACAGTTCTACTAACTCCCATTTTTTTTTAACTCCATGGTGATCTTATCTAGTCTCATGATTTTAAATACCTTCTGTATGCTGATGACGCCAATATTTTCAGCCATGAACTTCCTCCCTAGACTCCAAATTCACATGTCCTATGACCTATTAAACATTTCTATTTAGATGGGATTCTTAACCTTAATTTCCCACACCTACTTCTGCAGTATTTCCTACTCAGTGAATGAGAATTTCTGTATCCAAAATTTGGGGGTCATCCTGGATTTCTTTCTTTTTCCCCTGCACTACTCCAACTCATAAGCAAATTATGACATCTCTGACTTCAAAGTGTTTTGATTTCTCCACTTCCCTTTGGAGCAAAACTTCTTAAAAGAGTTGTCTGCATTAACTTTTCTCCATTTTCTCTTAAACCAATTCTTATGAGACTTTAGTCCTTACTATTTTACTAAAACTTCTAGTGTCAAGATCACAAATTACTTCTATGTTGCTTAAATCAATGATCAATTCTCATTCCTCATCATACTTTCCAAGTCAGCAGCATTTGACCCAGTTGATTACTTTCTCTTCCTTGATAGATTTTACTCTTTTTTTCTGTCAGGATATCACATTCTTTTTTTTTTTTTTTAACAAATGGTTGCTTCCCCTCTGTATTCTTTGGATGGCTCCTTTTCCACAACTTTTTTCTATTTGATACTTGAGGGCTTAGTTTTCACACTCCTTTCTTCTTTATTTTATGCTTATATCCTTTGAGATGGCATGCAGTTTTATGGTATTAAATGAAATTTATATGCCAATAATTTCCTAATTTATATCTTTATTCTAAACCTCACTCTTAAACTCCAGCCTTGTATATCTAATTTCTGTCTGACCTCTTTAAAGGTGTCTCCCCCAAATACAGTCATACAGTGGTTAGGATTTCAACATATTAATTTTGGGGAGACACAAGTCAGTCCATAGCAGGCAGGTTGTGATTTTTAAAATTTTTTAAAATTTATTTTAATTTTGGAAATTCACTTGTTGCACAATCTATGTTAGTTTCACGTGCACTACAGAATGATTTGGCATTGCATACGTTATGAAATGATTGCCACATTATGTCTAGTAACCATCTGTCCCTAAACAAATATATTACAATATTACTGACCATATTCTTAGGCTGTATATTACATGCCTGTAACTTATTTATTTATAACTAGAGATTTGTACCTCTTAATCTCCTTCACCTATTTCACATCCCCCAATGCCAACTTTCTGGCAATATCTGTCTGTTCTATGTATCTAAGAGTCTGTTTTCTTTCTTTTTTTGTTTTTTGAATTCCGTATATGAGATCATGTGGTATTTGTTTTTCTCTGATATTTCATTAGCATAAGACCCTCTAAATCCATACACATGATGTCAAATGGCAAGATTTCATTATTATTATAGCTGAGTAATATTCCATTGTTTATATATTTACCACATATTCTTTATCCATCTATCAATGAACACTTAAGTGGCTTCCATATCCTGGCTATTATAAATAATGCTGCAATGAACATTGGAGTGCATACATCTTTTTGAACTAGTGTTTTTGTTTTGTTTAGATAAATACCCTGAAGTGGGATTGCTGGATTTTATAGTAATTCTATTTTTTAAAATTCTGCAACCAAATTTTTAATAACAAAGATACTATTTTTAACGTGGCCAAATATACTTGGCTAAGTCCAGATGTTAAAAAAATCAAGAGCTTGGTCGACGATAAGAGCTTGTGGAGGGAGCATCAGTGTTCTGCTGCATTTCTGCATCTGGCAATACAACAGCAAGCACCAGATTTTAGTAATCCTATTTTTAATTTTTTTGAGGAAGCTATTACTGTTTTCCATAGTGGATATACCAACTTACATTCCTACTAAGAATGCACAGGAGTATCCTTTTCTCCATATGCTCACCAACGTTTGTTATTTGTTGCTTTTTTGCTAAGAACCATTTTCACAGGTGTGAGGTAATATCTCATTGTAGTTTTGACTTGCATTTCTCTGATGCTTAGTGATGTTGAGTGCCTTTTCATGTGTCTGTTGGCCATCTCTATGTTTTCTTTGGAAAAATGTCTATTTAGGTCCTCTGCCAATTTTTTAATCAGGTTGTTTGATTTTTTTATTTGATGTTGAGTTGTATGAGTTCTTTGTATATTTTGGATATTAACCCCTTATTAGATGTATGATTTGCAAATATCTTCAAATATTCCAGTAGTCTACCTTTTTGTTTTGTTGATAGTTTCCTTTGTTATGCTAAAATTTTTTAGTTTGATGTAGTCCCATTTGTTGATTTTTGCTTTTAGTGCCCTCGTCTGAGGAGACAGATCCAAAATAAATATTAAGACTGATGTCGAACAGTGTACTATGTTTTCTTCTAGGAATTTTATGGTTTCATGTCTTACATTTAAGTCTTTAATCCATTTTGAGTTTATTTTTGTATATGGTGTGAGAAGGTAGTCCAATTTGATTCTTTTGCATGTAGCTATCCAGTTTTCCCAGCATTATTTACTGAAAGGTCTTTCTTCTCCTCATTTTATATTCTTGCATCCTTTGCCATAGATTAGTTAACCATATGTGTGTGGGTTTATTTCTGGGCTCTCATTTCCCATACTATTTTGATTACTGTAGCTTTGTAGTACAGTTTGAAGTGAGGGAGAATGATACCTCCAGCTTTTTGTTTCTTTCTTGATTGTCTTGGCTATTAGGGGTGTTTTGTGTTTCCATACAAATTTTAGAATTATTTGTTCTAGTTCTGTGAAAATTGCCATTGGTATTTTGATAGAAATTGCATTGAATCTTTAGATTGCCTTAGGTGGTTTGGTCATTTTAACAATATTAATTCTTTCATTATATCATTTTCTATGTATAGTATTGTTTCATCTGAAAACAGTGAGTTGTACTTCTCCTTTCCAATTTGGATTCCTTCTATTTATGTTTTCTTGTCTGATTGTTATGGCTAGGACTTCCATAAAGGTAGTAAAAGTGGGCATACTTGTTTTGTTCCTGATCTTAGAGGAAATGCTTTCAGCTTTTCACCATTCAATATGATGTTAGTTATGGGCTTGTCATTTATGACCTTTACTATGTTGAAGCATATTTCCTCTATACCTACTTTGTTGAGAATTTTTATCATAAATGGATGTTGATTTTTTTCAAAAGCTTTTCTGTATCTACTTTGATATGTATATGATTTTTATTCTTCAATTATTTAATGTGGTATATCACACTGATTGATTTAGGAATATTGAATCATCTTTGCATCCCTGGTATAAATCCCACTTAACCTTGCTGTATGATCTTTTTTATGAATTGTTGAATTCAGTTTGTTAACATTTTGTTGAGGATTTTTGAATCCATGTTCATCAGTGATATTGGCATATATTTTTATTTTTTATGTTGTCTTTATCTAGTTTTGTTATCAGGGTGATGCTGGCCTCATAGAAAGAGTTTGGAAATGTTCCTTCCTCTTCAATTTTTTTGGATAGTTTGAGAAGAATAGGTACTAACTCTTCTTTAAATGTTTAGCAGAAATACCCTTTGAAGTCATCTGGTCCTGTACTTCTTTTTGTTGGCTTTTATTTTTTTTATTACTGATTCATTTTCAATACTAGTAACTGATCTGTTTTATTTTCCATTTCTTTCTGATTCAGTCTTGGGAGATTATAAGTTTCTAGAAATTTATCTATTTGTTCTAGATTGTCAATTTATTGGCAAATAATTTTTCATAGTAATCTCTTATGATCCTTTATAAGAGATTAGTATTATTTTTATTTATGTAACGGTTGTAACTTCTCTTTCATTCTTGATTTTATTGATATGGGCTCTCTTTTTCTTGATGAGTCTGACTAAAGGTTTATCAATTTTGTTTATACTTTCAAAGAAACAGCTCCTAGTTTTATTGGTTTTTGTTTCCTATTGTTTTATTTAATCTCTATTTCACTTATTTCTACTCTGAAATTTATTATTTCATATCTTCCACTAACTTTGGGTTTTATTTGTTCCTTTACTAGTTCCTTTAGGGGTAGGGGTAGGTTGTTTCCTTGAGATTTTTCTGGTTTCCTGAGGTAGACTTGTATTTCTAAAACTTTAGAACTGCTTTTGCAGCATCCCATAGATTTTAAGACGTTGTTTTAATTTTCATATGTCACCAGGAATTTTTTTGATTTCCTCTTTGATTTCTTCAGTGACCCATTGATTTTTTTTTATAAGGAGTCTTTCATTTCTTAATGTTAGTTATTATTCTTTTTTCCAAACATTATATCTTAGCAGAACAATGCTTTCTTTATTTTTTAAAATTTATTTTATTTATTTATTTATTTTGTCTGTGCAGCCTGCGGGATCTTAGTTCCCCAACCAGGGATTGAACCCATACTCCCTGCTGTGGAAGCGCAGAGTTTTAACCACTGGACCACCAGAGAAATCCCCTGCCATTGGTTGTTTAGTAGTATATTGTTTAGCCTCCATGTGTTTGTGTTTTTTGTAGTTTTTTTCCTTGTAGTTGATTTCTAGTCTTAAATCATTGCATTTGGATAAGTGCTCAGTATGGTTTCATTCTTCATGAATTTACTGAGACTTGTTTTGTGGTCTAGCATGTGGTCTATCCTGGAGAATATTTCATGTGCACTTGAGAAGAATGTGTATTCTGCTGTTTTGGGATGGAATGTTCTGTAGCTATCTGTTAATCTATCTGGTCTAATGTGTCATTTAAGGGCAGTGTTTCCTTATTGGTTTTTCTGCCTGGATGATCTGTTCATTGAGGTAAGCAAGATCTTAAATTCTCCGCTATTAGGCTTCTATGGGTTGATCTTGTTTGGGACACTGCGCTTCCAGGAACCTGATG
Source organism: Monodon monoceros (assembly GCF_005190385.1). NCBI lineage: Eukaryota > Metazoa > Chordata > Mammalia > Artiodactyla > Monodontidae > Monodon > Monodon monoceros. Next base: position 32,418,715 of record NW_021703784.1, read on the forward strand.
TTTGTTTCCATTATGAGGTTAGGGAAGTTTTCAGCTATTATTTCTTCAAATGATTTCTCTGACCCTTCTTCTTCTGGGACCTCTATAACATGAATGCTACTACATTAGATGTTGTCCCAGTGGTCTTTTAAACTGTCCCTTTTTTTTTTTTTTTTTACAGTATGTGGGCTTCTCACTGCTGTGGCCTCTTCCATTGTGGAACACAGGCTCCAGACGTGCAGGCTCAGTGACCATGGCTCATGGGCCCAGCCACTCCACGGCATGTGGGAACTTCCTGGACCGGGGCAAAAACCCGTGTCCCCTGCATCGGCACATGGACTCTCAACCACTGCACCACCAGGGAAGCCCATGTCCTATTTTTTAAAAAATTTTTTCTTCTTTTTTCAACTTGGGTGATTTTCGCTACTGTGTCTTCAGTTTGATCTGTTCCTCTGTATTATGTAATATAGTATTGATTTCTTCTAGTGTATTTATTTCAGTTATTGTATTTTTCAGCTCTGTTTGGATCCTCTTTATATTTTCTAACTCTTTGTTAAAATTATCACCACATTCATCTATGTTCTCCTGAGTGTAGTGAGCATCTTTATGAACATTATCTTGAATTTCTTACCAGGTAGATTGCTTATCTCCACTTTGTTTAGTTCTTTTTCTGAGATATTACGAGATTTTTTCTTTTTCCTTTTTATCATATTCCTCTGTCTCCTCATCTTGCCTAATTCTTTGCTTATTTCTATGTGTTGGATAAGTCAGTTATACTTCCCCATCATTGAGAAGTAGCCTCATGTAGGAGACATCTAATAGACGTCCAACAGCACACGCCCTTCTAGTCACTGGAGCTATATACTCTAGGGGTCTCCCCTATTTGGGTTGCATGGACCCATCTATTGTAGTGAGGCTGACTACTGTGGGTGCTCTGGTGGGCTAGACTGGCCTCCATTCTGTTTGACTCTCAGGTACTGCCTCATGGCTGCTGGCCTGCTAAGGGCAGGGCCAAGTTTTGAAATGGTTGGCTGCTCAGCCTGGGTGGGCCCTGAGCTGGTGTCAGCCTGCTGGTGGGCAGGTAGGCCCTCAGCAATAATAGGTTAGACAAAGGACTCCAAAATGGCACTTGACAGCATCAGTGTGCTTGTGGTAGAATGAGCTCCCCCAAATGGCTGTCACCAGTGTCTCGATCCCCAAGGGGAGCTCCATTGCCTCCTGCTTTTCTAGGAGGCTCTCCAAGATCAGCAAGTGGGCTGACCCAGATGCCTTTAAAATTATGGCCTCTACACGGGGACTTGAAATGTGTGAGATTTTGTGCATGCCTTTTACGAGTGGAGTCCCTATTTCTTACAGCCCTCCAATTCTCCTGAATGCAAGCCCCACTAGCCTTCAAAGACAGAAGTTCTAGAGACTCTTCTTCCTGGTGCAGGATGCCCAGGGTGGGGAGCCCAATGTAGGGCTTGGAATCCTTGCTCCTTGGGGAGAACCTCTGAGACTGTGATTATCCTCCCATTTGTGGGTCACATACCTGGTGGTGTGGGTTTCAAATACACAGTGTCTCTGTCCCTCGTCCCCATCTCTTTTATGGTTTCTTCTTTATATCTTCAGTTGCAGAATAATATTTTCTCCTAGTCTTAGGGTTATTCTCATAGGTAGTCACTCTGTAAATAGCTGTAGTTTTGGTGTGCCCATGGGAAGTGGTGAGTTAAGGATCTTTCTACTCAGCTATCTTCACCACACATCTCTTGAAATTTTAAACAGAGTGGTCAGTATGAGCCTCATTATGAAGGTGCATTTGAGTGAACTTTTGAATGAAGTTTGGATTTAGCTACGCCAATATTTGGAGGAAAGCATCCCATGTAAAACGAGTAACTAGTACAAAGGTATTAGATGCATTATAGGCAGGACATTAGAAGACCAGTGAGTCAGGAGCAGAATAAGAATGGTAGAAAATGAGTTTGTAGAGGGATTGGAGGAACCAAGACATAAAGGATTTGGGCTTTCATCCTGAGAGAAATGAAGAGACATTGGGGAATTGATACTGTGTTATCTTTAATATATTAAGCTATGTTGAAAATAGGAAGTAATTAATGTTAAATGAAGTCATAAGGGTGGGACAATGATTTGATAAGAATAGTGTCTTTATAAGAAGAGACACTGGAAAACTTGCTTCCTGTCTGTCTGCTATGTGAGTACGCAGTGAGAGGGCTACTATCTGCAAGCCAGGGGGAGCATTCTCAGCAGAAATCAAAAGGAACTGGCTGACACCTACATGCTCAGTCACCAGAACTGTTAGAAAATAATATTTTGTTGTTTTAGCCACCTAGGTGATGGCATTTGGTTATGACAGCCCAAGCAGACTAATATACTACCTCTTCCACAGTATTTCTGATCTTCCTTACAATATAATATTTCTTTATTTGTTTCATTCATTAACTTCCAAGATACTATTTAACTTACATGTTTATTATGTTCTCTGTTTATTGTTTGTCCTCACCCATGTGAATACTCTCTACACAAGAGCATGAATGTTTTGTTTTGTTTTGTTTTGTTCCCTCATACATCCTAAGTGCCTAGATCACTGTCTGAAGGTTGCTTGTTACATTATTGTTGAATGAATGAAAGGGGAGTTCAAATTGCCAGGTGTGACCAACAGTTAATTTCTGTTTTAATCTTGATGTAATTATTTCTGATGCAATGCTAAAAAACAAAATTAATATAAAATTTATAACTATCCTTCCTCCTAAAGCTACATATATTTATATTCTCCTAGCCATAACTATAAGTTTTAAAGACTCCTACCTAGGGGGAGACATTCAAGATGGCAGAGGAGTAAGATGTGGAGATCACCTTCCTTCCCACAAATACAACAGAAATACATCTACATGTGGAACAACTCCTACAGAACACATACTGAATGCTGGCAGAAAACCTCAGACTTCCCAAAAGCCTCAGAAGTAGCGGATTAAGTCTCCACAATCAACGTGATGTACCCTATATCTCTGGAATACCTGAATAGACAACAAATCATCCCAAAATTGAGGCGGTGAAATTTGGGAGCAACTGCAGACTTGAGATATATATTTTTTTCTATTTTTGCGAGTGTGTATGTGTATGCTTCTTTGTGTGATTGTGTATGTATAGCTATATTTTACAATTTTTCATAGGGTTCTCTCTGTTCTTTTTATTTTTTTTAAGTATGGTTTTTAGCACTTGTTATCACTGGTGGACTAGTTTTTTGGTTTGGTTGCTCTCTTCTTTCATTCTTTTTAAATTACTTTTTAATTTTTAATAATTTAAAAAAAAATTATTTTAATAACTTTATTTTATTTATTTATTTATTTTTTATTTTAATCTCCCTTTCCTTTGAAACCATGTGGCTGACAGTCTTGGTGCTCCAGCTGGGTGTCAGGCCTCTGATGAGGGACAGCCGAGTTCAGAATATTGGCCCACCAGAGACCTCCTGTCTCCATGTGATATCAAATGGTGAAAGCTCTCCCAGAGATCTCCATCACAGCGCTAAGACTCAGCTCCACTCAGCGACCAGCAAGCTACAGTGTTGGACAGCCTATGCCAAACAATTAGCAAGACAGGAACACAACCCCACCCATTAGCAGAGAGGCTTCCCAAAATCATAATAAGGTTACAGACACCCCAAAACACACCACTGGAAGTGGTCCTGCACACCAGAAAGACAAGATCCAGCACCACCCACCAGAAAACAGGCACCAGTTCCCTACACCAGGAGGCCTACACAACCCACTGAAGCAACCTTAATCACTAGGGACAGGCACCTAAAACAACAGAAAATACGAAGCTACTGTCTGTGAAAAGTAGACCCCAAACACAGTAAGTTAAGAAAAATGAGAAGACAGAGAAACACGCAGCAGTTGAAGGAGCAAGGTAAAAACCCACCAGACCAAACAAATGAAGAGGAAATGGGCAATCTACCTGAAAAAGAATTCAGAGTAATGATAGTAAAGATGATCCAAAATCTTGGAAATAGAATGGAGAAAACACAAAAATGTTTAACAAGGACCTAGAAGAATGAAAGAGCAAACAAACAATGATGAACAACAACAAAAAAATGAAATTAAAATTTTTCTAGAAGGAATCAGTATCAGAATAACTGAGGCAGAAGAACGGATAAGTGACCTGGAAGATAAAATACAGGAAATTACTACCACAGAGTATAATAAAGAAAAAAATAATGAAAACAATGGAGGACATTCTCAGAGACCTCTGGGACAACATTAAAAGCAACAACATTCGAATTATAGGAGTCCCAGAAGAAGAAGAGAAAAAAAAAAAGAGACTGAGAACATATTTGAAGAGATTATAGTTGAAAACTTCCTTAGTATGGGAAAGGAAATAGTCAGTCAAGTCCAGGGAGTGCAGAGAGTCCCATACAGGATAAATGCAAAGAAAAAAATGTCAAGACACATATTAAACAAACTATCAAAAATTAAATTCAAAGAAAAAATATTAAAAGCAGCAAGGGAAAAACAACAAATAATATACAACAGAATCCCCATAAGTTTAACAGCAGATCTTTCAGCAGAAACTATGCAAGCCAGAAGTGAGGGGCAGGGCATATTTAAAGTGATGAAAGGGAATAAACCTACGGCCAAGATTACTCTACCCAGCAAGGATCTCATTTAGATTTGAGGGAGAAATTAAAATCTTTGCAGACAAGTAAAAGCTAAGAGAATTCATCACCACCAAACCAGTTTTACAACAAATGCTAAAGGAACTTCTCTAGACAGGAAACACAAGAGAAGGAAAAGACCTACAATAACAAGCACAAATCAATTAAGTAAATGGTAACAGTAATATACATATCGATAACTACCTTAAATGTAAACGAATTAAATGCTCCAACAAAAGATACAGACTGCCTGAACGGATAAAAACACAAGACCAGTATATATTCTGTATACAAGAGAACCACTTCAGACCTAGGGACACATACTGACTGAAAGTGAGGGGATGGCAAAAGACATTCCATGTAAAGGGCAATCAAAAAAAGCTAGAGTAGCAATTTTCATATGAGAGAAAATAAACTTATAAATAAAGACTATTACAAAAGACAAAGAAGGACACTACATAAGGATCAAGGGATCAATCCAAGAAGATATAACAATTGTAAATATTTATGCACCCAACATAGCAGCACCTCAATACATAAGGCAAATGCTAACAGCCATAAAAGGGGAAATCATAGTACAGGACACAAAGTAGACTTTAACAACCCACTTTCACCAGTGGAAAGATCATCCAGAATGAAAATAATTAAGGAAACACAAGCTTTAAATGATACATTAAACAAGATGGACTTAATTGATATTTATAGGACATTCCATCCAAAAACAACAGAATACACCTTCTTCCCAAGTGCTCATGAAACATTCTCCAGGATACATCATATCTTGGGTCACAAGTCAAGCCTTGGCAAGTATAAGAAAATTGAAATCATATCAAGTATCATTTCTGACCACACTCTATGAGACTAGATGTCATTTACAGGAAAATATCTGTAAAAAATACAAACACAAGGAGGCTAAACAATACACTACTAAATAACCAAGAGATCACTGAAGAAATCAAGGAGGAAATCAAAAAATACCTAGAAACAAATGACAATGAAAACACAATGACTCAAAAAATATGGGATGCAACAAAAGCAGTTCTAAGAGGAAAGTGTAGAGCAATACAATCCTACCTCAAGAACCAAGAAACATCTCAAATAAACAACCTAACTTTACACCTAAAGCAAATAGAGAAAGGAACAAAAAAACCTCAAAGTTAGCAAAAGGAAAGAAATCATAAAGATCAGATCAGAAGTAAATGAAAAAGAAATGAAGGAAACAATAGCAAAGACCAATAAAATTAAAAGCTGGTTCTTAGAGAAGATAAAAAGAAATTGATAAACCATTATCCAGAATCATCAAAAAAAAAAAAAAACCGGGAGAAGACAAATCAATAGAATTAGAAATGAAAAAGAAGTAACAACTGACATTGCAGAAATACAAAGGATCATGAGAGATTACTACAAGCAACTATATGCCAATAAAATGGACCACATGGAAGAAATGGACAAATTTTTAGAAAAGTACAACCTTCCAAGTCTGAACCAGGGAGAAATAGAAAATATAAACAGACCAATCAAAAGCACTGAAATTGGGACTGTGATTAAAAATCTTCCAACAAACAAAAGCCCAGGACCAGACGGCTTCACAGGAGAATTCTATCAAACATTTAGAGAAGAGCTAACACCTATCATTCTCAAACTCTTCCAAAATACATCAGAGGGAGGAAGACTCCCAAACTCATTCTATGTGGCAACCATCACCCTGATACCAAAACCAGACAAAGATGTCACAAAGAAAGAAAACTACAGGCCAATATCACTGATGAACATAGATGCAAAAATCCTCAACAAAATACTAGCAAACAGAATCCAACAGCACATTAAAAGGATTATACACCATGACCAAATGGGGTTTATCCCAGGCATGCAAGGATTCTTCAATATACGCAAATCAATCAATGTGATACACCATATTAAAAATTTGAAGGAGAAAAACCATATGATCATCTCAATAGATGCAGAAAAAGCTTTGGACAAAATTCAACACTGATTTATGATATAAACCCTACAGAAAGTAGGCATAGAGGGAACTTACTTCAACATAATAAGGGCCATATATGACAAACCCACAGCCAACATCATTCTCAATGGTGAAAAACTGAAACCATTTCCTCTAAGATCAGGAACAAGACAAGGTTGCCCACTCTTTCCACTATTATTCAACATAGATTTTGCAGTTTTAGCTACAGCAATCAGGGAAGAAAAAGAAATTAAAGGAATCCAAATTGGAAAAGAAGAAGTAAAGCTGTCACTGTTTGCAGAAAACATCGTACTATACATAGAGAATCCTGAAGATGCTACCAGGAAACTACTAAAGCTAGTCAATGTATTTGGTAAAGTAGCAGAATACAAAATTAAAGCACTGAAATCTCTTGCATTCCTATACACTAATGATGAAAAATCTGAAAGAGAAATTAAGCAAACATTCCCATTTACCACTGCAACAAAAAAGAATAAAATACCTAGGAATAAACCCACCTAAGAAGGCAAAAGACCTGTATGCAGAAAACTATAAGACACTGTTGGAAGAAATTGAAGAGGATACATACAGATGGAGAGGTATACCGTGTCCTGGGATTGGTAGAATCAACAATGTGAAAAAGACTATACTACCCAAAGCAATATACAGATTCAATGCAATCCCTGTACAACTACCAATGGCATTTTTCACAGAACTAGAACAAAAAATTACACAATGTGTATGGAAACAGAAAAGACCCCGAATAGCCAAATTCATCTTGAGAAAGAAAAATGTAGCTGGAGGAATCAGACTCCCTGACTTCAGACTATACCACAGTAATAAAATAATAAAGTAATGAAACTTGAAAGCTTTTCTGCAGCAAAGGAATCCATAAACAAGACGAAAAGACAGCCCTCAGAATGGGAGAAAATATTTGCAAATGAAGCAACTGACAAAGGATTAATCTCCCAAATTTACAAGCAGCTCAAGCAGCTCAATACAAAAATTCAAACAAACCAATCCACAAATGGGCTGAAGACCTAAATAGACATTTCTCCAAAGAAGATATACAGATTGCCAACAAACACATGAAAAGATGCTCAATATCACTATTCATTAGAGAAATGCAAATCAAAACTACCATGAGGTGTCACCTCACACCATTCAGAATGGTCATCATCAAAAAATCTACAAACAATAAATTCTGGAGAGGGTGTGGAGAAAACGGGACCCTCTTGCACTGTTGGTGGGAATGTAAATTGATACAGCCACTATGGAGAACAGTATGGAGATTCCTTAAAAAAGTAAAAATAGAACTACCACATGGCCCAGCAATCTCACTAATGGGCATATACCCTGAGAAAACCATAATTCAAAAAGAGTCATGTACCACAATGTTCATTGCAGCTCTATTTACAATAGCCAGGGCATGGAAACAACCTAAGTGTCAATCAACTGATGAATGGATAAAGAAGACATGGCATATATATAAATGGAATATTACTCAGCCATAAAAATTAACAAACTGAGTTTCTGTAGTAGGTGGATGGACCTAGAGACTGTCATACAGAGTGAAGTAATTCAGAAAGTGAAAAACAAATACTGTATATTAACACATATATATGGAATCTAAAAAAAAAAAAGTTCTGAAGAATGTAAGGGCAGGACAGGAATGAAAATGCAGACATTGAGAATGGACTTGAGGACACAGGGTATGGGAAGTATAAGCTGGGACAAAGTGAGAATGTGGCATTGACATGTATACACTACCAAATATAAAATAGATAGGTAGTGGGGAGCATCCGCATATCACAGGGAGATCATCTCGGTGCTTTGTGACCACCTAGAGGGGTGGGATAGGGAGGGCGGGAGGGAGACTCAATATGGAGGAGATATGGTGATATATGCATATGTATAGCTGATTCAATTTGTTATGAAGCAGAATCTTACACACCACTGTAAAGCAATTATACTCCAATAAAGATGTTAACAAAAACTAAAGACTCCCACCCCTATTCCATATCCTCTCCATCATCCTTAATTCTAATTTCTCTTTGAAAATGATAAAAGAAAGTTTAGAATTCTGAATTCATTGCTACTTGTAAGGACTATTAAAAAATTGCAAAAAAAAAAGAGTTGAAGGTATTAATATTTGAGATGAAATAACATACAATATGAACTAGAATAGAAATACTTTTATAAAATTAGTATTTTTATTTCAAATGCAATATTGTGGAGATTAAAGATAATGGAGAATGTATATCAAAGGATGCATTTTTAAAGACTTGCATGTATCTTTATATAAAATTAGTCTTTCTGGAACTCTGGAGACAAGTTGGTTTCAAAGAAACTATTCTGCTTCAGAGAGAACACACAGCAACTTTAGTGGAGGACTGCATATTGATTCCAGGAGAAAAACTTGTTAAAATGCTTTTCCTGTTAAAAAATTGTATCCAAAAATTAAATTAAATTAAATTAAATTATATTAAAACAATAAACCTATTTAGTTGATAAATTTAACCACCAATCAGTCAGTGGAAACTATCCACAAAGAGGAGGCATATCTACTGATTGAAGAATAGTTAAGAAACATATTTGAATTAAGTGAATAAAGGCCAATCGATTCTTTGATTATAGGTGATTTGGTATTCTTAATCAGACATAGTCAAAAAACGAAGTCAGCTAATACTGCTCAGTAATACAAATAGGAAAGCAAGTGTTCAAATCAAAAACAAGTAGTTTGAACAGAAAAGGGGGTTTGCAAGTGAAATCATCTATTTCTTATGATTGTTTTCATACTTTCAAAATGAATAAACAGCCCCATTCACAGTCACCTGTTTTAAGTCTTATTTTTGGGTGGGTGGCATTGATAAGTTAATTCCAGATGTCCTCGGCTAGAAGGCCCATGTGCGATTCATTACTTCATTTGTCAAAAATGAGGAACTCATTATTCTTTGTATTCATGTTGGCATATAACGGAATTTTAATAGCTTTTTAAATGCTAGCTTATGTGTTGCATTAACTTCATCAGAGAGTTCAAACTGCAGAACTAATTTTTTTTTTCTATCATATGTTTCTACATTAGAGCATATCTCTACTGAAATTGATTTAGGTGAGATAGTAACTATGAAAACAAAAGACCTGCTGCCCAGTGGAGATGATTTGCATCCAGAAGGACTTCTTTCCCTATCACAGGCATGAAAAAAATTATGGTCAGTGTGAGTTAGGGGCAAAACCCAGGAAACATTTGAAACATCTCCTTTAGAGCATGCAAAAGGTGAGGACTGCTCTTTGGCTGGCCTGGAGGATGGCAATGCCTCTACCAGTAGCTTCAAGAGATGCTGAGTTTTAGAGAAAGGTGTGACTAACTTAGCTGAGGAACTCCTTGCTAGAGAACTATTACTCTCAAGGGCAAATAAAATTGATCATTTATAGAAATATATTTCTGAAAAATATATATTTACTTATAAATACAGTACAACCATAGATTTTTTTTATAAGTACTTGCTGAACTGAATTTAAAAAGAACTCTCTACTCAAAAATATTTATAACATTCAAATTAAATTAGAAAAATAAGAATGCAACCTTATATCGTGGACTTCTAAATAAATAAACAAATACCTAAAATAGCATGTAATCCAAACAATTAAGCTCTCTATACATACAACACACACACACACAAACACCAACACACACACACACCTCGCTTTTGTCTTTCCCAGCTTATGCCAAAATATTTTAGTTTATATATGTATATATGCATATATATGCACAAGATATATAGATATATATACACATATCTATCTATCTATCATTATCTATTAATCTATCAAACAACAAAATGTAGAAACAGGTGAGTCAAGGTATGTAAGAAATCAAGAAATAAGAGTAACTAGGAAAATATGGAAGATTAGATGTCCTGGATTGCCGTACCATGTGTTAAGGTAAGAAACACAAGAACATGGGTACGGATGAGCAAGGAAACATATATATGTATTGCAATGTACCCACAAGTGAAACTTCCCAAGAAGTAAGTATTGTAGGCAATGTGGCAAGACTGGGCAGGGAACATAGCCACAAGCAGGAGAATGAGTTTCCTGAGTGCACAACATGAGATCTGAAGGTGAATCCATTTCCTCTCAGCATAGCAAAGGGTTTGGGCTCTCACACTAAGGATGATGTGGGAGCATCTTATAAATGGAGGTTATAAGAATTCTTGTATAAACCTGTTCATGTGGTCTGAATTTTTGTCCTTTCCAGAATTATCTACTGAACATAGACATTCCCCCAATTTCTTGACTCTACATATTATTACAGGGTTAAAATGGAGCCAGGAATGAGTCTAATACTCACAATTACATATATTACAAGATAAATATATACGCATGTATAGTACACTATAAAGATAATCATACTGAATTCTATGAATTAATATAGGAACCTAACAGCAAGAAAAACCTGAATTGTGGGACTTCCCTGGTGGCACAGTGGTTAAGAATACACCTGCCAGAAGACCTCAGACTTCCCAAAAGAGTGGGCAAGGAGAGGGGGTATGGAGCACTGCATAAACGAGCTCCAGAGATGGGCATGAGGCACAGCTGTCAGTGAGGACACCAGAGATGGGCGTGAAATGATAAAGCTTCTGCTGCAGCCACCAAGAAGCCTGTGTGCAAGAACAGGTCACTATCCAACCTCTCCTCCCAGGAGCCTGTGCAGCCCACCACTGCCAGGGTGCCGTGATCCAGGGACAACTTCCCCAGGAGAACACATGGCGTGCCTCAGGCTGTTGCAACATCACGCTGGCCTCTGCTGCCACAGGCTCACCCTCCATTCCGTACCCCTCCCTCCCCCTGGCCTGAGTGAGCTAGAGCTCCCTAATCAGCTGCTACTTTAACACCATCCTGTCAGATTGAAGAAGAGATGCGCTCAGGTGACCTACATGCAGAAGCGGGCCCAAATCCAAAGCTGAAGCCCAAGAGCTGTGCGAACAAAGGAGAGAAAGGGAAATTTCTCCAAGCAACCTCAGGAGCAGCAGATTAAATCTTCACAATCAACTTGATGTATCCTGAATCTCTGGAATACCTGAATAGACAATGAAGCATCCCAAAATTGAGGCAGTGGACTTTGGCAGCAACTGTAGACTTGGGGTTTGCTTTCTGAATCCAATTTGTTTCTGGTTTTATTTTTATCTTCTTTTCGTATTTAGAGTTTATTATCATTGGTAGATTGTTTTATTGACTAGGTTGCTCTCTTCCTTTTTTTTTACAATATAGATATATTTTTTTTTCCTTTTTCTCTTTCTGTGAGTGTGTATGTGTATGTTTCTTTGTGTGAGTTTATCTGTATATCATTGCTTTTACCATTTGTCCTAGGGTTCTTTCTGTCTGTTTATTTTTTGTTTTTGTACCTTTTTGGTATAGTTTTTATCACTTGTTTTCATTGATAGATTTGTTTATTGGTTTGGTTGCTCTCTTCTTTCTTTCTTACTTTCTTTTTTAATGACTTTTTATTTTTTTACATTTAATGATATATTTTTTAATTTTAATAACTTTGTTTTATTTTATTAATTTTTTCTTTTTTATTCTCCCTTTTCTTCTGAGCCATGTGGCTGATGGGGTCTTGTGCTCTGGCTGGGTGTCCAGCCTATGCTTCTGAGGTGGGAGAGCCGAGTTCAGGACATTGGTCCACCAGAGACCTCAGGGATCAATGTAATATCAAAAGGCAAAAGCTCTCCCACAGATCCCATCTCAATGCTAAGCCCAGCTCCACTGAATGACCAGCAAGCTACAGTGCTGAACACCCTATGCCAGAAAACTAGGAAGACAGGAACACAACAACATCCAGTAGCAGAGAGACTGCCTAAAATAATAATAAGATCACAGACACCCCAAAACATACTGCCAAACACAGTTCTGCCCACCAGAAAGACAAGAACCAGCCTCATCCACCAGAACACAGGCACTAGTCCCCTCCACCAGGAAGCCTACCCAACCCAATGAACCACCCTTAGTCACTAGGGGCAGACCCCCAAAACAATGGGAACTACAAACATGGAGCCTGCAAAAAGAAGATCCCCAAACACAGTAAGGTAAACAAAATGAAAAGAAAGAGAAATACACGGCAGATGAAGGAGCAAGGTAAAAACCCACCAGACCAAACAAATGTATCACAAATAAGCAATCTACCTGTAAAAGAATTCAGTGTAATGATAGTAAAGATGATTCAAAATCTTGGAAACAGAATGGATGAAACACAAGAAATGTTTAACAAAGATCTAGAAAAACTAAAGAGCAAAGAAACAATGATGAACAACACAGTAGATAAAATTAAATATTCTCTAGAAGGAATCAATAGCAGAATAAATCAGACAGAAGAACTGATAAGTGACCTGGAAGATAAAATACTGGAAATAACTACCACAGAGCAGAATAAAGAAAAAAGAATGAAAAGAATTGATGACAGTCTCAGAGACTTCTGGTACCACATTAAACACACCAACATTCAAAGTATAGGGGTCCAAGAAGAAGAAGAGATAAAGAAAGGGACTGAGAAAATATTTGAAGAGATTATAGTTGAAAACATCCCTAATATGGGAAAGGAAACAGTCAATCAATTTCAGGAAGTGCAGAGAGTCCCATACAAGATAAATCCAAGGAGAAACACACCAAGACACATACTAATCAAACTATCAAAAATTAAATACAAACAAAAAATATTAAAAGCAGTAAGGGAAAATCAACAAATAACATATAAGGAAATCCCCATAAGGCTAACAGCTGATCTTTCAGCAGAAACTCTGCAAAGCAGAAGGGAATGGCAGGACATATTTACAGTGGTGAAAGGGAAAAACCTACAACCAAGATTACTGGACCAGCAAGGATCTCAATCAGATTTGACAGAGAAATTAAAACCTTTACAGACAAGCAAAAGCTAAGAGGATTCAGGACCACCAAACCAGCTTTACAACAAATGCTAAAGGAATTTCTCTAGGCAGGAAACACAAAAGAAAGAAAAGACCGACAATAACAAACCCAAATCAATTAAGAAAATGGTAATAGGAACTACATATCAATCACTACCTTAAAGGTAAATTGATTAAATGATCCAACTAAAAGATATAGACTGCCTGAATGATTACAAACACAAAACCTGTATATATGCTGTCTACAAGAGACCCACTTCAGACCTAGGGACATGTACAGACTGAAAGGGGATGGCAAAAGACATTCCATGCAAATGGAAATCAAAAGAAAGCTGGAGTAGCAATTCTCATCTCAGAAAAAATATACTTTAAAATAAAGACTATTACAAGGGACAAAGAAGGACACTACATAATGATGACAGGATCGATCCAAGAAGAAGATATGAGAATTGTAAATGTTTATGCACCCAACATAGGAGCACCTCAATACATAAGGCTAATGCTAACAGCCTTCAAAGGGGAAATCGACAGTAACACAATAATACTAGGGGACTTTAATACCCCACTTTCACCAATGGACAGATCATCCAAAATGAAAATAAATAATGAAACACAAGTTTTAAATGATACATTAAGCAAGATGGACTTAATTGATATTTATAGGATATTCCATACAAAATGAGCAGATTATACTTTTGTCTCAAGCGCTAATGGAACATTCTCCAGGATATATCATACCTTGGGTCACAAATCAAGCTTTGGTAAATTTAAGAATATTGAAATCAAATAAATTAACTTTTCCGACCACAATGATTTGAGACTAGATATCAAATATAGGAAAAAATCTGTAAAAAATACAAACACTTGGAGGGTAAACAATACACTACTAAATAACCAAGAGATCACTGAAGAAATCAAAGAGGAAACAAAAAATACCTAGAAAAAAAGGACAAATAAAACACAATGACCCAAAACCTATGGGATAGAGCAAAAGCAGTTCTAAGAAGGAAGTTTAGAGCAATACTATCCTACCACAAGAAACAAACAAACAACCTAACTTTACACCTAAAGCAACTAGAGAAAGAAGAACAAAAACCCCCAAAGTTAGCAGTAGGAAAGAAATCATAAGGAACAGATCAGAAATAAATGAGAAAGAAATGAAGAAAACAATAGCAAACATCTATAAGAGTAAAAGCTTGTTCTTTGAGAAGATAAACAAAATTTATAAACCATTAGACCGACTCATTAAGAAAAAAAGGGAGAAGACTCAAATCAACAGTATTAGAAACGAAAAAGAAGTAACAACTGACACTGCAGAAATACAAAGGATCATAAGAGATAATTACAAGCAACTATATGCCAAGAAAATGGGCAACCTGGAATAAATGGACAAATTCTTAGAAAAGGACAACCTTCCAAGACTGAACCAGGAAGAAATAGAAAATATAAACAGACCAATCACAAGCACTGAAATTGAGACTGTGATCAAAAACCTTCCAAACACAAAAGCCCAGGACCAGATGGCTTCACAGGCAAATTCTATCAAACATTTAGAGAATAACTAACACCTATACTTCTCAAACTCTTTCAAAATATAGCAGAGGGAGGAACACTCTCAAACTCTTTCTACAAGGTCACCATCACCCTGATACCAAAACCTACAAAGATGTCACAAAGAAAGAAAACTACAAGACAATATCACTGATGAACAGAGATGAGAAAATCCTCAACAAAATATTGGAAACAGAACCCAACAGCACATTAAAAGGAACATACAGCATGATGAAGTGAGGTTTATCCCAGGAATGCAAGGATTCTTCAATATATGCAAATCGATCAATGTGATAAACCATACTAACAAATTGAAGGAAAAAATACATATGATCATCTCAATAGATGCAGAAAAAGCTTTGGACAAAATTCAACACCGATTTATGATATAAACCCTCCAGAAAGTAGGCATAGAGGGAACTTACCTCAACATAATAAGGGCCATGTATAACAAACCCACAGCCAACATCGTTTGCAATGGTGGAAAAACTGAAACCATTTTCTCTAAGATCAGGAACAAGACAAGGTTGTCCACTCTCACCATTGTTATGCAACATAGTTTTGGAAGATTTAGCCACAGCAATCAGAGAAGAAAAAGAACGTTAAGGAATCCAAATTGGATAAAAGAAGTAAAGCTGTCACTCTTTGCAGATGACATGATACTATACATAGAGAATCCTAACGATGCTACCAGAAAACTACTAAAGCTAATCAATGAATTGGGTAAAGTAGCAGGATACAAAATTAATGCACAGAAATCTCTCACATTCCTTTACACTAATGATGAAAAATCTGAAAGTAAATTTAAGGAAACGCTCCCATTTACCATTGCAATGAAAAGAATAAAATACCTAGGAATAAACCTACCTAAGGAGACAAAAGATCTGTGTGCAGAAAACTATAAGACACCGATGAAAGAAATTAAAGATGATACAAATAGATGGAGAGATATACCATGTTCTTGGATTGGAAGAATCAACATTGTGAAAATGACTCTACTACCCAAAGCAATCTACAGATTCAATGCAATCCCCATCAAACTACCACTGGCATTTTTCACAGAACTAGAACAAAAAAATTCACAATGTGTATGGAAACACAAGAGACCCTAAATAGTCAAAACAACCTTGACAAAGAAAAATGGGGCTGGAGGAATCAGACTCCCTGACTTCAGACTATACTACAAAGCTACAGAAATCAAGACAGTATGGTAGTGGAACAAAAACAGAAATATAGATCAATGGAACAGGATAGAAAGCCCAGAGATAAACCCATGCACATATGGTCACCTTATCTTTGATAAAGGAGGCAAAAATATATAATGGAGAAAAGACAGCCTCTTCATTAAGTGGTGCTGGGAAAACTGGACAGCTACATGTAAAGGAAAGAAATTAGAACACTCCCTAACACCATACACAAAAATAAGCTCAAAATGGATTAAAGACCTAAATGTAATGTCAGACACTATAAAACTCTTAGAGGAAAATATAGGCAGAACACTCTATGACATAAATCACAGCAAGATCTTTTTTGACCCACCACCTAGAGAAATGGAAATAAAAACAAAAATAAACTAATGGGATCTAATGAAACTTAAAAGCTTTTCCACAGCAAAAGAAACCATAAACCAGATGAAAAGACAACCCTCAGAATGGGAGAAAATATTTGCAAATGAAGCAATTGACAGAGGATTAATCTCTAAAATTTACAAGCAGCTCAATATCAAAAATCAAACAACCCAATCCAAAAATGGGCAGAAGACCTAAATAGACATTTCTCCAAAGAAGATATACAGATTGCTAAGAAACAGATGAAAGGATGCTCAATGTCACTATTCATTAGAGAAATGCAAATCAAAACTACAATGAGGTATCACCTCACACCAGTCAGAATGACCATCCTCAAAAAATCTACAAACAATAAACACTGGAGAGGGTGTTGAGAAAAGTGAACCGTCTTGCACTGTTGGTGGGAATGTAAATTGATACAGCCACTATGGAGAACAGTAAGGAGATTCCTTAAAAAACTAAAAATAGAACTACCATATGACCCAGTAATCCAACTACAGTGCATATACCCTGAGAAAGCCATAATTCAAATAGAGTCATGTAGCACAATATTCATTGCAGCTCTATTTACAATAGCCAGGACATAGAAGCAATCTAAATGTCCATCGACAGATGAATGGATAAAGAAGATGTGGCACATATATAAAATGGAATATTACTCAGCCATAAAAAGAAACAAAATTTAATTATTTGTAGTGAGGTGGATGGACTCAGAGACTGTCATACAGAGTAAAGTAATTCAGAAAGAGAAAAACAAATACTGTATGCTAACACATATATATGCAATCAAAAAAAAAATGTTTCTGAAGAGCCTAGGGGCAGGACAGGAATAAAGATGCAGACATGGAGAATGGACTTGAGGACACAGGGAGTGGGAAGGGTAAGCTGGGACGAATTGAGAGAGTGGCATGGACATGTATACACTACCAAATATAAAATGGATAGCTAGTGGGAAGCCACCGCCTAGCACAGGGAGATCAGCTTGGTGCTTTGTGACCACCTAGATGGGTGGGGTAGGGAGGGTGGGAAGGAGATGCAAGAGGGAGGAAATATGGGGATATATGTATGTTTATAGCTGATTCACTTTGTTATAAAGCAAAAACTAAGACACCATTGTAAGGCAATTATACTCCAATAAAGATGTTTAAAAAAAGAAAGGAAAAATGAATCCATCTGCCAGTGCAGGGGACACAAGTTCAAGCCCTGGACCAGGAAGGTCCCACATGCCGTGGAGCAACTAATCCCGTGTGCCACAACTACTGAGCCCATGTGCCTAGAGTCCATGCTCTGCAAAATGAGAAGCCACCGTAATGAGAAGCCCGTGCACCCGAACAAAGAAGAGCCCCAGCTCCCCACAACTAGAGAAAGCCTGTGCAACAACAAAGACCGAACACAGCCAAAGTAAAATAAATATATAAATAAAATTAAGAAAAAAAAGAAAAACCTAAATTGTATTTTGCATGTGGATGAATATACTTTCTTTCCCCTAAATTTCAAATTTTTACCCCAAAACAATTTTCTGCTCAAATTTAATTTATTTAAGCAATGAGATTGACCACTTTACTCCTATAACATTCAGATTGAGTTTTATGGTTACTGCACTCAGATATTTTACTGACTTTATATTTCACTTCTATGCAGGTAAATCAATTTTATATTTAGATAGAAAATAAAATCACAAATCCCTGCTCAGTATGGACAACTGCTTCTGAAGATTACATTTTATAGATACTGTACACTTTTTCACCAATATGCTAAATTGGTGATAACTATCAACTGAGTGTAATTTCACATATCCTTGCAGACAGCCACATTTGGAGAGGGAAGGGAAGTTTAGTTATAACGTGATGAGAAAACCTTCAGGGAAGAAAATTATTTTTAAAATAACGCAAGTGGAAGGCACACATCTTAGAAGTAAGCATTAAAATGCTGTATTGTTTTAAATAATGTGATTTTATGTTAGATTTTCTTTTGATAAATAAAACAGATGTATGACTCTAAAGGGGTAGCCCAAGGAACTGGAGTAATGGAGCAGTTCTGTATCTGTCTTGGTAGCGATTTGAATAGATATAATAAAATTTCATAGAATTTTATGGAACTATACCCTAAAAATATTGCATGTAAAAAAGGGTGAAATTTGAATATGATCTGTGGTTTATAGCATTGTATCAATGTCAGTTTCCTGATTTGATCATTGTGCCATTGTTATGTAGAATGTTTTCATTGGGGCAAGGTGAGGGATGGGCCCACAGGGAATCTTTGTATTATTTTTGCAACTTTTATGTGAGTCTAAGGTTATTTCAATAAACAAAGATAAATGATGTGGTCCTTCCTTGGGAAATGAGAAAAGAAGAAAGCAAGGTGACTTTATAAAAAGAAGGCAACAATGATTAATGTTGTCATAAATAACAAAATTTCCAGAATCCAAAATAATCCAACTAAGATTGTTAGCAAATATAGCTCATGACATAGGAAGCTGCTCTGGTGGTGTCTGACATTGCCTTAGAGCCTCTTACCTGTTTTTACTGTTTGCCAGCCCAGGGAGAAGGGGCTGCGAGCCTGCAAGTTGTATGAGGAGATGGGGCTGTGGTTGTCAGTAGCTGGACTCCAGGAAAGTGTGGCTGTGCTCTCAGTGATTTCCTCAACGATCACTATCCCTGGTGGGCCTGGGGGACCTATAAGCAAAAGGGAATGGATAAAGTTAAGGTCAAGCCATGAGAAATTGTATTTCCAGTAAGGACCCAACAAAACTAGTAAGTATCTTAATGAAATACATATTTAGTAATGAACGTTGACAGTAAAAAGGAAATGAGATGCAAGTTGGTTTCCATGATTCCTGGGGATAAATTAATTATAGTTTAGATTTTTTTTTCTAATACTTTGTGCTTGGAGGCAGCTACCAGTTAGCATTGCATTTTATAGAAGAGGAAAATATAATTAAAAACAAATACAAGGATTTGAATGTCAGGAGCAACTATGACTCTTGAAATCAATCACAGCTTACAGAAGCAACAACAGAGTGATAGGCAATGCTATCAGGAACAGAAACAATCCCATCATTACCACAAACCTACAGGTGTATGGGCCTAATTTTCATGTTCACGAAGAGTACAGTGTACAAATAGTGTGATGTACTTATCAAGTAGCTTAAATTCAAACAAGGAGGGCTGCCCTGGTGGTGCAGTAGTTGAGAATCTGCCTGCCAATGCAAGGGACATGGTTTCGAGCCCTGGTCTGGGAAGACCCCACATGCCGCGGAGCAACTAGGCCCGTGAGCCACAACTACTGAGCCTGTGCGTCTGGAGCTTGTGCTCTGGAGCAAGAGAGGCCGTGACAGCGAGAGACCCGCGTACTGTGATGAAGAGTGGTCCCCGCTCGCCGCAACTAGAGAAAGCCCACGCACAGAAACGAAGACCCAACACAGCCAAAACAAAAAAAATTCAAACAGGGAACAATGAAAGGCTCTGAAATAATGAGATTTCAGACCAAGAAAGAGTATATACTAGAAGTGAGACATGGAAAAATGATTAGATGATGATAATGATGATGACTTTTTGGTGAGGGTGAGAGGATGATGAATTAGAGATTATTCCCCTTTTGATCATAAAAAATTGGTATAGAATAGTGATTATCAAGTGATGTGCACGTAGACTCCAGCTTCAAAAAACAACCAAGATCTGATATGAGGAGAAATATACCTCTGTATTACTATTTCTAAAACAGGGATTTCTAATAACATTCAAAAATATATAGAGTGTTGATATTTTAGTGGCTAAGAACAATGTCAGTTTCCTTATTAACATTTTTCTATTCCCAAATATGGACAATGCAAGCTGCAAGGATGCTTTTATTTTCAATGAAAAATATAATCCACCTTTAAATATTTTATTTTCCAAATTAGTCCTTATGTAGCAAGTTGCTCTCTGGATTTGGGGATTATGAAGTCTGAGCAGTAAGGGCTGACCTAGACTGTAAGGAGCTAAGAAATGGTGGAATGCTAAAGAGATGGAGACAGTAAAGACCTCTGAGTACAAAATAAGGAAGGTACGATGAGATGGACAAAGTGTTTTTTAAACATCACCAAGTGAATGACATTTTTAGGAAATGAGAAATGAGTGTTTTATCAAGAGTAAGTAGAACCAGCAGTGGCTAGCAGAGACTCAAGACTTAGAAGACAAGGACTATTCCATCAGGAAGGTGACAAAAGACTGGGATTGTGAGCAAACGTGTAGAGGATAACCATGAGAAGTGGCATACTTTTTTCTTCTAGAGAAATTAAGGAAGAAACAATGAATAGAGAGATAAAGCTTTTGAAATGTTAAGAAGGGAAGTTGGGAGAGCTCATTTGGGAAGGTTCTCCTTTTTTCACTAAAGAAGGAAAAATTATCCACAGAAAGTGAAGGTTGTTGGGTGAGAATGGGATTGGGAGCTAGAGGAGAATGGAAAATGTCTGAATAAGCCCATGATAAAGAGGAAAGACATGAAGAAGAGTGAAATATAAGTATTTTGGAATAGTCCTGGAGTTCAAGTTTGGTTCAATAACATAATTTTGAAGTGGAACTGACCAAGTCAACAAAGTTAGAATAAAAGAGCAGAGTCCAGGAAACCAGGTTTTTATGAGGGGAAGATGTAAGAATAAGAAATTGTGAGAAGAAAATAGTAGAATTTGTGATTTAAGTGTAGGGAACTTTTGATGAGAATTTGTGTTTATCTGGAATGAAATGGGAAATATAATTATTAGGTCAAGGACTTATGGAAGAATATGTTTGATGTGTCACCAATATAAATTAAAGTTCAGAGTATTAAAATGGTAGCTAAGGATGAGGTGTGGAAGATAAATGAGATCCAGGTACTGAAGATGTCTAACAAGTTGTTAGACTGCAGTGACATGGATATGGAGGAGTGAGTCTAACGATAATAAAGATAAGAATATTAACTGTAATAATAATACCAATAGCTATCATATCCTCACTGTACTGTATTAAGTCATTAAGTATTTTGCAAACATTAACTTGTTCACCTATTTCTATGTCACCGTGAGGTGGGCATTATAATCCCTATTTCATAGAGGACATAAGGGAATCTCAAAGAGCTAGTTTGGTCGATTAATAATAAATAAGTTACATAGTCAATAACCTTACTATATGTTAGGTGTTACACTAGGCAGTGGGTATCAGAGAATCCCTTCTCGTGAGGAGAAATTATTCACCCAAGTAGCTCTGCTAGTGAATGGCACAGCAGAGCTCTGAATTCAGATCTGATTGTAAAGCCTGATTTGTTCAAGAAAGCAAGGATTACAGAGATCCTTCTTCCTTTCCCTGTTAATTGTGGAGTACTTTCAGTTGAAGGAATGAAAGAAAGAGAAAAAGTGTGTGTTGGGGAATGGCACATTTAAATTATGTAGTAGAGATAGACATAACATTGAAGAAACTGTTTAGGACTTTGTGGCAGTCTGTGTATGAGATAGCCACCAACACTTTCTTTCCTCCTTGTACGTGCAGGTCATTCCCTTTTTGAAAGGTGAATCCTATTCTTTCAATCCCGTTGAATTTGGGTTGGCCTATGACTACAGGCATACTTCAGTGATACTGTGGAATTTTTTCTAGATGACCATAATAAAGCTAATATTGCAATAAAGCAAGTCACACAATTTTTTTGATTTCCAAGTGCATATAAAATTATGTTTACATCATACTATAGTCTATCAAGTGTGCAATAACATTATTTCTATAAAAGCAATGTACATACCTTAATTAAAAATACTTTATTGCTAAAAACTGCTAACCATTATCTGAGCCTTCAGTAGGTCATAATCTTTTAGCTGGTGGAGGGTCTTGTCTCAAAGTTGACAGCTGCCGACTGATTGAGGTGGTGGTTGCTGAAGGTTGGGGTGGCTGTGGCAGTTTCTTAAATTAAGTCAACAATGAAGTTTGCCACATAGATTGACTCTTCCTTTCATGAATGAGTTCTCTGTAACATACTATGATGCTAGATAACATTTTACCCAAAGTAGAATTTCTTTCAAAACTGGAGTCAGTCCTCCCAAACAATTTTCATAATTGTTTCAACAATTTTCATAGCACCTTTGCCAAGGTAGTTTCCATCCCAAGAAACCATTTTCTTAACACATCTGTAAGAAGCAACTCTTCATTTGTTAAAGTTGTATCATGAGAATGCAGGAATTCAGTCACGGCTACAACCTACACTTCAAACTTTAGTACTCTTGCTATTTCCACTACATCTTCCTCTACTAAAGTCTTGAATCCCTCAGTCATCCATAAAAGTTGGAATCACCTCCTTCCGAATTCCTGCTAATGTTGATATTTTGACTTCTTCCCATGAATCACAAATGTGCGTAATGGAATTAAGATGGTGAATCCTTTCCTGAAGGTTTTCAGTTTATTTTACTCAGATCCATTAGAGGAATCACTGTCTATGGCAGTTGTAGCCTTATGAAATGTATTTCTGAAATAAAAAGACTTGAAAGTCAAAATTACTCCTTGATCCATGGGCTGCAGAATGGATATTGTGTTAGCAGGCATGAAAACAACATAAATCTTGTTGTACCTCTCCATCAGAGCTCTTGGGTCACCAGGTGCATTATCATTGAGCTGTAATATTTTGAAAGAAATCTTTTTTCTCTGAGCAGTAAGTCTCAACAGTGGGCTTCAAATATTGAGTAAACCATGTTGTAAACAGATATACTGTCACCCATGCTTTGTTGTTCCACTTATAGAGCACAGGCAGAGTATATTTAGGCCCTAGGATTTTCAGAATGGTAAATGAGCAGTGGTTTCAACTGAGAGTCACCAGCTGCATTAGCCCCTAACAAGAGAGTCAACCTGCCTGTTGAAGCTTTGAAGTCATGCACTGACGACTCCTCTCTAGCTGTGAAAGTCCTAGATGGCATCTTCTTCCAATAGAAGGATGTTTCATGTACATTGAAAATAAGTTATCCAGTGGAGCCATTTTTATTAATTATCCTAGCTAGATCTTCTGGATAACTGGCTGCAGCTTCTACATCAGCACTTGCTGCTTCACCTTGTACTTTTATGTTATGGAGATGGCTTCTTTACTTAAACCTCAGGAACCAACCTCTGCTAGTTTCAAACTTTTCTTTTGCAGCTCTCTCACCTCAGTCTTCATAAAATTGAAGAGAGTTAGGGCTTTGCTCAGGATTAGGCATTGGCTTAAGGGAATGTTGTGGCTGGTTTGATCTTCTGTCCAGATCTAAAACTTTCTTCATATCAGCAATAAGCCTGTTTTGCTTTCTTATCATCTGTGTATTCACTGGAGGAGCACTTTTAATTTCCTTCAAAAACTTTCCTTTGCATTCAAGAGGCATAGATTTCAGCTTATCTCAACTTTAAACATGCTTTCCTCTCTAAGCTTAATCATTTCTAGCTTTTGATTTAAAGTGAGAGACCTGCGACCCTTTCTTTAACTTGAACACTTAGAGGCCATTGTAGTGTTATTAACTAGTCCAATATCAATATTGTTGTGTCTCAGGGAATAGGAAGGCCCAAGGAGAGGGAGAGATATAGGGGGACAGATGGTCAGTGGAGTAATAAGAACACATACAACATTTATCAGTTAAATTTGCTTTCTTATATGGGTGTAGTTCATGGTGTCCCCAAACAATTGCAATTGTAGTATCAAATATCACTGATTGCAGAGTGCCATAACAAATATAACAATAATAAAAAAGTTTGAAATATTGCAAAAATTACCAAAATGTGACACAGAGACACAAAGTGAGAAAATGCTTTTGGAAAAATGGTGCTGATAGACTTCTTTGATGCAGGGTTGCCACAAACCTTCAATTTGTAAAAAATGCAATATCTGTAAAGTGCAATAAAGTACAATAAAATGAAGTATGCCTATATTTGACCCAGATGACAATGGTAGAAGTGACACAGCATAACTTTTGAGGAGAAATCATAAGAAGTTTGCAGCTTCATCCCATGTCTCCTGAAATGCTTATGGGAAAATCCAGCTGCCTAGTTAGAAGTCCTATTAAACTGAGCTACCATTCTGTCAGGAAGTCCAAGCTAGCCATTTGGAGAATCCCATGGAGAGAGGGATATCCAACTTGCCCTCAGCTATTCCAGTCATCTCAGCCCAGGCACCAGACATGTGAAGAAGCCTTCAAATGATTCCAGCTTCAGCCACCTTTAGACACATGTGCATGAGAAATCCCTGCTAAGAACTTAGCTATGCCTGTCAGCTGCCAAAACCATGAGAGCAAATAATGTATGGATATTTTAAGCCACAAATTTTGGGGAAACAATGGATAATTGGAACAGACTTCAAAATAGTCTGATTTGAGAGTTTGTTCATAGGTAGGGAATTTGTCAGGAGAATCTTTAACATGCTTTGAAAAAAGACTTGAAATTTAGCTATTGTATTCAAATAGGAATAATTACCAACATAATTCATTTATTAAGTTCTTCCATATTGTTCCATTTCTTCTGTTCCATTTCACCCATTCTATTCATTTATATCTTCAAAAAGAATTAACGATCACCTACATGTGAGGCATGGTAAGAGATATTGTGGAAAGTAACTATTAGTTAACTTAAATAAAATAATTTGCCTTTCTGAGTATTAAATCTCTACTAAAATATTTAAATTATTTCTCTTAAAAAACATATATTTCTTTTAATAATAGGCAATAATTACTCTAAATACTTTTAAAAACTTCAGCTGGAACAAAAAATGGAACTTACAACATAATTAATAAATCCCCAAGTATTTTTCTTTATATTTGGCTATTTTCCCAAATATAGTCCTTAGCAAAATAAACAGTGACACTGAACAAGATTTATGTACCCAGGATGCTGATTGTGGCTGTGCAATTATGTATAATTACAAGCCACTGTAAATAATTAATTGTCCAATAATCATGTAATGTTTAAATCATAAAACCTTAAAATAAAATAGTAGGCAGCCATTAAACTGCCTAATATTTAGGACACTTTAATGATATGGGAAATGTTCACAAAAAAAAACAGAATGCAAAATTAGATGTTAATATAAATGTATAAATAATAATTTGCCTAATGCGTATAGGAAAAGACTGGAAAGAAATGCATTAAAGTGTACATGGTGGTTATTGCTTGGAGCTGAAGCTATAATGATTTAAATTTTATTCTTTATACTTGTTTGGATTTTCCAATTCTGTACAATAAGTATGTATTACTTCTAAAATTATTTTAAAAGTCATTATTTTAAACAATGCCTCCATATTGTGATATGTATGTACTATTCTAAGTATATTCTATTTAACTAAGCATTTGTTTATTCCTAGTATGTGTGTAGAAAGCACTGTGCTGAGTGGTGGGAGAAAGGTGGGGGAAATGGTTTATAGGAGGACAAAATAGGGTTCCAACCCCAGGTGTGTTTAAAATCCAGGGCAGAGAGATCTTTTACAAAAAACAAATGCCAGTAATAACGTTGCACATTAGTACATATGACATCTCATTATAGCACTTGTTACATTGGCTATAATTATTTTTATGTAAATTCCATCTGTCTGAATATTCAGCATGGTAATTGGTATATATTAGTCCCTCAGTAAATATCTGTAGAAGAAGAGATGAAAGGGAGAAGGGAGAAGAAGGAAGAAGAGATGTGGAAAGATGAAAGGAGTTTTGTTTTGAATTTGAAATGCTGTGTAACAATTAACAAGTTTTAAAATAAAGTAATTATCATGTAAGACAACGATCCAATATGACAGCCTCTTATTTTGTTAAATCAAAATATTTGAGTTAACAGGGTTTTTTTTGTTTGTTTGTTTTGCTTTGTTTTTCAGTTAAGAGTAGAGTAGGTTGGTAATAAAAATGAAAGACTAGGTCCATAGATGAAGAAAACATTTTCATATGATTTAATACTAAGGCTCATCATTATTAGAAACTTAGAGTATTAAGGTCTATGGACAGACAACTTTTTTACATCTTTGTAAATCTGAAAGATTGTTATGAATACAGTATTATAAAAATATTCTAAAATATTATTGATGAACCAAGATGGCAGAGTAGAGGGATGTGCTCTCACTCCCTTTTGTGAGAACACCAGAATCACAACTAACTGCTGGACAATCATCGACAGGAAGACACTGGAACTCACCAAAAATGATACCCCACATCCAAAGACAAAGGAAAAGCCACAATGAGATGGTCGGAGGGGTGCAATCACAGTAAAATCAAATCCCATAACTGGTGGGTGGGTGACTCACAGACTGGTGAACACATATCACAGAAGTCCACCCACTGGAGTGAAGGTTCTGAGCCCCACATCAGGCTTCCCAACCTGGGGGTCTGGCAATGGAAGGAGGAATTCCTAGAGAATCAGACTTTGAAGCCTAGTGGGAATTGATTGCAGGACTTCGACAGGACTGGGGGAAAAAGAGACTCCACTCTTGGAGGGCACACACAAAGTAGTGTGTGCATCAGGACCAGGGGAAGGAGCAGTGACCCCAGGGGACACTGAACCAGACCTACCTGCTAATGTTGGAGGGTCTCCTGCAGAGGCGGGTGGTGGCTTGGTTTCACCATGAGGACAAGGACACTGGCAGCAGAAGTTCTGGGAAGTACTCTGTGGTGTGAGCCCTCCCAGAGTCTGTCATTAGCCCCACCAAAGAGCCCAGGTAGGCTCCGGTGTTGGCTTGCATCAGGCAAAACAACCAACAGGGAGGGAACCCAGCCCCACATATCAACAGTCAAGTGGATTAGAGTTTTACTGAGCTCTGCCCATGAGAGCAACAGTCAGCTGTACCCACCACCAGTCCCTCTCATCAAGCCTCTTAGATAGCCTCATCCACGAGAGGGCCAAAAGCAGAAGCAAGAAGAACTACAATCCTGCAGCCTGTGGAACAAAAACCACATTCACAGAAAGATAGACAAGATGAAAAGGCAGAGGGCTATATACCAGATGAAGGAACAAGATAAAACCCCAGAAAAACAACTAAATGAAGTGGAGGTAGGCAACCTTCCAGAAAAATAATTCAGAATAATGATAGTGAAGATGATCCAGGATCTTGGAAAAAGAATGGAGGCAAAGATTGAGAAGATGCAAGAAATGTTTAAAAAAGGCCTAGAAGAATTAAAGAACAAACAAACAGAGATGAACAATACAATAACTGAAATGAAAACTACACTAGAAAGAATAAATAGCAGAATAACTGAGGCAGAAGAATGGATAAATGACCTGGAACACAGAACGGTGGAATTCACTGCTGCGGAACAGAATAAAGAAAAAAGAATGAAAAGAAATGAAGACAGCCTAAGGGACCTCTGGGGCAATATTAAACACAACAACATTCGCATTATAGGGGTCCCAGAAGGAGAAGACAGAGTGGAAGAACCAGAGAAAATATTTGAAGAGATTATAGTTGAAAACTTCCCTAACATGGGAAAGGAAATAGCCACCCAAGTCCAGGAAGAGCAGCGAGTACCATACAGGATAAACCCAAGGAAAAACATGTCGAGACAGATAGTAAACAAATTGGCAAAAATTAAAGACAAAGAAAAATTATTGAAAGCAGCAAGGGAAAAATGACAAATAACATACAAGGGAACTCCCATAAGGTTAACAGCTGATTTCTCAGCAGAGACTCTACAAGCCAGAAGGGAGGGGCATGATATACTTAAAGTGATGAAAGGGAAGAACCTACAGCCAAGATTACGTGGCAAGGATCTCATTCAGATTCGAGGGAGAAATCAAAAGCTTTACAGACAAGCAAAAGCTAAGAGAATTGAGCACCACCAAACCAGCTCTAAAACAAATGCTAAAGGAACTTCTCTAAGTGGGAAACATAAGAAAGAAAAAGACCTACAAAAACAAACCCAAAACAATTAAGAAAATGGTCATAGGAACATACCTATCTATAATTACCTTAAACATCAATGGATTAAATGCTCCAACAAAAAAAACACAGGCTTGCTGAATGGATACAAAAACAAGACCCATATATATGCTGTCTACAACAGACCCACTTCAGACCTAGGGACACATACAGACTGAAAGTTAGGGGATGGAAAAAGATATTCCATGCAAATGGAAATCAAAAAAAAGCTGGAGTAGCTATACTCATATCAGATAAAATGGAGTTTAAAATAAAGAATGTTACAAGACACAAGGAAGGACACTACATAATGATCAAGTGATCAATCCAAGAAGAAGATATAACAATTATAAATGTATATGCACCCAAGATAGGAGCACCTCAATACATAAGGCAACTGCTAACAGCTCTAAAAGAGGAAATGGACAGTAACACAATAATAGTGGGGGACTTTAACACCTCACTTACACTAATGGACACATTATCCAAAATGAAAATAAATAAGGAAACAGAAGCTTTAAATGACACCACAGACCAGGTAGATTTAATTGATATTTATAGGACATTCCATCCAAAAACAGCAGATTACACTTTCTTCTCAAGTGTGCAAGGAACATTCTCCAGGATAGATCATATCTTGGGTCACAAATCAAGCCTCAGTAAACATAAGAAAATTGAAATCATATCAGGCATCTTTTCTGACCACAACGCTATGAGATTAGAAATGAATTTCAGGGAAAAAAATGTAAAAAACACAAACACATGGAGGCTAAACAATACGTTACAAAAAAAACCAAGAGATCACTCAAGAAATCAAAGAAGAAATAAAAATAAAAATACCTAGAGACAAATGACAATGAAAACATGACAATCCAAAACATATGGGATACAGCAAAAGCAGTGCTAAGAGGGAAGTTTATAGCTATACAAGCTTACCTCAAGAAACAAGAAAAATCTCAAGTAAACAACCTAACCTTACACCTAAAGGAAATAGAGAAAGAAGAACAAACAAACCCCAAATTTAGCAGAAGGAAAGGAATCATAAAGATCAGAGCAGAAATAAATGAAATAGAAACAAAGGAAACAATAGCAAAGATCAATAAACTAAAAGCTGGTTCTTTGAGAAGATAAACAAAATTGATAAATCTAGCCAGACTCAGAAGAAAAAGAGGGAGAGGACTCAAATCAATAAAATTAGAAATGAAAAAGGATAAGTTACAACAGACACCTCAGAAATACAAAGCATCCTAAGAGACTACTACAAGCAAGTCTATGCCAATAAAATGGACAACCTGGAAGAAATGGACACATTCTTAGAAAGGTATAACCTTCCAAGACTGAACCAGGTAGAAACAGAAAATATGAACAGACCAATCACATGTAATGAAATTGAAACTGTGATTAAAAATCTTCCAACAAACAACAGTCCAGGATCAGATGACTTCACAGGTGAATTTTATCAAACATTTAGAGAAGAGATAACACCCATCCTTCTCAAAGCCCTCCCAAAAATTTCAGAGGAAGGAACACTCCCAAACTCATTCTATGAGGCCACCATCACACAGATACCAAAAACAGACAAAGATACTACAAAAAAAGAAAATTACAGACCAATATCACTGATGAATATAGATGCAAAAATCCTCAACAAAATACTAGCAAACAGAATCCAACAACACATCAAAAGGATCATACACCACGATCAAGTGGGATTTATCCCAGGGATGCAAGGATTCTTCAATATATGCAAATCAATCAATGTGATACACCATATTAACAAATTGAAGGAGAAAAACCATATGATCATCTCAATAGATGCAGAAAAAGCTTTTGACAAAATTCAACACCGATTTATGATAAAAACTCTCCAGAAAGTAGGCATAGAGGGAACCTACCTCAACATAATAAAGGCCATATATGACAAACCCACAGCAAACATCATTCTCAATGGTGAAAAACTGAAAGCATTTCCTCTAAGATCAGGAATGAGGCAAGGATGTCCACTCTCACCACTGTTATTCAACATAGTTTTGGAAGTCCAGTTCCAGCAATCAGAGAAGAAAAAGAAATAAAATGAGTACAAATTGTAAAAGAAGAAGTAAAACTGTCACTGTTTGCAGATGACATGATACTATACATAGAGAATCCTAAAAATGCCACCAGAAAACTACTAAAGCTAATCAATGAATTTGGTAAAGTTGCAGGATACAGAATTAATGCACAGAAATCTCTTGCATTCCTATACACTAAAGATGAAAAATCTGAAAGAGAATTATGGAAACACTCCCATTTACCATTGCACAAAAAGAATAAAATACCTAGGAATAAACCTACCTAGGGAGACAAAAGACCTGTATGCAGAAAGCTATAAGGCACTGATGAAAGAAATTAATAATACCAATAGATGGAGAGATATATCATGTTCTTGGATTGGAAGAATCAATATTGTGAAAATGACTATACTACCCAAAGCAATCTACAGATTCAATGCAATCCCTATCAAATTACCAATGGCATTTTTTACAGAGCTAGAACAAATCATCTTAAAATTTGTGTGGAGACACAAGAGACCTCGAATAGCCAAAGCAGTATTGAGGGAAAAAAACGGAGCTAGAGGAATCAGACTCCCTGACTTCAGACTATACTACAAAGTTACAGTAATCAAGACAATATAGTACTGGCACAAAAACAGAAACATAGATCAATGGAACAAGATAGAAAGCCCAGAGATAAACCCATGCACCTATGGTCAACTAATCTATGACAAAGGAGGCATGGATATACAATGGAGAAAAGACAGTCTCTTCAATAAGTGGTGCTGGGAAAACTGGACAGCTACATGTAAAAGAATGAAATTAGACCACTCCCTAACACCATACACAAAAATAAACTCAAAATAGATTCGAGACCTAAATGTAAGACCAGACACTATAAAACTCTTAGAGGAAAACATAGGAAGAACACTCTTTGACATAAATCACAGGAAGATCTTTCTTGATTCACCTCCTAGAGTAATGGAAATAAAAACAAAGATAAACAAATGGGACCTAATGAAACTTAAAAGCTTTTGCATAGCAAAGGAAACCATAAACAAGATGAAAAGACAACCCTCAGGGAGAACATATTTGCAAATGAATCAATGGACAAAGGATTAATCTCCAAAATATATAAACAGCTCATGCAGCTCAATATTAAAGAAACAAACAACCCAATCCAAAATGGGCAGAAGACCTAAATAGACATTTCTCCAAAGAAGACATACAGATGGCCAAGAAGCACATGAAAAGCTGCTCAATATCACTAATTATTAGAGAAATGCAAATCAAAACTACAATGAGGTATCACCCCACACCGGTTAGAATGGGCATCATCAGAAAATTTACAAACAACAAATGCTGGAGAGGCTGCGGAGAAAAGGAAAACCTCTTGCACTGTTGGTGGGAATGTAAATTGATACAGCCAATATGGAGAACAGTATGGAGCTTCCTTAAAAAACTAAAAACAGAATTACCATGTGATCCAGCAATCCCAGTACTGGGCATATACCCAGAGAAAACCATAATTCAAAAAGACACATGCACCTCAATGTTCATTGCAGCACTATTTACAATAGCCAGGTCATGGAAGCAACCTAAACGCCCACTGACAGACTAATGGATAAAGAAGTTGTGGTACGTATATACAATGGAATATTACTCAGCCATAAAAAGGAATGAAATTGAGTCATTTGTTGAGACATGGATGGATCTAGAGACTGTCATACAGAGGTTCCATGTATGTGGAACCTAGAAAAATGGTACAGATGAGCGGGTTTGCAGGGCAGAAGTTGAGACACAGATGTAGAGAACAGACGTAGGACACCAAGGGGGAAAAACCGCGGTGGGGTGAGGTTGGTGGTGTGCTGAATTGGGTGATTGGGATTGAGATGTATACACTGATGTGTATAAAATTGATGACTAATAAGAACCTGCAGTATAAAAAAACAAACAAAAAAAATAACTAATACTAAACTTATTTGGGGTTATTTGTATGGAAATATGTTAATATAAATGTTTCAGACATTTCATGAAATTTCTAAAAAAAAAGTTAGTGATGTGATTTACCTATTAAAACACACTAAATGAAATTTTCAACCATAATGAAAGTGAAAATGAGTTTATGGTTTTTATATTAGTATTGGTTTACAATGCTTTATTTACAGAGAAAAATGTACTTTTAGAATTACATACTGAATTCTGGCTGCAATTAGCTTCCTGTATATATTTATGAGTGAATTATATTAATATTATATTAATACAATCAATAATTTTGTTTTTAAAGCCTGTTAATTATGGTCATATTTTCAACATCTTTTGACTTTTTTAAAAGTCAGGGAGTTAATTTTCTCTTCAAAGAATTTTATAGCTAATTTACACAAGATATATTTGAAAATAGATTAATAAGAGATAAGATGACAAATGTGTGACTGTAGCTAGTGTCTGAATGTTTTATAGATGCCAGTTATTTAGAAGAAATCTTATTAATTTTATACTGAGGTATAATGATCCAGTGTCAGATGGTCAGGAATCTGGAAAGTCCCCCTCTCTCCCACACCCATGATAGTGCTCTTATATAGGGTCAGTAAAAAAAATATTTTATTTGAAAGTAGACCATTTAGAAAAATGGACACTTTTTTTATTAGACCATTCAGAAAAATGGACACATTTTATGTTTATTTCTTCATGGTAAGGACTCTGAGCAAATGATAAAGCACAAAGGCCCTTGGCAGAAGCCATGTTCTCATGAATTCAATCTGTCTCAATCAAGGGCTCCCCAGGATTGCTGTTAGATTGCTATCAGATCAACTCACTCTGCTGACCTAATGTTCAGTTAGAAATTTGTCTTCTCTTGAGAAGCCATTGACCTTTATAGTTGAAAAACAAATAAACTATATATCTCTTTGTAAAATTTAATGTTGTTATCTTTATCCTGGTGACATGAAACAAGGACTTAAAGACTTCATGTAATAGTTAAACATGTTACAGAGACTTGGAATGTTTAACCAGAGCCATCTAGTTAAACCCTATTATTTTTCAGATGAGGAAGAAGAGAGAGAAACTCCTCCTCAGAAAAATGAGATCAAAAGGGTCTTTATCCTTTAGAAGGAAAATGAGTGGAAGCAGGTGTTGGCTTTAGTCTGGACAGCCAGTGGAGGGGTGTTTCCTGTTTAAAGCAAATTATGACAAATTAATCTTAACAAACAGGAAACTGCATACTGACCTCCTGTGAAATTATTGTTCATTCTCCTTTTAGACATCAATTGGTGGTGCTGGGCATTAGAAATTTGTGGTGTGATTGTCCAATCCTTTTTGAGGAATAATTATTTAAAACATCTTCTTAATGCTAAGAATGACTCCCTGTGGCAAGCAACTTCTTTTTCTCACCTAGCATCACATTCCCTGTCTGATTTTGACACCTGCTTATTCAACAAATATTTCTACTGGTACATGTTATTTTTTAAACAAATTTATTTTTTAAAAATAAATCTACTTGGTTTTTATTTTCATTTTTATTTGATTTGGGGGACTTTCTATGTTTCTTATATAGAAGTTTTAAGTGAAAAATTAAACTTGTTGGAATTCAAAACATTACAAATTCTGTGTTTTAAATTGATTAAACTAAAATGAAAAATTCAACACCAAATATGCCATGGTATCTTAAATTGGTTCTGTCTTTAAGCCCATAAATATTGCTTGGGGACAGACACTTCTTACTTCTAGACACATGTAGGTATATGGGTCAGAAGAAAGGAAAGCAATCACAGAAGTAAAGTCATGAACATGCCCTTCTAATACTAAGGGAAGAGATTTAGCTACTGTCTGAAAGATTATATTAATGCAGAATAATAAACTCGATAACTCAGACCATGAAGAGTATTTTTAAAAATTATTAATTAATTAATTTTTATTTTTGACTATGTTGGGTCTTCATTTCTGTGCGAGGGCTTTCTCTATTTGCGGCGAGCGGGGGCCACTCTTCACCACAGTACGCAGGCCTCTCACTATCGAGGCCTCTCTTGCTGCGGAGCACAGGCTCCAGACGCGCAGGCTCAGTAGTTGTGGCTCACGGGTCTAGTTGCTCCGCGGCATGTGGGATCTTCCCAGACCAGGGCTCGAACCTGTGTCCGTTGCATTGGCAGGCAGATTCTCAACCACTGTGCCACCAGGGAAGCCCTGAAGAGTATTTTTTTATTTTTATGATGTATAGTTTAAATACATGCAATGAACTATCCAGTACAAAGGACCATTTTGTGTAGATCAAATTTAAAAGGCCATATATAAATAACAAGAAAACCTTTCATTAAAAAGTAATAGTCAACAACGTGAGTAGATTTCCTGTATCACATTACATATTAATACCTAGTAGTAACTGGTTGCTGAGGTTTTCATCTTTACAATAGAATTATGAAGACTTATGATATGCCCTTATTTAAGGTGTTATTGATAGCATATTTATCTTTATGCAAGAAAATGTCTCCTGGCATACTTTGACATATTGTAAAGTTCAACTTCACATAGCATTGCATCTTTCTTTGCCTTTTCCTCAGATACTTCCTTACCATCATTATGTTCCTCATGAAGTCGAGAGGGTGTTCATAAATTT
Source organism: Monodon monoceros (assembly GCF_005190385.1). Lineage (NCBI taxonomy): Eukaryota > Metazoa > Chordata > Mammalia > Artiodactyla > Monodontidae > Monodon > Monodon monoceros. The sequence goes on from NW_021703784.1 coordinate 32,453,837, forward strand.
CTTTACTTTTTACACACCTAATTTATGTGACCCTTTCATATTGTTCTTGATACCATGAGAATATATATTTTTTAAACCAGGGGTAGTTAAGGATGGAAATGAGAGCTAAACAGTTCTAATTATTTTTTTCAAAAACAATTTTGTTTCTAATTAATTTGGTAAAGTTCACCATTTATTATATCTATCCATGTATCATTATTATCATCATTATATATATTATTATTATTTTGTATCTACCTATCTATCATTTCCATTATATTTATTATTGTTATTTTGTATCTGTCTATCTATCTATTTATCTGTCTATCATCATTACCATCATCATCATCATTATCTATGTAACCTGGTCCCTCAGCATGAAATTCTTGTCTCTCCTCACTTTGCCTATTTAACACCTGTTTAGGCTTCAAATTTCAAATCTCTGCTCAAGTATCACTGCTTTGAAGGAAACTTCTCTTGCTGCCCTGTCTAGGTAAAATCACAAGATTATATACATTCATATAGTACCATGTACCTCTCAATCATAGTTGAAATCTATGAAGGCTTCTACTTATTTGTGTGAATCTCCTATTAAGGGTAGATTTCTTATCTGAATTTTAGGTACAGGAGGGTTGAAGTTGTGCTTGTAATTTGCTCACTATTGTATTCCCACTTCCTAGTACAGTTCTTGGCACCTAGTGTGTTATCACTATAGGTTTGTAATAAATGAATGAGTGAATAATTTTTATTAACCTAATGGGCTAGCATAGCTGTTGGGCTATCTTTTTATGCATCTTTCCTTTTGACCCAATAAAATATGAAAAAGAGTAATATATCTTTACAAAATCATTTATTCTGAAAAAAATACTCTTAATATATATTAAAAATAGATTCTAATTATGCTATGTTCTCATCTTTGGTAAATTCTCTTAATTAGATACCCATTAGATCATGGTGTTTCTAAGCAACAGCAATAACAAACAAACTATTAGTATCTTTCAGACTTTGATGAGCAACAAAATCTCTGGCATGTTTGTAAAAAATTATCTACATTCCTGAGCTGTACTCAATAGCTACTGAATTTCAATTTCTGTGACTAGAGCTTCAGCATTGTATTTCATACAGGTTGTCTAGAAATTTTTGTGCACCCTATATTTTAAGAAAAACTGATCTAAATAAAAGAGATTTTGATAAAGAGTCATAGGAATATTATTCCAGTTCTGACTCTTTTATGTAAGAGCTTTATTCAAGTTTCTGAACCTCTTTAATTCTCAGTTTCCTTACATTTTATAAAGGGGATGATAATATCAATCTTATGTCATTATTGTGAGGGCTGTGTAGGGTAATGTATGTAACAGTACTTTGTAAATAGCTATACTAACATTGGTTAGGCCTTTAACTAACTCAAGAACTTTGAAACTGTCATATGATCTCACAATACTTCATTTTTTACCAATAAAAATGAGAACCTATACACCACATTGATTTATCAAAACAAATAAGGATAGATGTGAAAATGCTTTGAAAAAAAAAAGTACTATTATTGGCGGATTCAATAAACAAATTCTACCTTCAGGGGAGTTTATAATGGAAAGGGGAAAAAGTGGTGCTGAAATGATAATGATTTAATGAGCACCTATCAGGTATAAGGTAATGAACTAAATGTTATGTACTTTCTCTTTAATTTTTACAGAAAATCTGTTATTGACCCGTGAAGACTGAGTCTCAGAAAGTACAAGTGACTCACTCAAGACAACACAATATTCCAATACTGGACCTGGGATTCAGTTCTGATTCTTAATTGCATATATATCTCAGTTTTAACTCTGTGCTACTCATTAATATGCAACACTTCTTCACATAATTCAACATACACAGAAAATGTAGATTTCAGAAGTTTAAGAATAATTTTTTTATTGATTAAAAATGGATTTAGAAATAGAAAATATATGATAGAGATGAAGTGAGCCTTGTGGTTGGCTCCCTAATATTCACTCCACCTGTCCCAATCTGGTATAGGGAATTAACTCCCCATTATATGCAGTAGCCCTGATTAGTCTATGCCCATCTTGGCAATCTCACCTGCCCCTGCTAGTGACTTGTTCAGGAAGTTAGGTCTAAGCCAATCAGATCATGACAATCATATTATGATAGGTACTGGATCAGGAGTAAGCACATGGTCTAAATTGGCAAAGCCAGATGAAGGTATAGACATTTGTAGAGATACGCTAGTTTTTTCTCCTGTTGTATGTGAACATGAAAGAATTTAGGCCCTATTATTCTTGGCAGTCAGCCTATGATTACAATGAGCTTCAGGGTAAGGCCAGCACTGAAGATGACAGAATGGAGAAGGAACCAACCTGTGTCCTGGAAAAAAACTTGAGACATTGGATCAACCAATGAAAAAAATCTGCTTTAGCTTCCTGTCAACATAGCTAATAAATTTCTTATTGTTTAAGCCAATTTGAGTTAGGCTTTATATTACTTGCAACTGGAAGCATCCTAAGATACAAAGGATAACAGAAGTACCTTGGTTTACAAAGATTAAAACTGGAATAAGTCATTATCTGTGCTAAGACTGGTTATATTAGCATAAATAATCTGAAAAGGGGATCTCCAACAATATCTAATTACTCCAGATAAATCTTTTGGAATTGAAAAATGACTAAAAGTCAATCAGGAAAACTGAAAGAACAGCCAGCCAACTAGCAACAAACAGCCAGAGAGGTAAACACAGAATACAATGAAATTACTAAAATGACTTAAAAATTTACCTATAGGATATATTAATCACTTTTGGATAGAGACCTAGGGCTTATTAAACATGTAGTATTATAACCAATGAATTCCTATGACAATAAAGTTCAACAAAGTATTGAAAATTAAAGAAGGAATTTTAGAACAAGATTGAAAAATCCTATTTCACAAGCCCACAATTAAATAATCTGTGTCATTCTCATTACTACATTCATTAAAAAAAAAAAAAGGCCTGAAAGGGCTGGAGAAATTGCCATGTGAGGACAAAAAAAGAAAAGCTAAACTTGACAGCTTCGACTGATGGAGGCTGACTAGATACCTTGACACATGGGAACTCATGCAGGCCTTGCCATTTTCCAGCCAGGTGAGTTAGAAATTCACTTTTGTATCTCTAGGACACAGAAAATTCTTTAGACAGTGAAGCTGGAAGGATGGGTTTTGCAGTGAATATTCCAAGAAAACAGTTCCTCTGGGCTAGTACTTAAAGATAGAACAGGTGACTTTTTTTTTCTTTTGGTGGCAAAAAGGGATAAATAAAAAAATATGCCCAAAGACTGGAAAATTCAAGGCATTTCTGAAAAGCAGGAATACAGATGGTTTAAGTTTGATCAGAGTAGCAGGATTTTATGTGGAGAAAAGGAGGTTGAGGGAAGACCTTGAACAGCAGTACAATGAGTTTGAGCATTTTTATGTAGATAGTGGAGGCCAGTAAATGCTTTAAAATGGGAGGTGGACTAACACATTAGATATTAAAAAGGAAGAGTCAAGAGTGGGAATGAAACATTATTCCAGAATTTCATGCTAAATAAATTGGAAGAATAATGGTACAATAAAGGCGAAATCTGGAGGAGGATCTCAAAAGTTTTCTTTTCAACTTAATGCAATAAATTTTAATTGAAATAATTATAATGATAACACTGAACTGCAGACACAGGAAGATGCTAGTTTGGAGCCTGAAGAGAGTTGAAAAGGTCAGTAATAGTCACTGGGAGCTATGTGATGGGGAATAAATAAGAGTTGAACAGCAACATTGCTGAAAAACATTGAGAGCTTATATGAAATGAAAAACATGATTTTATAGGGGTTGAGTCAACATTGTTCCATTAGATTCTTTATGCCCTACATTTGTTCATAACCAGAAAAAAGGTGATCAAGTTTAAAAGCCGCATGATAGGCATCAAGAAAGTCATGGATTTCAGGTAGGAATTGAATTAGGTAAAGCTGGTGACCTTACAAGTAAAGTGGAGTCCATCTGAAACTCAGAGGAAGGCAATGACACATAAGACTTTTATTTAATGCTCTCATTGATTTTCCTGTCCATTTACAGTTAAACCTCCCTTTATTGCACTTCACAGATACTCTTTTTTTATAAATTGAAGGTTCATGGAAATCCTGAATCTAACAAGTCTATCAGCACCATTTTTCTAACAGCATTTGCTCACTTCACGTTTCTGGGTCACATTTTGGTAGTTCTTGCACTATTTCAAATTTTTTCCCTATTATTATATTTGTTATGGTGATCTATGATTTTTGATTTTGCTATTGCGACTCACTGAAGGTTTAGATGATGGTTAGCAGTTTTTAGCAATAAAGTATTTTTAAATTAAGGTATGTACATTGTTTTTGAGGCTTAATACACACTTAAGAGACTACAATATGTTGTAAGCACAAATCTTTTTAAAATTAAAATGTACTTGATTTACAATGTTGTGTTAGTTTCAGGTATACAGCAAAGTAATTCAGTTATACATATATATATTCATTTTTAGATTCTTTTCCATTATAGGTTATTACAAGATATTGAGTATAGTTCCCTATGCTATACAGTAGGTCCTTGTTGGTTATCTATTTTATATATAGTAGTGTGTATATTTTAATCTAAAACTCCAAATTTGTCCCTCCCCCTCCCTTTCCCTTTTGGTAACCATAAGTTTGTTTTCTATGTCTGTGAGTTTACCTCTGTTTTGTAAATAAATTCATTTCTATCAATTTTAGATTCCATATATAAATGTAACATATGATAGTTGTCTTTCTGTGTCTGGCTTACTTTACTTAGTGTGATAATCCCTAGGTCCATCCATGTTTCTTCAAATGGCATTATCTCATTCTTTGTTATGGCTGAGCAATACTCCATTGTGTATATATACCACATCTTTACTGATACATTTGTTTATGACCACTTAGGTTGCTTCCATGTTTTGGCTCTTGTAAATAGTGCTGCTATGAATATTAGGGTGCATATATCTTTTCAAATTATGATTTTCTCTAGATATATGCCCAGGAGTGCAATTGCTAGATCATATGGTAGCTCTAGTTTTAGTTTTTTAAGACACTTCCATACTGTTCTCCAAAGTGGCTATTCCAATTTACATTCCCACTAACAGTGTAGGAGGGTTCCCTTTTCTCCACCCACTCTCCAGCATTTATTATTTGTAGACTTTTTGATGATGATCATTCTCATTGGTGTGAGGTGATACCTCATTGTAGTTTTGATTTGCATTTCTCTAATAATTAGTGACGTTGAACATCTTTTCATGTACTTTTTGGCCATCTGTGTGTCTTCTTTGGAGAAATGTCTATTTAGATTTTATGCCTATTTTTTGATTGTTTTTATTTATTTATTTATTTTTTGTATTGAGCTGTATGAGCTGTTTTTATATTTTGGAAATGAATCCCTTGTCATTTGCATCATTTGCAAATATTTCTCCCATTCTGAGGGCTTTTTCATTTTGCTTATGGTTTACTTGGCTGTGCAAAAGCTTCTAAGTTTCATTAGATCCCATTTGTTTACTTTTGTTTTTATTTCCATTACTTTAGGAGATGGATCCAAAAAAGATATTACTGCAGTGTATGTCAAAGGGTGTTCTGCCTATGTTTTCCTCTACAAGTTTTATAGTATTTGGTCTTACATTTAGGTCTCTAATTCATTTTGAGTTTATTTTTGTGTATGGTGTTAGAGAATGTTCTAATTTCATTCTTTTACATGTAGCTGTCCAGTTTTCCCACCACATCTTATTGAAGAGACTGTCTTTTCTCCATTGTATATTCTTGCCTCCTTTGTCATAGATTAGATGACCGTGGGTGCACGGGTTTGTCTGTGGACTTTCTATCCTGTTCCATTGATCTATATGCCTTTTTCTGCACCAATGCCAAACTGTTTTGATTACTGTCACTTTGTAGTATACTCTGAAGTCAAAGAGTCTGATTCCTCTAGCTCTGTTTTTCTTTCTCAAGATTTTTTGGCTATTCAGGGTCTTTTGTGTTTTCATACAAATTTAAAAGTTGTTTTTTTAGTTCTGTGAAAAATATCATTGGTAATTTGATGGGGTTGCATTGAACCTGTAGATTGCCTTGGGTTGTATAGTCATTTTGATAATATTAATTCTTCCAATCCAAGAACGTCATATTCTTTCTGTTTGTGTCATTTTTGATTTCTTTCATCAGTGTCTTAAAGTTTTCTCAGTATAGGTCTTTTGCCTCCTTAAATCGGTTTATTCCTAGGTATTTTATTCTTTTTGATGCAGTGGTAAATGCCATTGTTTCCTTAATTACTCTTTCTGATCTTTTGTTGTTAGTGTGTAGAAATGCAACAAATTTCTGTGTATTAATTTTGTATCCTGCAAGTTCACCAAATTCATTGATGAGCTCTAGTAGTTTTCTGGTAATGTCTCTAGGATTTTCTATGTATAGTATCATGTCATCTGCAAATAGTGACAGTTTAACTTCTTCTTTTCCAATTTGGATTCTTTGTATTTTGTTTTTTCTTCTCTGATTGCCATGGCTAGTACTTCCAAAACTATGTTGAATAAAAGTGGTGAGAGTGGACATCCTTGTCTTGTTCCTGATCTTAGAGGAAATGCTTTCAGCTTTTCATGGTTGAGTATAACATTAGCTGTAGGTTTGTTGTATATGCCCTTTCTTATGTTGAGGTAAGTTCTCTCTATGCCCACTTTCTGAAGAGTTTTCTTAATCATAAACAATGTTATATTTTATAAAAAGCTTTTTCTGTGTAAGCATAACTTTTATATATGCTGGGAAAGCAAAACATTTGTGTGATTCTTTTTATTGTGATATCTGCTTTATTTTGGTGGTTTGGAACCAAAACCACAGTATCTCCAAGGTATGCCTGTACTCCATGTTGCTAAAAAGGCGAAATCTGGAGGAGACTTCAGAGGATATAGAAAGATTTGGAGGGAAAATCTATTTAAATTATTAAAAATGTATGCATATTTTTCTTTGCAATAAAGTTTTGATAACAAATGTAAATTGTGATGACTCAGTAAATCACTTTTCCAATGTTGTTTTATTTTACTGTTGCTGCTTAATAGAAGTTGTCAATGTAGTTTCAACAATAGTGGTCATTGGATGATCTGAGGATGCTTTGCATATATGCCTTTCACAATCTTACTGAGGGTATAATGATTTTTCTACTTCCATTGTAAGCAAAAACAAAAGTTATACCACCTCTTCCCCATATTAGTCTAAAAAATTAGAATTTCATGACATTTATCCTGTTTAGTATAAATTGTGAACATGTGGTTGTCATTGGAATTTTGACGCCTTGTGAGTTTTAAGCTAAAATGACTCATGCCATTTTTGGTTGAAGAACTTAATTACTAATGTGAGACTCTACACATCACTACGTTTAAAATATTTATTTAAAGAATTCTTGTGTTCATTTTTAGAAAAATACAAACACTTCTTGGTCAGTTATTACAAACTTCAAGTGAAAGGTAAATTAACCAACAATTTCAGGTAGTTAGGCAGGCATAAATATTTAATGTAGTTTTACATGCGTTGAAGTTGTACACACTGTATATATTCCAATATATAAGTATTACTCTCCATCCATTGAAGGTGATCTTTCTGAAATGGAAAATAGACATTTGAGGATCTATTGTGCAAACTGGCAAGAATAATTAAAAATAATCAACTTGTTTATTTAAAACCTCAAACAACCCAGACGCTATCTTGAAATTAATTTAGTAAGCTAGTATTACATAAATTCTAAAAACAGATGAGTTGAAGAAACCCTGTAGGAAAATAGCATATGGAGTGCTAAAGTATGCAAGGTACCATGCTTCTGCAAAGCTTTCTATAAATCCAATATTGGTTTATTGTGTATGACTCATTACAACTCTGCAATGCAAATTAAGGCCACGAAAATGATGTATGCCTATATAGACTTTTAAATTCGTTCAGTCTCACTATTCTTTTATGAATAATTTATAGATATCCCTGTGACATATTTTCTCAAATATACCATGAAGTAAACTTGGAATTATTATTTCCAAAGGCATATTAGGCCATACATTTATAAAGCCATTCTTTTTAAGACAGGAACACCCTTGGCAAAACTGTGGACTAAACTGGAAGTAGTAGACTTCCTTTAATATGTTTTTTTCTGAAGTATAAGTTTTCACTTGTTCTAATTCACCAGGGATTGGTTCCAGTATCCCTTCAGATACCAAAATTTTGGAATGCTCAAGTCCCTTGTATAAAAAGGCATACTATTTGCATATAATCTACACAATCCTCCTGTATAGTTTAAATCATCTCTGGATTAATTATAACACCTAATAAATGTAAATGCTATGCAAGTAATTGTAAATATAATATAAATGCTATATAAATAATTGCCTCCACAATAAATTCAAGTTTTGCTGTTTTGGAACTTTCTAGATTTTTTTTTCCCCTGAATATTTTTGATCCACAGTTGGTTGAATCTGCAGATGCAGACTCCACAGATATGGAGAGTTGACTGTATTTAGATTTTCTTTCATGATTTTCCTTGATACCAACATGTTCTGCAAGATATCTATTTGAGACTAGGGACATGTTTCACAGTCATGGAAGTGAGCAAAAGTTGACAAACATGTATCTGGGGTCATTAATTTCACATTTTAACTAACTGAGCAAATCAATAGTCCCCTTAGGACTTAGAAAAGAGTAAGTATTACTTCCTAAGTGCTTAACTTATTGGGCAATGGCTGAGATATAATGGAGAAAGAACTGTCTTAGTGGTTTCTTGATGGCTACTTGCTTATACTCTGAGGATTTTTGCTCTACAACTGTAAGAAGACATTTATTACTCTGCAATGTACCATTAGAACTAGGCACAGATTGAAAAAGACTGCTGTCATATGGTGACAGTGAACTTGGTACAATCCCTGTGCCACCAACTAACTCATTTGGAGAAATGGAGACAGTGGGCTTTTGCAGAAACCCTTAAATAGAGCAGTCCTGGAGGCTGGATAATTTGTAACAGCTGTTCCATATAATGGATGGTTTACAGGGAGAGTGTTTGTAGTGCAGACTATCTCATTCAGGGTATGGTTGATGCTTCTTATTAGCTTGACTTAACATTCTGTGAGCTGAGGTTGTGAGACAAATATGTGAGGTTTGATTTACTGATACATACAGATCAGGTGATAAAATGTCATTGAAAGAGTGATTAAGTATTTAAAATAAAGTTTACTAATAACAGTTCTACTTCTTGAGTTGACACAAAAGAAATAATTATATGAACCAATAACCACCTGAACTTGTTTTATGCCATACTTTTCTGTGATTAATATACACTAACATTAACCAAATCAGAATGCTGACAAATGAGAAAGCTGACAGTTTGGTATAGATGATTAACTTATGTGATTTAGGAAAAAATCCTTTGTCTGAAATTTTGTACTTTTGACCTAGAATGTTTTAAAATCTAAGATGTAATTCCAGAGGAACTTGAAAACCACTCATACCATTTGTATTCAATTTTTTAAAAAATCTATGTATTTATTTCACAAATACTTCCAAGTCTTTTAGTGTCCTTTGTGGTGTTTATAAAGACTTTCTACTCTTTATTTTAAGTTTTGCATTACTTCATTGTCAACTAAACTAAAGGCATGGCAAAGTCTCATGTAAGCATTCATAGAATGCATATTTATGTTTTAAAAATATTGAACACAGTGATTTAAATCAATTTTATAACATATATTTGGGGCTCATTTCATGTGTTATCAAGCTGGTGACATTTAGATAGGCAGATAGTGATGATTGTCACTGATAGGAAAGCAGTACTCTTAGGATTATGACATCTCTATTGTAGCCTCATCTACACATCTTTTCTAGAATGAAATATAATTTGTGTATTTGACTTTTTTTTTACTCAGTCTTATCCTCTTGGTGACTTTGTGTAACCATACTTCAAGCCCTTCAATATTTATTTCACATATGGGAAATTCTCTTGTACACTGAGATAGCTATTGTAGGTTGTTCAAGGATGGAGGCCCTCAAAACAGAATCTTCAATGTAAATAAGTACACATTAATGTAAGCAACACACTTCTGGAAAGTGAGGCAAGGTTTCATTGACTCAGTTAACTGAATATACTGAGATGGTCCTAGTGGTATTTCACAGTTTACACTAATGACAGTAAACCTGGAGGGAAAACAATTATGCCAAGCTTAGCAACACGCTGATTTGACCCTGAGGAAGGAGAGGCAGCCAAAATGCTCCCACTCCCCTTTAGAATGTATTATCAAATTATAATTGAACAAGATGAACATTTCAGTGGATAATGAATAATAATTCATTATCCATAATAATGGATAATCAGATAGGATTGCCTGTTGGATAAATGTGGGCCATTCTCTTGCTTATAGGAACCATGAAGAACAATGATTCATTTTCTTAATCTTAATGATTAGGGAAACAGAAATTCTTCTAGTTAAGAATATCAACAACAATAACTAGCTTTTACTGAGAAGCATTCTACCATTTGAAATCTCATTTCATTTTCCTATTAAATCTGCAAATTAGGTATTATATCCCCATTTCACAATTGAAGAGTCCAAAAGAGGTAAAATGACTTGCTATGGTCATCCAGCTAGTGTCAGAGTGAGATTCAGATCCTGGCCTGGGTCATTTTTATGATGCTACGTTGTATGGGCTGGGTAACCTGGCTTCTATCACAGCCACTGTAAACAACTTGAGTCATTTTTAAATTGGACTATTGAGATTCAGCTAACATTTACTGAGCACCAGCTATAAACTAGTCCAGTGCTGAGTGTACCAGTTGCCCCAAGATCTTGCTTTTCCAAATGCAGCACAAGTAGAGCAGATCTTTCCCCACTACTTTTTGCACATTTTGAATGTATGCAGTTTTATTTTCTCACAGCAATAATTAACCTTGCAGCTGTCACTTTTATATCTCAGCTTTTCAATACTTGCCCACGTTGACTCTTGCAGAAGTAATTCTCTATTTTAATGTTTTAGTTCTCTATTTTAACTGTTTTTTTATAAAAGTAGGGACTGTTTTTTTTTCCTTTCCTTCTCAGTTTTTAGGTACCAATGATGCTCAAATTTCTGAAGGCAAAATTTACTGATATACTCAGTCAATAACTTAGAGACCCATGTGCTCATGACTGCCAATCTTTACACATAATGTATCAAATTAGATTTTCTCCATACATATTAAGCAACATGTTTTACACACCTTAGTTTTAAAAAATACAAAAGAGAGACATGTATTTGAAAGATGTTTACCAAGAACAAGTGACTTTTTTTTTTCTTAGCATTAACAGACATCATCTGGTGTTCAGTTTTTTCCCTACTCTTTCACTTCACTTGCTCTAACTCATTACAGAGCTAATTGCCTTTGTAATTCCAAATTAAGGAGTAGTGAAATGGAGCCATTACCTTGCCAGGTGCTTGGGAGGACAAAATCCAATATGCAGTAAAAGTTTCTTACAATCGATGTTAGTCCTCTGTTCAATCTGCATGGATTTTGTGTTGATTAATGAAGAATCATTCAGAGTCCAGGCTACATGTTGTATTGTGTTACATAAAATCAAGAAAATAGTTAAGAATTGAGTATTGATATAGGTGTAAATAAAACAAGATTTTGGGATAGAAACTAAAGTGAACTCACCACTTTTCTATTGTCTTCCTTGGAGATGTGACCAGTCATTGGGTTGATATTTGGCAGAACTTTTGCTTGGAACTTGGGTTCCACATTTGGGTTATCAAAAAAGGGCCATGCAGGACAGGAGTAAAGACGCAGACGTAGAGAACTGACTTGAGGACACAGGGAGGGGGAAGGGTAATCTGGGACAAAGTGAGAGAGTGGCATGGACATATATACACTACCAAATGTAAAATAGATAGCTAGTGGGAAGCAGCTGCATAGCACAGGGAGATCAGCTTCGTGCTTTGTGACCACCTAGAAGGGTGGGATAGGGAGGGTGGGAGGGAGACGCAAGAGGGAGGAGATATGGAGATATACGTATATGTATAAATGATTTACTTTGTTATAAAGCAAAAACTAACACACCATTGTAAAGAAATTATACTCAAATAAAGATGTTAAAAAAAAAGGGCCAAGTAGTATGTATATACCCTACAGAACTATGTATTCAGGGCTTCACATGAAAGCAAATTACTACCCAATACTCTAAAGACATGCTAAAACAATATAGGTAACAGTCACAGAAAACAAAATATTCAGGAAAATAAAAAGGTCAGGTTTTAGAAAGGACTGCTGGTGGGTTTAGGCTGTGTCTATATGAAGTATATAAAAAGTAAGTAAGATGATATTTCCAAACAAACAAATGAACAGACAGATAAAATGTACTTCCAATATTTTACCTAAGCAATATTGGTGACTTTAAGGACACTTTTTTGAAAATCAAAGACCATTTTTTTAAATTTTGTGTTGTTTTGTTTTCATGACTCTTGGCACAATTCACCCATAAGTAGATGAGAAACAGTGAATATCAAAGCTTTGAAAGAATATCAGCAGCGATTGTATGGAAGGCTAGTTACTTTTTAAAGCAACTGGTAGTTTTTTCCTTCCCTCATAATTGGAGCAATTGGAAGAAAGTTTAAAATAAGAGAATGAGGACAGATCATGCAGAAAGAGGCCTATTATTTATTGATGCTTAATATTCCTGAAGGTATTTTTTTCCAGAAGTGATTTTTTTCTATCAAAACCTAGAGTGTTTGAATAAGAAGCCCCACAAGATGTCCTGAGATAATAGTTATTAGAGTTTTGATATTTTATATGATTGGCAAGACATAGGGGTCAGAAGAAGTTCAGACTTGTCAGTAGGGTTAGAGGTCATTTAGGCCAAGGTATAAGATAGGGGTGATCAATGATGCTGAGTCTTCTGGTCATGTGGTCCAAGATTAGGTACTTAGAGGATTAGAGAATGTGAGGCCTATCCTTAGAGGCAGATGAGAGTGAAAATGTGTTGCGTTCCCAAGCTGATATAGAGTAACTTTTGTTCTCTTTTTGGCTTAGCAAATAATTACATGTCCTTTAATCCTGCCCATATATCACATCCTTGATAAAAATTCTGTGACTTCTAGGCAGAGCTTCTTACTCCATTCCCTTATTTCTCACAGGACTATTTTCTTTTTGTCTTTCTCTCTTTCTTTCTTTCCTTATTTCTTTCTCCTTCCTTCCTTCCTTTTCCTTCCTTCCTTCCTTTCTTCCTTCCCTCCTTCCTCCTTTCCAACCTTCTTTCTTCTTTTCCTCCCTCCTTTCCTCTCTTCCTTGCCCTTCCCTTCCCCTTCATCTCTTCCCAACTTCCTTCCACAAATATTTATTAATACTTTTCAAGACCTATAATGTGTCAGGAACTAAGTATGACCAGGGAATACAGTGATTAATAACACTGAAACAATTTGGCAATTGTTGGTGGAAGGCAGTGTAGTAATTTAAAATGCTTGCTTTGAAGTCAGTCTCCCTGGACTCTGCTCACTATTCTTCCACTTATTAAGGTGAAATTTGACAAGTCCCAAACCTCTCTGATCCTTAGTTTTCTTATCTGCATATTGGAACTAAAAATAGTATCCCTCTTATATTGTTTTTATAGGACATGCTAAATGTACTGAGTGAAATAATTCATAGAGAGCCTTTAGCACAGTTCCTGGTATATAGGAAAAAGTTAACAAATGTTAGCTGTTTTTATTATTATTAATGGAGCTTATGATCAGAAAGCAAAATGTGCTGTTTATATATCTGTAATAGTACTCCTTGTATTATACTGTAAGGTGTTCCTTCATGTTGGAGACATCAGTTGCTCATGGTTAGCTGGTTCTTAACACAGTGCCTGCCACATAATATGTGCTCTATAAATGTTTGATGAATAAGTATTGAATGAATGAGTGAAGGGTGAGCAAGGGTTAAAGTTAAGCAACCTGCCCAAAGTCACACAACTAGTAAGGCCTTGTGTGGATGTGAAACAATCTGTCTGACTTCAAAGCCCATGCTTTCCTTAAGATACTACACCACATTTCATGTATTATCACTTGCCTCTCTCCACCTACTGTGATTTGGTTATTACACCCATCATTCCATTGAATTTGCCCTTGCCAAAGTCATCAATGTATTTTAAATTGCTCAAACCAATGGTATCTATTTGTTCTCTATTTACTTGCATTTGACACTCTTGCCTATTTTCTCCTTCCTGAAATTCCCTTTTCTTGTCCCTAAGACTTGGTTTCTTTGACTTTCCTCTTAGTTGCTCTGTATCTGTCAGCTACTTCCCAATCTTCCTTGTAGCTTCCTCCTTGTCTTCAACAGAAGTGTTTCTGAAGCTTCTATCCTGAGCTTCTTCCTCTTCCCATTCTTCACATGCTGTCTCTGCAATTTCATTTTCATCTGATCATGCTCAAATCTACATCTCAACTCATGCATTTTCTCTCCTGAGCTCCATAGCCACAAATCTATTTGCTTACTGGGTATTTCTCTCTGGAGAGCCTTATTTTAAATGCTCTTGTTTACCCCCAATTCACTTATTTACTTATCTTCCAGATTACATGAAAAGCATGATCATTCTTCATTAGGATGGCCACATAATATATCAACTAAACCAGGATAGTTTTGAGAGAAGGGACTTCATTAATAATTATGCTGGCACTCCAAGTATAACTTGGAACTGTCTTGGATTAACCAGAATGTGACTTCCCTCCCAGTGACCACTCAGTTAAACATAACCACTGGCATTCATTCTTGCCTCCTGTTTCTCATTTTCCATAGCCAGTGAGCCGCAAAGATCTGTAGCTTCTGTCTCCCTCCTATCTTTTGAACATGTGCTTTCCTTTCCATCTCAATTACTATTGCCTTTTTTCATATGCTTCTTGTTTCTTGTAAGGATTTTTGCTGTGATCTCCCATTTTGTCTCACGCTCATCTAAAACATCTTCTACATTTGTCAGAATGATCCTCTTAAAGTGCATATCAAATCATGTGCCTTTCCTGCTTTGGCCCTTTGATGGATATCCATAACCTGTGGCATAAAAGTTATGTTCTTTCCCAGGGCATCAGAAAGCACTTATACCCAATCCCATCTCACCACTTCTCCCTCTTGCACACTAGAACTGTCCTGACATATAGTAGGTACTAACTAAACAATGAATGAAATCAGCATTTAAGACATAACTCCACACACCAAGAACTTATTTCAACAAGTTTACATAAATGTGATGTAATACTAAATGTCATTTTTATATTAGGATGGATATGTAAGAAAAACAGGTTATGTCTGTTGAACAAAATACATAGTGAAATGTACATACGATTTGTGATGCCAAAATATATATGATGTAAAATCCAGTTGATTAGATTTTTCTTAAAATGGAAAAGTGAAATCAGTGTACTTGTTTCAAAATAGCAAAATGCTTCCCAGAAAGTCTAAGTCAATTGATGGAAATATCAGTGTCTAAAAGAGAACTTGGCTTCCAGTAGGCACTCAATATTCATTGAGTGGTTAAATACAAGAAATGTAGTCTCCATCAATTGGTTGTCTGTATGCAATGACAATTCATTTGTGCATTTTATATATAACTGTTTCAATCATTTAGTCATTTGAGTCAAGTCACTTAAGTCAACTACCACTTCAGTGAACCAAACTAAATGTGCTGCAAAAAATCCAAATGACGACGAAAAATGTTACTTTTTAGTCAGTTAGTAAAGAGTTCCACAGATTAGAAAACAACCATATGAAAAATACAAGAGAAAAGAAACTAAACTGCTATTCAGTGTCTAAAAAAAATGTTACACGTGTCAATCAAACTAGTTAACGTAGAAAATGTCTAAGCTAGAAAAGCAAGAGACTGGTATAAGTTATTTAAAAAGTCTTACCCAATACTAGTGATAGTAGTGAACTAAAATTTCCACAGTGATGCAGGATATTCCAATAAGACATCGCATGAAGGAGATTAGATTTTCTTCTAGGCAAGGACATTTTATAACTCCATTTTAAAGATATTTTAAATATTGGAAAAGCAAATATATTAACTGAATAATTTCAATTCTGCTCTAAAACATAAATGATTGCAGATTTGTTTACTATTAATATTAATTACATTAAAATTACACTGAAGACATTTGTTATTGTCCTTTTGAGTCTCAAATACCAGCATATCATCAAACCCAGCTTTGATTTTTGTGATTTATGGCTCTTTCTTTTTCACTGGAGACTCTTTTGAGTCCAAGACATTACTCTACCAAAGGCTTGTGCAATCTCCAAGCCTGTCATTTCTTATTAGATCAATGGTGGAAAAGAAAAACTGTGCAAACTCTATCTTCTAAAAGATAATTGTGCTAAACACGTGCATTTTAAAGCTTGAAATTTTCAGAAGTGATCAGATGCTAAAGATAGACATTTATATCAATGGTTCATAAGGGTAGTGCTTTGAGAGATATAAAGATAGAGCACATTAATACTGCTCAATTCTCAAATCTAAATGTATTAGGAATATGTTCAAGATTTTCACTGAACTTGAGTTTCCCTTTGTATGTGGAAAAGTGATAGTATGTACTTGCATCTTTCCAAGGGCAAAAGGCAGAAAATTCTCAAATTTTCCTCTTTCACTGGTGAGAATCACTGAAAATTATAGCTTGGAGAAAATTTGAAGAGTATTTAATCAAAGGTTCCAAATTGGTTTCCATTCGATGGTAACTGGTATCTTTTTTTTTTTTTCAACTATTTGAAAAATAAAACAAAACAAAACAGATAACAGTTCACAACTAGCTAAAATGTAAAGTCTCTTTTGCTCTTGGCTGGAGTTAAATCACCTACTTTGTTAACAGTGGCTACCTCATGATAAAAGATTTTGGTGAAAATTAAAATAGGAATATGAATTAATGATTACTTCAACACGATAAACAAAATCTTTCAAAACGTGACTCTCGAGGCAGAATAATAAAAAATGATCTTTTGTGTAAAAAGCTGGCGAAACCTCTGAGGAGTCTTTAATATGTTAATCTTATAGATGAGAAAGCAGAGTAAGACAACTTTGTTATAACTGATCTTCCTCTTTGCTAAAGTCCTTTTTTTCCTGTAGATTTATACATAATTTAATAGCTCTGCCAGGCTGGCTTCATGGGTGTGTTACTTGTGCAGTCACATAAGGTCCTTTCCTTAGAAGGTCCCTATACTTGGATTAATGTTCTGCTGTCACTGCCTTGAAATTCTTATCAAGCTTTGAATGGAGGACTCTGCATTTTCATTTGGCACTGGGCCCAACAATTTATGAAGCCAGTGCTATAGCTATGCCTATGTCTTTATTTTATTATTTCCCCTAAAGGATGTAGGTTATCCAGAGAGCTTTCTTCCTTGGTGTTTCTCACCCCATTCCCAAAGATGCCTCTCATACTAGTGGACAAGTGGACATAGAGCCACACAGAGGGCTGAGACCTTGGCATCTTCATCTTTCTATTCCAACTGCCTGGCTCAAGGCTTG
This sequence comes from Monodon monoceros, assembly GCF_005190385.1. NCBI lineage: Eukaryota > Metazoa > Chordata > Mammalia > Artiodactyla > Monodontidae > Monodon > Monodon monoceros. Next base: position 32,471,317 of record NW_021703784.1, read on the forward strand.
ATACAGAGCAGGTGCTGGATGAATGGGTGAGTGAATAAATGAATAGCAAAGTATCAACAAATACCTGTTGACTTATTTAATTGACAGAACAGTCAAACTTTTAATAGTTTCAGGTTTGTGGGGCTTCCCTGGTGGTGCAGTGGTTAAGAATTCACCTGCCAATGCAGGGGACACAGGTTCAAGCCCAGGTCCAGGAATATCCCACATGCCGAGGAGCAAGTAAGCCCTTGTGTCACAACTACCGAGCCTGCTCTCTAGAGCCCATGCTCCGCAACAAAAGAAGCCACCATGATAAGAAGCCAGCGCACAGCAAAGAAGAGTAGCCCCTGCTCTCCGCAACTAGACAAAGCCCGCGAGCATCAACAAAGACCTAGTGCAGCCAAAAATAAAATAAATAAAAAGTAAATAAATTTATAAAAAAATAATTTCAGGTTTGCAATAAAAAGTGACTAGGTGGATCAGGAGAGACTAAAGGTAAATTATTCAAAGAAAAAATTTATTGGAAAGAATAAATAGAATTGAACTGATGAAAAGTTTAAAGCAAGTAAGACTGAAATACAGTTTGAACTCCAGGTTAAATCAGAAGTGATGGGTGGAAGGAGGTATGAATAGTTAAAAGCAGTTAGATTTTTCTCAACAAGGTGTGTCCTGATGTGGATTCTTTCTTCTCAAATTCAGTTTAATACACATCAGATTCATCTTGTAAACTGTAATTCAAGAAATAAAATTTATTGTCCAAGTTTGGGGAAAGGAGGGTATATAGGTTGTGTGTTCAGAAGGAACCAAGAGATTATTGATTCTTTTTGACTATTCCAAGAGTTTCTTGATCTACAGTTTTGCATTAATAAACAGAGTAGTATGAATAAAAATTTGCATGAAGAAGTGGAATTTTTATTGTTTCCTTTGCCTCTAGGCAGAATAGACAGAGCTCAGGCTCTGGTTCCCAATTAGATTAGCTAAACACATTTTATTCTTTAAATGATGATAGTTTCTTACCCTTATATTCTCTTTGGGAAACATACTTCTTACATTCAGTTTTGTAAAATAAAATAAAATAACAAAAAACTAACACTCCTTTCTCTGGAGTGTTTTATGTTGTGTTTGATCACCTACCTCTCATATTGCTTGGGAGTATCGGGTCTTTACAAATTATGTATCCCCCCCAGTGAGGTTATCTCTTAATGGTCTATCTCCTTTACCTTGGATAATATAATACAGATTTATTCATCTTTAAAGAGTTCCCTATAACATTGTCTAGACTTACTTTCTTTCTTTTTGCTATATCACACTTGAATAAGTGACTTAAATTGTGCACAGATGTCCAGGTGTGGCTTTAATTTCTTTTTATATTCCAACAAAATAACTTATTTTAACATATTCATTACTTCTATTATGGTTCTACAAATTATGCATGGTGATGTTATGAGGCTGATTCACTGAATACTAAATATGTTGGAGCAAGCAATTTTATGCTTCAGATGATTATTTATGGGAAAATTCAATTTTTGGAGGATGATAATAATGGTGGGATAGATGTGAATAATAGCACTGACATTCACAAGTAAAATAAAGCAAAAGTGGAAACAAGCAAAATAAAGCAAAAGTGGAAACAAGCATTTGGGGTAAAGATAGCTTTAAAGCAGTGAGTGGGAAGAAAAGCAGGAAACATCACTAGTTAGGGACTCTCAGATTCTAAACAGGCAATGATGAGGTCTTAGGACAACACACCTGAGCTCCAATTTAGTGTGTTTATGGGGCCAGGTGAAGAATTGTAGGATTTTGTGAGATGCCCAAAAGAATTTCATAGACTATCTCTAATGGGAAAGGAGATGATCTCCTAGACTGATCTAGGAGAATATAGATTTTTAGTCCCCTAAATCTCCACTGAAATAGAATTACAGAGTTACAAAAACATATTCCTTGCCACCTAAGAATGTTCCTCATTCTCAAGATTGAGCAAAGTGAACTGCTGAGGCAATCCAATGAAGGTACCCTATAAGAAGTATGGTGAAATTGTCTTTACTGCTCCCATTTTTATGACACACTTGAGTAAGTGTGCTTTAAGGATTCTGCTGCTGGAATTGTAGCCATCATTAGAAAAACTTCATCTAGAACTCTCAGCTTTGGTCCTGTGGCCTGTACTATTAGAATGCCCCAAGTTTACAAACCAACGAATGGAGGAGTGGGAGAAAGAAGAATGCAGGGTAAAACTATTTTGAGTTTCATTTCACAAGCCAACCTTAGAAACAGCAATATTCAAGCATCCAGGTTCCTTAAATTATCAGGAACCATTAACTTACAAAAAATAATTGTAAAAATAAAAAGAAGAACCAGAACCTTTAGTTCAGTTTTTAAATCTGCCTAAAACCAACCAGGCAGAAGAGGCAAGCTATTTTTATTAATTTTAGAAAAATAATACAAATATATAATAGGAAATTGGTGATGAAGCAACTCACTTCAAAGGAAAGCTTGAGCTGCATGTTACATGAATATTCAGACAATAGCAACCTGTTTGAAATTGCCATTGAGTATAATTCCAAATTTCTGCATTTTATCATCTCCTAGGCATAAATCCAAAGGCTAAAAGAGCAGAACACAAAAAAGCCAAGCCTGAATTATGTTCTAAACCCTGTTGAATTTAATTTTATTTACAAAGCAGAATGTTACTTTGCCACTTAAATATGCCCCTCATGGCCCTGTAAAAATACCTGGTTTCTTGTTATCAACCTCTAAATTGTGTTATTCATTTAGAAAGCTCCAGTTTTAGGAGCATCATTCTAAATTACTAGGCAAGTGCTACACAATAAATACACATAATCTAAAACAAACTGTAGTGAGAGAAGAAAGCAATTTTCTATAAATTTGACTGCAGCGTCGGGTTTGCTGTTCCATAAGCCTTATAACTTTTAAAGGCATAAAGGAAAATTTTTAGCTAAATGAAATATCATGAGAGGATGAGCACTTTAAAATCTTGATGTTTTATAATAGAGTAATACAGATACACATTCTTGTTATAAATTTGGAGAAGAGTTCAAATAACCTTCTGAACAGAACCATCATGTATAAAGAAATGAACAAGCTGTCACTCACTCAGATATACACTTGTTTCAAAACAACATTTTACTTGAACCAGTGGTGGATGTACTACCCAAAACCAATAAACCTTGGATGACACATACAACTAAATCAAAGAGATGATGAAGCTTACATAGACCTTATATTTCCTGCTCAAGATTTTTATAATATTAACGAATTCTTAAAAAATTATGATTGGAAAACACTCCAAGTGGATAAGACAAGTTAATCTAAGATATAAGTTTTTGCTATAGATTGTGAAATTTTTCTTTGCAGAGGTCATGCAAGGGGTCTTAGCATGCAGTATTCACACCAGTCAAAATGTGATTGTTTAAGATTGAAAAGGGAGAGGTGAGATTCTGGTAATGTTCTAGTTCTCTTAAATGGTAATTTCATGGTGTAATGGTGTAAAGTAATTTCATCACTTTGTGATGATTTTCTTTGAGTTGTATACCTGTACACCTATGATTTTAAAATTTTTCTGCAGGTATATTGTTGCTCCATAAAAATGCTAAAAGGAAAGAAAGAAAGAAGGAAAAAAGAAAAGGGAAAGAGAGCAGAAAGAAAGGAAGAAGAGAAATAAAGAGAGAAAGGAAGGAAGGAAGTAAGGAAGGAAGGGAGAAGGAAAGAAGAAAGAAAGAAAGAAAGAAAGAAAGAAAGAAAGAAAGAAAGAAAGAAA